>NC_059387.1:2259198-2573587 GCF_019703515.2 Myxocyprinus asiaticus
TTACAAACAGAATATAGAAGAGAAATAAAGAAAAGACATTTTATGGAATGAGATTTACTTTTCATACCTTAACAAATGGTTTTCCAGTTGTCTTAAACAAATAGTTCACCCAGAAATTTGTCATCGTTGTTCCAAATCAGAATTTTAGTATTGAAGTAAAGCATGAATGAGATTTGAACAAGATTTTCTGAAATCGTTTCGGGTTCCCTCACAATAAGCGTTGCGTTCCTGCGCAACAAGTTTTGTGTTCTCTCACAATAAGTTTTGTGTTCTCTCACAATACGTTTTGTGTTCCCTCACAATAAGTTTTGTGTTCCCACGCAATACGTTTTGCATTCCTTAGCGATACATTTTTCGTTTTGTCGCAAAAAGTTTTGCGTTCCCTCACAATAAGTTTTGTGTTCCCTCATAATAAGTTGTGTTCTCTCACAATAAGTTTTGCGTTCCCTCACAATAAGGTTTGTGTTCTCTCACAATAAGTTTTGCGTTCCCTCGCAATATGTTTTTCGTTCTGTCACAATAAGTTTTGTGTTCCCTCGCAGTATATTTTCTGTTCCCTCTCAATTAGTTTTGTGTTCCCTCGCAATATGTTTTTCGTTTCCTCACAATAAGTTTTGTGTTCTCTCACAATAAGTTTTGTGTTCCCTCATAATAAGTTGTGTTCTCTCACAATAAGTTTTGCATTCCCTCACAATAAGGTTTGTGTTCTCTCACAATAAGTTTTGCGTTCCCTCGCAATATGTTTTTCGTTCTGTCGCAATAAGTTTTGTGTTCCCTCGCAATATATTTTGTGTTCCCTCTCAATTAGTTTTGCGTTCCCTTGCAATACATTTTTCGTTTCCTCGCAATAAGTTTTGCGTTCCCTCGCAATATGTTTTTCGTTCTGTCACAATAAGTTTTGTGTTCCCTCGCAGTATATTTTCTGTTCCCTCTCAATTAGTTTTGTGTTCCCTCGCAATATGTTTTTCGTTTCCTCACAATAAGTTTTGTGTTCTCTCACAATAAGTTTTGTGTTCCCTCATAATAAGTTGTGTTCTCTCACAATAAGTTTTGCATTCCCTCACAATAAGGTTTGTGTTCTCTCACAATAAGTTTTGCGTTCCCTCACAATAAGGTTTGTGTTCTCTCACAATAAGTTTTGCGTTCCCTCGCAATATGTTTTTCGTTCTGTCGCAATAAGTTTTGTGTTCCCTCGCAATATATTTTGTGTTCCCTCTCAATTAGTTTTGCGTTCCCTCGCAAGTTTTTCGTTTCCTCATAATAAGTTTTGTGTTCCCTTGCAATATGTTTTGAGTTCCATCACAATAAGTTTTAGTTCTGTCGCAATAAGTTTTGTGTTCCCTCGCAATAAATTTTGTGTTCCCTCTCAATTAGTTTTGCGTTCCCTTGCAATACATTTTTCGTTTCCTCGCAATAAGTTTTGTGTTCCCTCGCAATATGTTTTGAGTTCCCTCACAATAAGTTTTGCGTTCCCTCACAATAAGTGTTGGGTTCCCTCGCAATAATTTTTGTGTTCCCTCACATTCTGCCTGACATCTCTGTTTGTGTTTCATGGAGGAAAGAAAGTCGTATGGGTTTAGTACAGTTATTTTGGATTATCTGTGCTGCTCCACCCCTGTGTCCTATGAGCCTCATGTCAACTGCAGGTAGGTTTGTGTTTTGTGAAGGGGCAGGTCATCTTTGGCTCTGGCTCCTTCTCTGAAGTCAAAGTCTGACACATTCTTTCCACTGCTGTTCTCATACACCACACTTTTTTTTCTTGTCATTTTTGCTAAGTGTAGTAGAGTGAGATCGGAGAGAGATCTCTATGATATCAGTTCAGGCCAGCTGTAGAATCCCTTCCTGTTGTTATTGAGTTCCCGCCACAAAGAGCAGCACTTCGGCCATTCAGAGAGCTTGCTAACCACAACAAGTGCCATGCAAGAAAAGTGATTATATAGGCTGGAGTTAGGAGAGGTACCATATCTACACCATTTGATCAAACCCACCCCAACACACACTCATACAGAGTTATGCTTGCATTGTCAGAGAGCATACTAGATGTTGTAATGTTTGTTTTCTTTTCAAACAGGCAGCTACACCTTCCCTAATGAAAGACATAATTCATTTCTGTAATGACATTATGATGTAAGTAAATTGAATTTACTGCTCTCATAAAAGACACAATAAAATAGGATAGGTTGATTCACCAAGACAATGAAACCCTGCCACAAACTGCAGCAAAAACTTGAGATAAAATGCACAATAATAAATATACATTTTGTAAATGAATGTAGCTGTTTGAATGTGCAGTACAGATATCCAACACAACAAACCTAATTTATGAGAATTTCACTAATGAGCACATAATTGGGGGAAGTTCATACAATCAGCTCATTTTTGCAAGATACACCTTAAGAGAAGAACAGTTTTTATCAAGCATGCACCAAAGTCTTGTAACACCTCGCAGAGTGTCAGTCAACTGTGAATTCTAGCTTCTACATTTGTCTTATGCTCTCGTGTTTGTGTCTGAACTGAATATGTCTCTGAACTAGGTATCAAGGTTTCCTGGAGAGGAGGGGTATCTATGTCATGCCAGCTGGCCACCGGAGTGCCTCAAGGTTCAGTGTTGGACCTCTCCTCTTCTCTATATGCACAACATCAATGGGACCTATAGCTGAGGCACACAGCTTTCCTAACATTGCTATGCTGATGACATGCAGTCTGTTGTTCCAGTCTGGTGACCCCATGGTCTCTACACAGATTTCTCTCCTTGTTTTTTTGGGGTATCTCTGCCTGGATGAACAAAAGCCATCTTCAGTCACTGGATTCCTTATCGTCCCATGTGGACTGAATATTCAACACAACATCACCATGCAGCTGAGCTGTTCTTTTCTCGTTTACTGTCATTCTTTTACACTTGCGTCTCTAAAATTAGCCTGATCTCATGAAAATTATATGACTAAATTATGTAAAAGCAAGTTAAATGTTCTCCCAAACAGATGAGGTTTTTAAGGTTAGTGCTCTATCACGTTTTAAATCAACAGAACCGACCTCCCTACCCTAAACCTTACACCTAAACCTAACCAATAGTGTCAGAAAAAGCAAATGTGTAATGAAAAACACAATTGCTGAAGCAGCCACAACATTTTGTGGTGCTTCTAGGACTCTTTCAGCTCACATGTCGATTTGCATACTCTTCAGTACTCATACCTTTACATCACAAGTGCAATGCTTTATCAGTTGAGCAACCACGGGACTTGATCGCACTTGAACAAGTTTGTAAATGTAGTTGGTTATGTAATGCAAACTGTTAAAAGGTATCACCTTACAAGCCATGCGCTATAGTAACTTAACCTTTATTAATAAAAGTGTTTAGATTTCATAAGATAATGTTGTGTGAGAAAAAGTTTATGAACTGATAATCCGCCGTTTTACTTGTAATTTGTGTGAAAGTGAATTAAAGTCATTGTTGTTATAGTGCCTATGTGGCAGGGTGGAGGGCGGGGCCGGGTTGTGATTCTACACACCCGGCTCCTAATCAGGCTGATTAGCCCGAGAGGGATAAAGGCCGACTGGAGATGGCAGTGTGACAGAGAGAGAGTTACGGACAGCTGTCCGATACCTGTATGTGTTTGTGTGTCTTTTTATTTAATTAAATATTATTTATATTGTTAAGCCGGTTCTCGCCTCCTCCTTTCCCTTGTACCCCCTTTACACTGGTGCCGAAACCCGGGAAGGAGGAGGGATGCACCGTAGTAGAGTCCTCGCCACTACCATCCACCCCAATGGAGCAGCCGCGGCCATCCACCGGGGGATGGAGGAGCCCGGCCGCCTGAAAGTGGAGGAACGGCCGCCGACCGTGAGGGGAGGAGGGGCTCCTAACCGACCGCCTGGAGCAGTCAGGGCTGCTGCCAGGGGCGGAGGAGACCCCTACCTGCCGGTGTAACATGGCGGGGTCTGAGTCCGCCGACCACGAACAGGGAGGGGCTCCTGGCTGACCGCCTGGAGCGGGAGAACCACTGCCAGGGGCGGGGGAGACCCTTCCGTCCACCGAAAACGCGGCAGGGCGTTCCGTCCGCCAGGGGCTGGAGGACTGCCTCCGATCCGCCTGGGGAGGCATGGCTGTTGTCCACCAGAGGATGGAGGAGTGGCCGAGGACCAGGCTATGGCGTATCGGAGAACCTGCAAGTGAATTTTTTTGTTCTCTCTCTCTCCTCTCTCTCTCACGCTGCCGCTCTGTGTTGGCCTTTTCCCTCACTTTTTAAATGTTTTTGTTAATTTGGCACGATCGCCATTACAGCGTGTAGGTGCCAAATTTTTTTTTGTTTCCCTCCCCTTGTCCCCTCCCCTGATCCAGGTAGACGGGGATGACCTGCCGGCAGACAGGGAAGGGGGGGGGGGGGGCTGTACGTCATGCCGGGGGCTCCCTGGCCTGAGAGAACAGGGGAGGAATGTGGCAGGGTGGAGGGAGGGGCCGGGTCGTGATTCTATACACCCGGCTCCTAATCAGGCTGATTAGCCCGAGTGGGGACTGGAGACAGCAGTGCGACAGAGAGAGAGTTACGGACAGCTGTCCGATACCTGTATGTGTTTGTGTGTCTTTTTAATTAATTAAATATTATTTATATTGTTAAGCCGGTTCTCACCTCCTCCTTTCCCTTGTACCCCCTTTACAGCCTAGCGTACATTTCACTAGGAATCTGCCACCATACATCCAACGAGCCACGTAAAAATTATTTTGCAAAATTTAAGGCATAATAACATGATTCCATGAGACCAGGTTATCTAAAATCAAGTCCTTTTCTGGCCAACTTTGGAGCTTTGTATCACAGCATCCTCTCCTTATGATGAATCGCTCGTGTTATATGACTCTTATTCTTATTAAGTCGCTTCGGGTAAACATATCTGGTAAATGAGTAAATGTAAATGGGATTACTTTTTGTGTACGTGAAACAAGCAGAGTTTCATACAGTATGATTAAACTAGATCTACAACGACCCGAATCAATGAAGACCTTTACAGACTTTTTCAAGTGATTTACTTTTTATAGAAGGCAAATCATACTTGTCAAGGCAGACAGATTTAGAAGTGAAATATGTAATTACACTAAGATATATTGTACCTAATTTTAATTATATAATTCCAATAATGTGCTAATCTTTCTTTTTTTAAAGTTACTAGCAGTTAAGAGCATTCAATTCACAAGCACATTTACTACAAAAGAGACAAATTATTTAAAATAGTGGCATATGCTCATATGCGTCAAAAAAGAATAACTCCCTAAATATGATTACCTATGAGTTATCAAAAGTAATCAAAATTAAAAATATGGGAATCATGAGGGGAATTAGTTCACGCTGCTCTCACGTTACGTAAGTGCGCTACCAGTGAACCAGTGATGCTTGTGAACAGCGTTCTCTTGTAAACAAATCGAGCTGCACTTCCGGTTGTATCGTGTCAGTTCTCGCCTGAATATGCCAGCGCGCTTACGCCACGCGAGAGGCAGCATGAACTGATTCCCCTCATGGATGTGCATTGGAGAGTGATGGGAAGTAAACAATTATAGTGAAATATTGATCTGTTTCTCACCCAAAGTGATCGAAGACAGTAATTTAATCATTGGAGTCATGTGGATTAATTTTACTACGGTTGTCTGGACTTTTTAGAGCTTTAAAGTTCTGGTCACCATTCACTTGCATTGTATGGACCTACAGAGCTGAAATATTCTTCTAAAAATCTTCATTTGTGTTCTGCAGAAGAAAGAAAGTCATACACATCTGGGATGGCATGAGAGAGTAAATGATGAGAGAATTTTCATTTTTGGGTGAACTATCCCTTTAACAGCTGAAAGAGATAAATGTCACACAGTGGCTACAGATTATTATATCAAATGAAGTCTTAAGGTATTAAGAGCCACTTCAGTACATGGTGTGAAATCTCTGGCCTTGTTCTGTAGCCCCCCAAAATAAGACCATTTTTCTTCATTCACAATAAGATTGTGTTTCTTTCACTCTGTCTGGCAGGACTAGGTTAAATATTTACTGAGATAAATCCGCCAGCAGGAGTGGCCCCCAAGCTCTCCCCAGCGGCCTTTTAGTCGCTCCCACAGGGGTCCCTCCTCTCTGATCCAGAGCACTGAACCTGTCCTACACAGACCCCCTACAGAGACATTTATAGCCTAGGATGTTCTACATCTCACAACAGGCCTGAGAATGAGGACAAATACCACTCAACAATGGCAGAATTGGACACAGTTTCACATACACTCATACTGTAAATATGTTTGTGAAAGAAAAGTGCCACAGAAAAACTGAGCTAAATAGGTGAATCCCACAAAACCTTTCAAGAACATGTCTGGGTCATCACTGAACACATTTTGTCCAGAAAGCATGGTTTTTATTTCTGCATCTTGTTTTCTATTGACTTTGGGGTGAAATATAATGTTTTCGTTAGACTCATCCCACCCAAATATGAGACGATCTGACTATGTTGAAAAGTGAAGTCTTTGTATTAAACATGAACGTACATGCACAAACACATGCTCAGATGTAAACACACTGACTTCACTGCATTCACACACAAATTTTGTTTAGCTCTGCCTTTCCTTTATTTACTGCCAGTATTTACAGTGAGGGGCTCTTTAGGAGTACAGCAGATATTTAGTGTGGAGTTTCATTGAGTGTAAAGGTTAGATTTGTGGTACCTCATAAAGCACTCCTCTTCCTGTCTGTAAAATTTAATGCCACACAGTTACTGCTGTAAGCGGGACATGTGGGCCGCCACTGCCCCTTGAATGAAGACCGCCCATCTGCTTATCATGGAGGGATGGTAATCGCAACGTATTTAACGATCATGGTTCTGATTCAATTTCACTTAACATTTGCATTTCATCAATAGTTACATTAATAAAGGAATTCTTAAACTAAAAAGGAAAGTGCTGTCATTATTTTCTATCTTATATAGCTCGAAACAAGTCTTTATTTCTTCCATGGTCCACAAAAGGTCTTTTTAAAAAAAAGTCTTGACATGATTTACTTTCCATACTGTATTAGTGACTTTGGTCTGTCAAGCTCGAAAAAAGGCAAACAAATTAATAAAATAAAATAAAGTAAAAGTAATCAATATGACTCATGCACTATATTCCTCTGAAGTGATACAATCGTTTTGTGTGATGAACTGAACAAGATTAAAATTGTTATTTACTCTGAAATCATATTAATAAAGTAAAGCATTCAATAAAATGTGGCAGATATGATCAAACTCATTATCGTGTCCATTTGGTCACAAGACCCAATTAGAATCAATGACATTTTATGTTATCATATTTGATTTAAGCACTTTGATTTGAGAATTAATAGTCACTCACAACTCAGCTAAATAATAATTTATGTTGCCGTGGCACTGTAGATTCAGTAGCGATGCTGGAAACATGTTCCATCTGCATCGGCAATAGAATGATCTTCAATAATCGCTAATGGAACTGAAAGTTTTGAAAGTTATTCGATTCAATCCGTTTTCTTTATAAATGGAACCCGTAGGGGGCCTGGGTAGCTCAGCAAGTATTGACGCTGACTACCACCCCTGGAGTCGCGAGTTTGAATCCAGGGCGTGCTGAGTGACTCCATCCAGGTCTCCTAAGCAACAAAATTGGCCCGGTTGCTAAGGAGGGTAGAGTCACATGGGTTAACCTCCTCGTGGTCGCGATTAGTGGTTCTCGCTCTCAATGGGGCGTGTGGTAAGTTGTGCGTGGATCATGGAGAGTAGCATGAGCCTTCACATGCTGGGAGTCTCCACGGTGTCAAGAGCAACGAGCCACGTGATAAGATGCGCGGATTGATGGTCTCAGAAGTGGAGGCAACTGCCACCATGAGTAGTAGTGGGAATTGGGCATTCCAAAATTGGGGAGAAAAGGAATGGAATTCATTCCGAATAAGAAATGTTTCTCAATTCCCAACCTGAATAATATAGCAGTATATATAGCCAGACTTTTTACTTGTGTAAATTCTGATCCACAAAAGAACTTATTTTGTTTAAAAGGCCGCTTGTAAGACAACAGGTCATGACTAACCGATATATAAAGTGACAAACCAACCAAGCTTTATAAAGGGGTTTAATAGTGACTAATAATTCATTTACAAATTAATTATAAATCATTGATACTGTAGACAGTTATAACATGCATAAGCGTGACTTTCATGCAATACTTGACAAACACTGTAGTGAGCCATTTTACCTCACATTATAAATGCATATCAGTGATTTATAATGCATTTGTAAATTACTTATTAGTCATTAATAAACACCTTTCTAAAGCCCTAACAAATGGAACATTACTGTAAAGTGTTAACATTTTGTTTTTATGTGACATTTAGGGGTTTCTCTGAAACTGATTATATACTACAATGTTAAACCAATCAGGAAAAAAAAAAGCGAAAAGGTTCTTGGAATTTGTCCTCTACTGCCGCAATTACACAATGAAATTCCTGCTGCTGACGGCATGTTGGAGTAATGGACATGATGTTCCACATGGAATAACATACATCCTGGAGAGAGCTGAAGCAGGGAAGCTTGCTCACTCCACTCGCATGATCACTTGAAAGAGAATGTGAGTGCTGTCTGCGTCCATGTGAACTTTATCTTCTTCCTGTCTTTCATCACTGCGGTTATTAAAGCTCCGTCCGCAGAACTCGCCCATGTCTAATTACACCAATGGTAAACAAAAGGAGGGTCGAGGGAGGGGGAGATGAAAAACCATCGCTGGACACTGCCGTGTTATTATAATTCTTTAAGCGATACTGTTAACGTGGTCAGGCGTTTTAGGCCAGCAGCTAATAACAGTTGTGAGGTAATTACAGGTCTGGCGGTGGGGCGACACTCTGCTGAGACGCTTGTTAAATTCCCTCGGGCTAATAATTTTCTGTAAAGCTGCTTTGAAATGATGTGTGTTGTGAAAAGCGCTATACAAATAAAAATGACTTGACTTACAAACACACACAAAAAAAACACAATCAATGTTATACAGTATTTTTTTTACTATGAGCATCTAATAAGAATTAAAGGGATAGTTCATCCAAAAATGAAGATTCCTTCATAATTTACCTCAAGTTGTTCTAAACTAATACCTTTCTTTCTTTTTCTGTAGACAAATGGAGAAATTTAGAAAAAAATGTTTACTGTATACTTGATTTTCAAATATCAAGAATTGTGAAATTTTACTGGTATTGTTACCAACTAAAATTTTGGTATTTTAATTTAAAATATTCTGCTCAGGTGGCCGAAGGATCTGCCTAAAAGAAACAGGATTTGCTCAGCATGAACAAAAGTTAGAGGGAACATTGGTGACCACCACTTAAAGCTTCAAACAGAATGCAAAAGTATAATTCAGAAGTCTAATAAATGATTTCATGAGATTCACGATTGTTCTGAAGGCATATGGTTCGGTTTGTTTCTTTGATAAGAAACAAACCGAAATCTATGCTTGACGATGCGTTGACATCCTGACACAAAGCATGTGAATGACAGCTTCACAATTGCTGTAACAAAGTGGATAGTCACAGCCTGCCGGCAGATTAATATTGTGGAAGATGAGAGATTAAGAGATTTAATGCTCATTGCAACAAATACTCAACCTATGGGGACTAGTTCTTTCAATTAGTCAACCACCCATGTTAGTAAACATTATTTTTTTCCTAGAAGTAAACTAAATGCATTTTGAAAAGAAGTACATACTGTAGAGTCAAATTTCAGCACTTTCAAAATATGTGATTAATCGTAATTAACTCTGGAAAAATCATGTGATTAATCATGATTAAATATTTTAATCGACTGACAGCACTGTATTTGATCTTTTTTAATATTAAAATGACATTCTTAGGGCTGTTTATCAGCAATGAAATCCGTATTCAAATCTGATTAATTTAGAGCTGATTAAGCTCTCAATTCGATTCTGATTACATTTTGATTTGGTATTGATTCTTTCGAGAATATTTGAGTCATCAGGTCTGTTTCAACCTAATCACCTGATCATGACACATACAGCACACTATAGACCATTTCAAGAATGTAAGCAAAAACAAAGGAATCAGAATGGTCCAAACGTATTTGACAACAAGTCTCCTTTCAACAAGTCTCTTTTTCAAGGTAAGTCAGTCCACTCGGTGACTGTCTTTGGAACGCTCTTGGGCAGTTTGGGCGGCTATTTTTCTGTGTAAACAAGCATCATACAAGTGCAGCTCCTATCTATTGATTGGGTAAAGACTGAAATCTCCAAAATGGTTGGTCAAGATTATGATCAAAGAACATATTTCAAATCAGCAGTAAAATCTGACAACACTGTGTGGTGGGGAATGCCGTAAATTTTTTATCACCAGAACTTGAATTTAAAAAAGCCTCGAATTCATGATCTTGAAAAAAGACTGTGTAATTTGATGTTATCGAAAATATTTGCTGTTAATTTTAAATATTTGAAAATATTTTGTGTGAATTCACCTCAAAAAAATTCAGGTTGTGAAATTCAAGTTTTAATTATTCAAGTTGTGGATTTCAGGTCGTGAAATTCAGGTCTCAATATTCAGGTTGTTGAATACGGGTTGAGAAATTCAGGTGGCAAAATTCGAGGATGACATCCGGGAAAGCAAGGAAGAGCAAACAAACATCAATGTAATCCATCTCTGTCTTGGACAGTCGCAAAATAATGGAATCAGCTCAAAAGTAATTTTAAACAACTATGACGACAACATTGTGAAAACACAAAAAGGTATACTTTAGGGATACCTCTTTTAATGTTTCATTAATGTGTTTTGAAGAAAAGATCAACTTGATCAGTAAATTGGATCCTTCACCTAACAGCAAGAACCTTATTTCATAATGATATGGGCAAAGGACATTTACCATTATATATATATATATATATATATTCTCTCTGCCTTCAGAGAACAACAAAGTGTTTAATCATTACATCCAACCTCTTGTTGTTACTGTAAATAAGTGAAATAATACAGACCTATGGCTGACTGAAACAACAGCCTCCTTTACCCATTTTGTAAGTGTGTTGCATGTCTTAGCTGTTTGATAATATTTATTATAATTATATTTCACATTCTCTTGCACATTTCTACTAGTGTTGAATGAAAATATAATGAACTTTGAATCTACAACAAACATTCTGTTCCTAATTGTTTACATCAGTCTGGATTGCTTGAGTTAGAATGCCATTTCGCTTTTTAATATTTTTATCAAAATTTTGGATAGTCTAACCTCATATGTAGATTTGTAGACTACTGATGACTTGTCAGTGTCTTATTTATTATGTTTATTTTCAAGCAGACTTCGTTACTTTTCATGATGATACAAACCTGGGCTTCATCTATATACTTTACAGAAGTGTTCTGTAATATGTGCATTTGCATTGTACGCCTTCCTAAAATTAGACAGCAGTATTCCGTTGTAGTTTCTTTTGTTTTGCATGTAATGCATGCATGAAAGATCAAAAGTGATCATTACACGACTCATTTAACCTTAAATGTCAGTCTTTTTCTTCCTCACATTTTCTAAGTATTAACACACACACACACACACACACACACACAAAACATATTAATAATAATACAGAGGCCTATAAAGTATTCTTTGTCATTTCCTGTAGCTATTAATCAGGTATTATTATATTAATTTCCTATACACTCAATTTGTGCACATACCAAAAAAGAAAATAAAAAAAAATGCATATGCATATGCATGAGCATATTGACCTGTTACATATGACATCACTGTATGATCACGCTGCCTTTGTGACCAAAATTCCATTTAGTTCCAGACATGCGAACTTTTGCGTGAGATGTGACAAAAACCAGCAAAAGTTTTGTTACTGCTGTTTACTTACCAGAGCCAACATTTTATTTTTCTTTCATTAAAGATTTATCTTTCAGGTGACATGGCTTCATTGCTTTATTTAGACATTTCAGTTATCTGTGTATCAAATACAGTATATATGTTCATACATTCATGTATAGTCATAACACTCAGACTATGGTATGTCATGATTGTTACACATTATAATAATAATAAAAAAAGCACTATAATGTCAATTTACAGTATATTTGTTATGTGTATATACTAATGTTGGTCAATAAACAACACATAAGATTAAGAAGCACAGACTTTATTCACACTGCCAGACTACAATGTAAACATTAGTCATAAACACTGCTTTCGCTTTCGTGTGTTCTTCATAAGTTAAAAGCAGCTCTTACATTCATACAGACGTGATCATCACAGACGTTTTGTAATTAATCAGATCACAAAACAACACAAAAACATTTGAAACTTCTGAATGAGAGATGTTTATGGTGATGTACTGCTGAGATTGGCCGGTGTTATGGATCAACTGGGGATCGTGCCACCTGAATTTTTCAACCCGTATTTAACAACCTGAATTTCACAAGCTGAAATCCACCACTTGAATAATAAAAACTTGAATTTCACAACCTGAATATTTTTTTTGGTGAATGGACAAAATAATTTCAAATATTTAAAATTAACAGCAAATATTTTTATGACATCAAATTACACAGTCTTTTTTTCAAGATCATGAATTCGGAGGCTTTTTCAAATTCAAGTTCTGGTGATCTGGTTGATTGATAGGCAATTTCTGTATCTAAAAGGTGATTGGCTATTTTACCTGTGAGGCGGGACTTCCTTTTCTACATCCGTTGACCATTGGCTGCTGTTGGACATTCCAGTTTCTCCCATTCATTTTAATAGAAGTGGCCCGTCTGCTAAATAGTCTCTGTTTTGACAAGCAGGAAATGTTCATGGAACAATGACATCACCAACAAACAGTCCTTGAAATGGTCTATAGTGCATTTCCAAATACTTTATTATATGTGTGGTAATTTTAAATGATATTTCTTCTTATAATTATTTATTTTCATTATGGTTGATTTCATGAGATTCACCCCATAAGTCTAAAACTCTTTTTAGAGAAAATTATTTTCCTCATCAGTAAATTGATTTGAGAAAACCTAAACTATAGTGAACTTCTGAATATGGGTCAAGATGCTGCGCACACAGGCGGTCACTGAGCGCTTTTCTAAGAGTGATTTCATATTGGCACCACATGCACACTCAACACAGCCACGAGGGAACCGCTGTCACAATGGCTTCGCAACTTCCTGCTCCAAATGTAAATATTTATGCTCCAGACATCCCAAGCAGAGCCGGGAGAGGGGCTGATGTTTTGGGTTACATAAAGTCCAATCCTTCAGAACAAATTAGGCAGATTTTACTCTTTTGCCAGGACACGTAGCGTGCAAGGTTTATGAGCTGTGAGTTTCAGCACTACTGTACAAGCAAGTGAAACATGCAGTGTCCAACACACATGGACACAACATTTAAAATACCCAATAAGAGTTTCAATTTCGTCATGCCTGTAGGGAATATGCACTGAATGTATTGTCATTTACAAACACAAATCACATAAAGTCAACATAAAATTGTGTTCGCAAACCCACTTTACCATTGTAATCTGGCATTTTTCTAATATTTAAACAGGATAATTAACAACAAAATACTTGAATTTATCCTTCAGGAATTGACTGAATGGTGAAAAATGGTCTCTATTTGACAGGAGGTTGGAGAGGAGGGGTTGAGAAAGTTGAGAAAGTCGTTTTAGAAGTTTATAAAATTTGATGAAAGATGCAAAGATATAATTTTTTTTTCATTTAAATAACACTGATGCAATGATAACACTTCTGAAAATCATAAACTTTTGTTCAAGTTATTCACCTGTAAGTCGTTCATGTGTCGAGGCCTCACATGTAAAATTAGTTCTGGATTTTGTTGGTATTAGCACTTAGCTGTCTGACCCTCCAATTTCACGGAATAAAGACCACCCCAAACCAGTATGATAATGAGATACAGAAAACTCTCCCTACTAGAAAGATTCATATTTAATTAATAAAGGTCTTCTGACAATTATCCTTAATTATGTAATTCTTAGGGCTGTTTATTAGTGCTGATTTCTCGATTTGATTTGATTCAATACTGATTCACAAGCTCTTAGGCCTTGTCCTCACTAATACGTTTTTGTTTGAAAAAGCATCTTTTTCTCTCCGTTTTGGCCTTCCGATATGCAAAAACTGAGCTTTTTGAAAACGCACTCCAAAGTGGATAAATTTGAAAACGCTGTTTTGCCGTTGTAGTGTGGACTGTGAAAACAGATGCTTCCGAAAACGATGATGCATTTTTAGTCATGTGACGCAGTCATGTGACCCATTCAGTCCAAAACAAGATGGTGGATGACGTTGTTTCGCAGTTGTTTTGGCTACACTCCAGTTTGATTGCGTTGTTAAAGATTAATGTCAGTTTGTACATACTTCAGCTTACATTTCTTCAAAGGAGACGGGATGTTTACTCGCAGTTGTTGTTCAGCGGTGGATCACGAGGACAGTTGCTTTTCAGACTGTACATTGCCGCGATGTTTCAAAGAGGTGGAAAGTAAATAAACGCCTGACGAAAATGACGCATGTTGAAGCGTCTTACGTTTTACTCATGCATAGTACAGGGACGTAAGCGTTTTCAGACGTTTCAGTGTGGATGAGCAACTTTTGGAAAACACTTGAAAACGCTATTGTGGACGGAGAGCGTTTTGAAACGAAAACGCCATTTTCAAATGTGTTAATGTAGACGTAGCCTTATTCATTTTCTCAGTTAATTTTAATTCCGATTTTGATTGAATGTCAAATCATTTGGGAACATTTCAGTTAGAATTTCCACAAATCTGTTTCAATTATATTATTGAATATACAGTACATGATTGAATGACTCATTCAATTATTAATAAATCAAGCTGTAGATTTTAAGAATCTATATCAGATCATTAAATGAAGATGGTGATTAATTGGAAAATGTATTTGTAATGCTGAAATCACTGGACTCCACAGTGTCAGTGCTGGTATAAGACATATAAGTCACATCAGGATACAGGATGTCAGGGTTACATATGTTCTGCTTCCTAAATGCATTCTCAAAAGGGTCTTAAAGAGATTTGTTAAATCCAGATCCCTAACTTGCAGGATTATGAAGATCTGGACTCAGTAAACCTTATCAGATACAAAAACATCATTAAAGAATCCCTTTCAACCTTCTCTTGTAAATGTAACTGCATGGATTTCTTCCATACAGGTATGTGTGTATTCAACTTGCCTTGCCTTTAGTTCACAAAAATGTGAAATTCACAAAACTGTGAAAGTCTGACCTGCATGAGCCATTCCCTTTGATGCCTCCTGTGGACTGTTGGAGCGATTGCGGTTCTGTTGACGCCGTTTGCCCATGGACCGGACGGATCGGATACGGACTTCACTCACTTTGAAAAAGGCCACCATGAACGGCTGCCTCTCCAGAGCACCATCACGCCCCACTAACCCTGCTTCTGCAGAACTGATGCTCCTGCCTACAAAAACCAGAAGAAAGAATACTTTTATAAATACAGTCGTATTTTAGATACAAAGATTTCAAGTATCTACAGTGCATAATTTTCATTATCCCCATTTCTTCAAATGAGACCACATAACAGTGACATCCACATTTGAATCGTTTTTTGTTGTTGTTGTTGAATCGATTCACAAATCGGACAGAATCAAACTGAACTTAAGTATTGATTAAACAATTAAAATATATATTTTTAAATCCATTAAAAAGTTATATAACACAAACACAGTTAAGGTGGCAGCAACAAATCTTGAATGCATTAACCTCATGCGGAGTTTGTCTGGGAGAAACACCAACAAAACTACATCTGGTAAGAAACCTCATTAAATTTTTCCACTGAAAACTGTTTAGGTAAAAAGCGTAGAGTCTCTAGTTTATTCTGATATGCCATTTTGAAAATTTGAGCGATTTATCACGAAACGGCACACTGTTAAACACAATGACTGCAGATGAGGACTATAGGACTATTTTCCCTTAGAAATCCTATATTTACTGTGCATTATCACATTGAGAATCAAAGCGTTCATCCAAAAGATGAAAAATGTTGCCTTCAGAGTCTTTATATGAAGTTAGGATGAAAATAAGGTGCATTTTGATCTGTTCGAGACAGAAAAAAAGTCATTCACTAAATAGGGAGCGAGGGAGCATCCTATAGCTTTCCTATGCAGCCAAGTGTATTCACTCCTAAAATCCGACCAAAAGTTCAGTTTCAGGCTGCAGATGATGTTTGGACCACTCAACATGTGACCACTCAATGATAATCAGTACATAGATTCAGAAATTATAATGCTACATTTTATTTAAACATGGTTGGCAGTGACTGGATGATGCTGGCCATTACTTTGGATGCTATTAAATACTAAAGAATTATTAATGATGATTTCTGATTTTAAAAAATGCTTCAGTGCTGGCTATTACTTGCTTGACAGTGCAAAGAGAGAACATTGAGATTTGTTGCCGAAGTACAAAAAATAAAAAATAAAAAATTGTCCATAAAAGTCAAATCAAGTCAAATAATTTGTATTTGTGTAGTTTTTTTATTTTTGCTTTTCCCAATACACATTATTCCAAAGCAGCTTTACAGAAAATCAACTGTAATGTCATAATAAACATAAAACATAATAAACCATTTAATGAAAAAAAAAAAAAAAAAAAAAAAATAATATATATATATATATATATATATATATATATATATATATATATATATATTACTTTAACTTGGTAACTAATACCAAGCTATAGAACTTAGTGGTAACTTAGTGGTAACTTAGTCCCACTGTCCACATATGAGGACATCAGATTTAAGGAAAACTATTTGCTGTAATTTTATTTATTTATTTATTTTGCATGTTTATTAGATGCTACTAGTTACAAATAAAACAGAAATGGAAAATGCACACAAGCAATCATGCTCGGGTTTAGGAGGTTAGGCAATCAAACAGATAATGAAATAGATAATAGTGCAGTACACTGGCTTCTCCATTTTCTAAAGGATTATTACTGGAAATGACACTACTGGTTATAAATAATCTGGCAACATCATTTTATGTGTAATAATTCATACTGCTTATAGTCAGATGTGTTTTTGGTGTTTCTGAATGAGTTGTACTTAAAATGTATACTGAATAAATTAGGTAAAACATGATAGTGTTCTCCTCTTACCACTGCTGGTCTCCACACTGATCTGTAAACCCAGATTATGATACGGGCTCATCACCCAAAGATTACTGGTGGCTGTGATGTCAAACTCCAGCCATCCTTCTTCTGCTGCCCACAACCTGCGAGACTCCAGCAGAAACAGATCAGCATCCCTGCAAACAAACATGTCAGGAGTTTATTAACTGTTATGAACATCACATTACCCCATTTTAATACTACTACTTATAAAATACTGTATAAATGTATCTATCTATTGTCAAATAGGGGGACTTGAGTTGGTGACAGAAGCAGAAGTTTAAAGGCAGTAGTCTTACAGGGAGGCCTGCTTCCATTATAGAAATTACACACTGCAAGTGAGCAGTTCCTCATTGGCTGGTCACTTCAAAGCGTGTCGCTCACACAGGTGTTGTGAGAATGCCCTGCAGCCCCTCGTTATAGCTCATTAATTACAGCCGCTCTCTGAGGAGCTCCACACGAACTTCAGCCCTGCGGTGGTTCACACATCACGTTTAGTGTGAACTCTTCACTAATGCTGACTCACACTGTTCAGTGCCACCAGTCACACACTCTCACCTGGGATGGGGTCCGTATGAGACCACAGGGGAGCTGCCCGCTCTAAAGCCCCACTGTAATGCCTCTTATAGACACATTAAATTAAGTGGAATAATAGAGTTAGAAGTGTAAGGCCTTTTTTGTTTGCATAAATCGCATTTATTGCCTCTGTTGTAGGATGCTGTTAAAATTGGGCTACATGCCTATGCATACGGGACCATCACATATGGCTCAGAAGGATTTTTCGGGAGGCCAGACGTCCATGAAAACAAACAAGGACTGGAATATATACAAACAGAATTCTACAGTCCTGGCATGCATGTTTTTTTCATGAGGCATTGATGGATCCTCATACAAACAGAAAAATGATGTTTGCCATATGATTTCAAGATGAATACAATTTATACAGTGTTCTCACTATTGAGAGACAGATTTCTAAAATAGTGCTATCAATATATGATGATACATTCATACATTTTTGGAATTCAACATGAATGGACTATCTTTCCAATGTTGTAGGTGCAGTGTGTAATTTCTGAGCCACTAGTGGCACAAAACAGAATTGCAATGGCTATGTTTGGAACTGAATACTACCATCCTAATTTATATCTCTGATCTCTGATCAGAGGCATTCCATTGTTTGATGAAGATGGTGATTAACTGGAAAATGTGTATTTGTACCCAGCTCTAGTAATGCTGATTTCACAGTGTCAGTGCTGGTATAAGACATATAAATCACATCAGGATACAGATTGTCAGGATTACATGTATGCTGTTTCCTAAACGCATTCTTAAAACGGTCTTCAAGAGATTTAAAGAGTCCAGTTGAATCCACAAAACAGAATTGCAATGGCATGTTTGGAACTGCATACTACCACACTAATCTGACTATTTCCGCATGATAAATTGCGATAAGTCGGATGTGGGATATTCTGACTTGATATCTTCGATTTCCGACCACAAAGGCATTACATTGTTCAATGTTTGGAAGATGGAAACAAAACCGCAACACTCTCGTTAGCTTAGCAGTTGTTTGATTGTCAACAGAGATGTCTAATCAAATTGAAGAGAATAAACAATGCTATGCAATGCTAGCATTTGCTTCAAAAGGGAGTACGATTTACTGTCTCTACAATTAAGTTTTATTATAATGTAATGTCAGAACTTTGACTCAGTAATGAGGGTTTTGTTTGTTTGTTTGTTTTGCTTAAAAGTGAAAGTTTATCATAAACTTATTACATCTCACTGGGTACTGACATGTTTTTATGACATCACGCACATCTTGGCGAAATCGAGTTGAGGATTTCCGCATGTTTCCAAGTTGGAAATCCAAATTTAAGTGGTGTTCCATTGCACTTTTCCAAGTGGAAGTTGGTAATTCCCATTTTTTTCTTGTTGAATGGAAAGCAGCAATAATACTGTGCACAGTATACAATTTTTATTTAAAGAATAGAATATCGAGATCATCAACAACATTTACCAACCAGTGCAATATACAACAGGACACACTGCAGGGAATACTGTATCCCACAATCCCAGTGTGATGAATGGGATTTGAAACTGTAAGTAAAATCAACCACAAATGATATATGGAAAATATAAAAGATCAGAATAGCATACTACCATTTTACTCTGCAGTATGCATCCTTTGCAGTGTATACAAACAGTGATCAAATACTGCTGTTTAGCAAGTATGGATCAAATACTCTTTTTTTAAACACAAACTTTAATTAAAAATGCAAAATAACCCTTTTAAATCCACGATAATTTGGATGCGACTCGTTGAATTAAACCAGAGACAGTTTAGCATAGACAGACCACTGCTATTAAAATGAATGGGAGATACTGGAATGGCCAACAGCCAACAGATGTAGAAAAGGAAGCCCCGCCTTAAAGGTAAGAGAGCGAATCACCTTTTAGATACAGACATCACCTGTCAGTCAACTCGAGAACGCACATGCACATTAGCTGGACCAGCCTGAAAAAAAAAAAAAGCGTTTTTAAGCGTGATCTGAGCTAAAGAACTAAATTTATGATACCAGTGTTGACAGATTTTACTGCTGATTTTAAATATGCTCTTCGGTCGTAATCTTGACCAACCATTTTGGAGATTTCAGGCTTCCTCCATTCAAGTAGATAGGAGCTATATGTTTTTTGCTGCTTGTTTGCACAAAAAATAGCTGCCCAGGACTGTTACAAAGATTGCACTGACTTGCCTTGAAAGGGACTTTGATTAAACATTGAATATAATGTGATGTCATGATGACAACAGAATGTTACTTACTGCTGTTTGATATGTTTGTCATTTCATAATGCTTTATGTTTCCCATAAAATAGCAGACAGTCCTCAGTGGTATGCAAGTATTCCATTCCAAACCAGGGGTGTAGCAGTCATTTTTAAAATGGGGGGACACAGCTGTCAGTAGGTGGCTCACACAGACCCAACACTTGTGGCTCAAGTGTTTTGATTATGTTCACCAAAATTCGTTCAGATCCATTTAATGATTCAGTGACCATTTCTGGTGATGCCAGAAGGTGGTGACAAATGAGTGTCTTGTGTGAAATAAGTTAGTCACTGAATCAACAATCAAAATAATTTTTTAATCCTTTTAAGCTAATATTTGTTCAAGTATCATCGTATTGTGCTCCTTGAAACAATCACACCGTCTTTTTCCAGAGCAGCCTGTATTTCTCCTGACGTTACCTGTGGGTTTTTCTTTGTATTCCGAACAATTCTTCTGGCAGTTGTGGCTGAAATCTTTCTTGGTCTACCTGACCTTGGCTTGGTATCAAGAGATCCCCGAATTTTCCACTTCTTAATAAGTGATTGAACAGTACTGACTTGCATTTTCAAGGCTTTGGATATCTTTTTATATCCTTTTCCATCTTTATAAAGTTCCATTACCTTGTTACGCAGGTCTTTTGACAGTTCTTTTCTGCTCCCCATGGCTTTAGTGTTGTGGGACACAGAACAAACCACTGATCTCCAAAAACTTGGAGTGACCCCAATTCCTACTCACCTGGCCAATCCATGGCAAGGGGCAGAGTCATTTACACCAGCCATGGAGATTTTACAAGTGCTGTTATTGGCTAGTCTGCTGGGGCCTGCAACTCTAGGTAAGTCTACATCGAAATATCATGCCTAGATACCAGTATCTAGCCTGCTCAGCGCATCCATGTGAGAGCTAACAAACTTATTGACTATTTATACACAGGCACTAATTGCAATTTAAAAAGGCACAGGTGTAGGAAATGAACCTTTAATTGCCATTTAAACCTGTGTGTATCACCTTGTGTGTCTGTAACAAGGCCAAACATTCAAGGATATGTAAACTTTTGATCAGGGCCATTTGGGTGATTTCTGTTATCATTATGATTTAAAAAGGAGCCAAACAACTATGTGATAATAAATGGCTTCATATGATCACTATTCTTAAATAAAAGACTTTTATTTTATTTTTTTCATGATCAGTCATATTTTCTGCCAGGGTATGCAAACTTTACTGTAGGTATTCTGTGTATTTCAGCGGCCTGACATTGCACCATTGGTTTAACAATGGAGTGAGTTTGGGCGGGAATACCCTTGTCCAAATAACAGCAGACGGTAGAGTGTTTGCAACTTTTAGAAACATACATTATTTTTGCAATTCCGTTTGGTGCTGCTAGTGGAGCAGAAATTACACTTCACCTATATAACATAAAGTCCAGGCAAAACATTTCTCAACCTAATATGTTTTTGTTAGTTCGGGTAACAGCACTATTAGTACGTGAAAAATGCCATTGCATGCTATTGTTTCTTTACATTTAAGGCCATGTGAAGCTTGTTGATTTGAGGTTCCTTATGCTGCACTTTTAGGTAAAATCGTCTTGCCACATAAGCTAGATCGAGCCAGATATTCAGCCCCTCTGCACCACCTCCAGAACCAAGATTTTTTATTTTATTTTTTTGCTTCACGGATTAAAGACTTCCACACTTCAGAAGTTCCTCTCAGCCATTTCTGCATCTGCTTAGTCTAGCTAGCTCTACCGCATTTCCAGAACCAGTGTGTTTTTTAAAGATCACCAATCATAAACACAGTAATTATGCTGTTAGAACTTGACAAGTTTGCAAATTAATATGTTTGTAAGCAAATGCATTTTGCAAGCCACACAACATTTGAGATTTACTGGCAACTCTGGCATAAAGTGGTATGTAGGGAAATACCACAAAGCACGCTATAATTTGCATCATAGCAAATTGTTGTACAGTGATACAATGAATGCTGATATATAAACTCAAGATATCGCTTAAAATAAAAGCCTAGTTAATGAGAACTAAAATGAAAACTAACTAAAATCATTTTCGTTAACTAAAATAAAAATAAAAACTGAAATTATAGGAAAAAACTGAAACTAAACTAAAATATTTTTTCATAAATCCAAAACTAACTAAAATACAATAAAAATTATCTCAAATTCATTTTAGTTTTTGTTTTTGTTATACTAGGGTGAATATGGGCAAATGGGACACTTTTGGAAATGTTTATTTTCTTGACACTTTGAATTATGATCCAAACGACACATAACCTAAGATTATACCTTTAAAGAAAGCTTAGGATGTCTTCTACCTTTGTCAAAAGCAAAAATGAAGCAATATTCAATACTGGGATGTAGAACCTTTGAAGACCCCCTTTTGTCCAAATCCCAGATTGTTTTAAGCAGTGCTGGTAAAGTGGGACAGAGGAAAAATAATTATCTATTTGGAATTTTTATATTTTCATATATATTTTCACATCATAACATTAAGTTAACTTATACTTTTTTATAACATTAACAAGATTTACCTCAATTTTCTGTCATGTTCTTTACCATTGCTTTTCCCACCAATGGTCATGAAATCTCACCAATCTCAAAGTAAAATAACCCATTTAATACCTCAAAAAGATAAAAGGATAGTTGACCCTAAAATGAAAATTCTCTCATCATTTACTCACCCTCATGCCATCCCAGATGTTTTTGACTTTCTTTCTTCTGCAGAACACAAATGAAGATTTTTAGAAGAATATTTCAGCTCTGTAGGTCCATAAAATGCAAGTCAGCAGGGTCCAAAACGCTGAAGCTCCAAAAAGCACATAAAGGTATCATAAAAGTTATCCATAGGTGTTTTATTCAATGTCTTCTGAAGTGATCTAATCTGTTTTGGGTGAGAACAGACCAAGATATATAACTCCTTTTTCACTGCACATCTTGCAATTGCAGTCTACAGGACCGATCATTATTTCAAGCTCGATTGCACTTACTAGGACAGTTTGCAGAGTGCTAGATGGCACTGGGAAATATAATCAAGCTTGAAATTATGATTGCCAAGGAGACTGCTGATGTCAAGATTTACGGTAAAAAAGGACTTAAATATTTATCTGTTTCTCACTCACACCTAACCACCGGAGTCTTATTGATTACTTTTATGCTGCCTTTATGTGCTTTTTGGAACTTCAAAGTTTTGGCCCCTATTGACTTGCATTGTATGGACCTACAGAGCTGAAATACTCTTCTAAAAATCTTAAATTGTGTTCTACAGAAGAAAGAAAGTCATACACATCTGGGATGGCATGAGTGTCAGTAAATGATGAGAGAACTTAAATCTTTTTGGGTGAACTATCCCTTTAATTGTTTACTCCCCAAAGATTGGTTTAGTAATGATTTATAAACATTTAAAGAAATGCATATGGATACAATACGGATCAAGCTTAAATGTCCTTTGTCACTTTACCCATATTCACCATATAT
This sequence comes from Myxocyprinus asiaticus, assembly GCF_019703515.2. Lineage (NCBI taxonomy): Eukaryota > Metazoa > Chordata > Actinopteri > Cypriniformes > Catostomidae > Myxocyprinus > Myxocyprinus asiaticus. Next base: position 2,282,650 of record NC_059387.1, read on the forward strand.
TATACAATTTGCAACAAATACCATTAGACAGAGGTAATATGAGACAGCCATGAGAACTGAAATGATATTAGACTTTTTTAATTACACCAGTAAACACTCAGTTTTGGCAGCCATAAAAAATACTAAAACTAAAATAAAAACTAACTAAACGTCTTGGTTACTGATGTAACCTTTGCTCCCTGATGGAGGGAATGAGACGTTGTGTCGATGTAGTGACACTAGGGGTTCGATCTTGTGAGCCCCAATCACCTTTGCTTAAAATAGCAAAGGCCAATGAGAATTGGTGAGTGGAATTTGCATGCCACTCTCCACCCCGGATATACAGGTATAAAAGGAGATGGCGTGCACCACTCATTCAGATTTATGCTGAGGAGCCGATAGAGAGTCCCAGCCATGTCAGCGTGTGGTTCAGTGCCGTGGCAGGAGGGACACATCGTCTTGTTCCCTCTATCAGGGAACAGAGGTTACATCAGTAACCAAGATGTTCCCTGTCTGTCACTCACTCGACGTTGTGTCGATGTAGTGACACTAAGGGTTCCAACAGGAAACGCCGCAGGTGCTGAACGTGTCACAAGGTACGGAAGGGTGAACACGGGCAAGCTGCTGCGTGCCTCGCAGCGAGCGCTTAACCATGCCGTGACCTTCCAGAGAGCCAAGTAAGGCATCTCCCTAGTCCCGTTAAGGGGGGAGGAGGCACTTACCCAAGGAGGCTACTGGCGGAGCCTTTCCTGATTTGCTGATAAGCAATTTCCTGCTGAGCACTTTCTAGGATAGCACTGGGAAGTGCTCTTCCCTCTCCAGGAGGGAGGGCACTACGGATACCACATCCTACCGGAGGGAAGTTAACATGTGGAGAATCCCTCACATGGACTCAACAACGGGGAAGTTCACATATGTAGACCCTATCTACAGAGAGGATACGCAGCAACAGTGGCCGAGGCAGAGAAAGCTCTGGTGAGGGGAAACACAGGGTTCACCTATAGGGAAAACGAACAGTGGAAACTCATCATACGGGATTACCAAAGGGAATCACCACATATGGAGCACTGAGCCCGAGCACACGGGCTCACCTGAAAAGGAGCATACCATGAGTACTGGGCCTGGTGCCGTAATCCCCCCCCCCCGAGTTCATCACCGAACAGTGCTTAAGAATTAAAGAGGTGTCCGGGGTTCACCGGGAACTGTTGGGGACAAAAGGCGCACATTATCACCTTTGAAAAAGGGGAAAGGAGCAATGCAAGCGGTACACCCAACCGGCCGCCCGGCCTTCCTGCTGTTACCGCGTAACACTCGGGTTGAAACCGGCTATATGCATAGGTTGTAAAACCTCGCGAAGGTATTGGGTGTAGCCCAACCCGCAGCTCTGCATATGTCTGCTAGAGAGGCCTCCTTTGCCAGTGCCCAGGAGGACGCAACACCTCTAGTGGAGTGTTCCAGACTCCCAAGGGGCATGGCAAGTCCTCTGATTGGTATGCGAGGAAAATGGCATCCACAATCCAATGGGCCAGTCTCTGCTTGGAGACAGCTTTCCCATTCTGCTGCCCACCAAAACAGACAAAGAGCTGCTCTGAGCATCTAAAGCTCTGTGTGCGGTCCAGATAGATGCGAAGGATGCGAACTGGACACAGCAACAACAAGACCAGGTCTTCCTCCTCTGCAGGGAGCACTTGCAGGTTCACTACCTGGTCCTGAAAGGGAGTGGTGGGAACTTTGGGCATGTAACAGGGCCAGGGTCTCAAGATCACGTGAGAGCGTGCCGGCCCGAACTCCAGACATTCGCTGATGACAGAGAGCACCTGCATGTCCCCCACCCTCTTGATGGAATGTGCGCCACAAGCAGGGCCATCTTCAGAGACAAAGTGCTAAGCTCTGCCTGCTCCAGGGGCTCAAAGGGTGCTCTCTGTAGGGCAGGTAGGACCACAGAGAGATCCCAAGAGAGAATCAGGCACAGTCTAGGAGGATTCAACCTCCTCGTGCCCTTGAGGAACCTGTTGATCAGCATGCACTGTCGTGAGGGTCTCCCGTCCAGTGTAGCGTGGTATGCTGCTATGGAAGCCACGTACACTTTCAGGGTAGAGGGAGGCCATCTCTCCAGCCCTTCCTGAAGGAAAGATAGCACAGACCCGATGGCGCATCTCTGTGGATCTTCCCCACGGGAAGAACACCAGTTCGCAAAGAGATGCCACTTCAAGGCATACAGCCACCTCGTAGAGGGGGCTCTGGCCTGAGTGATCATATTTACTACCACTGGTGGAAGACATGCTAGGTCTTCCGCGTCCCATCCAGGAGCCAGACATGGAGATTCCAGAGGTCTGGCTGTGGGTGCTGAAGCATGCCCTGCCCCTGAGTGAGAAGATCCCACCTCAGGGGAATGCACCAGGGAGATGCTACTGCCTGAAGCATCAGATCCGAGAACCAAGTCTGGTTGGGCCAGTATGACGCAACGAACAGGACTTGCTGCTCGTCCTCCCTGACTTTGCACAGAGTCTGTGCAATGAGGCTCACAGGAGGAAACGCATACTTGCGTAGCCCCCGAGGCCAGCTGTTCACCAAGGCATCCATGCCAAGGGGGGCCTCAGACAGGGAATTCCAAAAGGTCAGTGAGAGGACTCTTGGGAGGCGAAAAGGTCTACTTGCGCCTCCCCGAATCTATCCCAAATCAACTGGACTACGTGGGGGTAGAGTCTCCACTCCCCGCGGAGTGTTACCTGCCATGAGAGCGCGCCCGCTGCACGGTTGAGGACACCCGGAAGGTGAGTGGCTCACAGAGACTTCAACGTCTGCTGACTCCAAAGGAGGTGGCGGGTGAGTTGCGACATGCGACGTGAGCGTACGCCGCCTTGGCAGTTTATGTATGCTACGGTCACTGTGTTGTCGGTCCGGACCAACACATGCTTGCCCTGAATCAATGGCCGAAGCCTCCTCAGGGCCAGCAATACCGCCAGCAACTCTAAGCAGTTGTTGTGCCATTGGAGTCGGGGCTGTCCAGAGCCTGTCCAGAGACCCGACACTGCCTGCCCGTTGCACACGGCACCCCAGCCTGAGTTCGAGGCGTCCGTCATGACTACGATGTGCCTTGAGACCTGCTCTAGTGGAACACCTGCCCGTAGAAATGCTAGGTCTGACCAAGGGCTGAAAGTCTGATGGCACTGTGGCGTGATGGTCCCATGCCGGGTGCTGTGGTGCCATGCCCACCTCGGGACTTGAGTCTGTAGCCAGTGCTGAAGCGGTCTCATATGCATCAACCTGAGGGGGAAAACCACCGCCGAGAATGCCATATGCCCCAGGAGCCTCTGAAATTTTTCTACCTTCTGCCTGAAGGCACGTTCGATCACAGAACGTTCCATACCGAGAAAAGAGATGCTCTGCACAGGGGAGAGCTTGCTCTTCTCCCAGTTGACCCAGAGCCCGAGTCGGTCGAGGTGCTGAAACACATGGTCCCTGTGTGCACACAATAGATCACACAAGTGAGCTAGGATTAGCCAGTCATCGAGATAATTGAGAATGCGTATGCACTTTTCCCTCAGCGGGGCCAGGGCAGCCTCTGCGACCTTGGTAAAGACGCGAGGGGACAGACCGAAGGGGAGGACCTTGTACTGGTATGCTCATCCCTTGAAGGCAAATCAAAGAAAGAATCTGTGTCGAGGAAGGATCGATATGTGAAAGTACGTGTCCTTCAGGTCGATGGATGGATGGTCGAACCAATCCTGATGTCGTGCTGATGCCAGGATGCGCTTCTGCATTAACATCCTGAATGGAAGCCTGTGTAAGGCTTTGTTCAAGGCACACAGATCCAAGATTGGGCGCAACCCTCCCCCTTTCTTGGGCACGATAAAATAAGGGCTGTAAAAGCCCTTGCGCAACTCAGATACGGGGATGGGCTCTATTGCTCCCTTCGCCAAAAGGGTGAAAACCTCCACCCGGAGGACAGAGGCACTCTTGCCCCGCACCGTAGTGGAGAGGATGCCACTGAACCTGGGTGGGCGTCTGGTGAACTGGATTGCATAGCTGAGGTGAATCATCCTGATGAGCCACCACGAGGGGCTGGAGAGTGCTAACCAGGCCTCCAGCCTCCGTGACAGTGGCATCAAAGGGATGACTGGACTTACCATGCCCGGGCAGGGTGGTTCGCAGCAAGGCAGAGCAGGCGCCCCATCTGGAAGACAGCCCAGGGGGAACGTGCTGCTCTGCAAGTCTGCAATGGTGGCCGGTGACTGGGGCGGGCGGGTGACCCCAGAGACCAGCACACTTACCTGTTTGCCGGCTGTCTATTGACGGAGAACGAGGGAACGGGAGGTACTCGCGTTCGCCTGATTGACCGGAAAGACTTCCAGCATCTGGCCATCGCGAGTGCGCTGGCCCAGGGAATGAGGAAACTGCTCTTGGCAATGGAATACTCACCACACGCTGGCCCAAGGGCAATGGTGGGGCTGGAGAGATCACCCAGGCCAGACTGGTTAGAAGCAGTTGCCTCATCCCTGGGCTGCCCGTTTCAGGACCGCCTCAAAGCCTGTCTGGGGTTCTTGGGGGCTGGCTGACGGGCAGGTGGAGCCGACTTCCCGTTGGAGGATCTCTTTCTCTGAGGCCGGCATATGGGCTCTGATGGTACAGGAGCCAGGGCCAGAACCGCAGGGGAACGGCTCTGGCGAGAAGCAGATGGGGCGCAGGACTTCGGAGGCCTGAAGGTGGCCGAGTCATGCCACGGCAGGATGTGCTTAATCGCCTCGGTCTGCTTCCTTCTGAGGATTTCGGCCATCAGTTCTCGACGGTGTCACCAAAAAGACGCCCTTGGGAGATGGGCGCATCAAGAGAGCAGACACTCTCGGCGTCACGCATCTCCGCAAGGTTGAGCCACAGGTGCTGCTCTTGGACCACAAGAGTGGACATCACCCGGACCAGGGTATGCGCCGTGACCTTCGTTGCACATAAGGCAAGGACGGTTGCAGTACGCAGTTCCTGCATCAGCGTGCATTGTCTGCTTCCGATAACAGAAGCCCACCCTCCGATGCTGCGACCGAAAGCTCATCCTCGTCGCGAGCCGCGAACGACACATTAAACCTGCCTGCATCGCTCGACAGCTCTTCCGGGTAGAAAGAGCGTGCTGGGGGATGGGAGGTCCGCGGGGGCTGAGCCAGCAGAAACGCTCCCATGTCCACATCCAGATCGCCCGTGGTGCTTGCCGAACCGGCTGGCTGAGCATCAGCCCAGGACGGACCAGGTTGAGTAGCAGCAGCAATGGCTCCTTGCTTCATGAAGAAGGAAGTGAGCCGCGACTGCAACGTTCTCATGGGCATGTTCTCACAATGAGAACATGACCCTTCCACGAAAGTTGCCTCAGCTTACGGGCTCTGATGGTACAGGAGCCAGGGCCGGCACCATAGGGGAACGGCTCTGGCGAGAAGCAGATGGGGCACGGGACTTCGGAGGCCTGAAGGCGGCCGAGCCGCGCTGCGGCAGGTTGTACTTAATTGCCTCGGTCTGCTTCCTCACCGTCGAGAACTGATGGCCGAAGTCCTCGACGGTGTCACCAAAAAGACCTCCTTGGGAGATGGGCGCATCAAGAGAGCAGACTTTCTCGCCATCACGCATCTCCGCAAGGTTGAGCCACAGGTGCTTCTCTTGGACCACAAGAGTGGACATCATCCGGCCCAGGGCGTGCGCCGGCAGAAATGTTCCCATGTCCACATCCAGATCGCCCGTGGTGCTTGCCGAACCGGCCGGCTGAGCATCAGCCCAGGACGGACCAGGTTAGGGAGCAGCAGCAGTGACTCCTTGCTTCATGAAGAAGGAAGTGAGCCGCGACCGCAACGTTCTCATGGGCATATTCTCACAATGAGAACATGACCCTTCCACGAAAGTTGCCTCGGCGTGCTGGTGCCCCAAGCACTCGAGACAGATTTCATGGCTGTCAGGAGGGGAGAGATAACAGCCACATCCAGTAGCGCAAACATGGAAGGACATCTTTAAAAAGATGCCAAGCATTGCGCGAGCGCTTTTAGAAGGAAATATACTCTTTTGAATATACTCTTTTAGCACCCGTAGACTCAGCCGCCTAAGTGTCAAGGGGAAGCACAACACTTGACCGTGCGAGGGTGACCGCTGATATGCGCCGTAAATCCAGCAGCGTAAGCGAAAGGTGAGAGGATGAACACAAGCATGCATTCAGCTTCGAAGAAAAATACTGAATGAGTGGTGCACGCCATCTCCTTTTATACCCGTATGTCAGGGCGGAGAGTGGCATGCAAATTCCACTTGCCAATTCTCATTGGCCATTTCTATTTTAAGCAAAGGTAATTGGGGCTCTCAAGACTGAACCCCTAGTGTCACTACATCGACACAACGTCGAATGAGTGACAGACAGGGAACTGAAACTACAAAACACTGAGAAAACAAAAACTAATCTAAAACTAACAGACAAAATGTGAAAAATAAACTAAATTGTTATGACAAATTGAATATAAAATAAAAACTAAATAAAAAATCCAAAGCTATAATAACACTGCCTCCCACTGCAGGTTAGTGAAAAACACAGTCTATTGTTCAGTGCTGGATGTACACCAAATAAACACTTTGTGATAAACATAAGAAACAATTTGCGAGAGATATGCTGTTCATTTAGCCAGAGAATTCGGTTTTGTAACCAAATGAAGAGAGTGAGACAAAAGGAGTCCTATTTTACAAAGATAACAACATTTGTTTTGGTACAGAATGTTGTTTTGTGTCTTTTTTTCAGCTAAATATAGAACGGATGGCAAACCTCATTGTCATTGGCTTGTTTTTTGACACTGTACTGGTCATGCCATTTGCCTTTCTCAAGTAGATATCCCTCCCACCACCCCACCCACAAAGTCAATGTTTGATGTGTGTTGGTGGGTTCTTTTTTAGATGCCAAACTAAAGCTATTTCAGTTGTGCGTTGTGGTCGTGGCTTTAGTCTGCATAAAGTACATGGCAGACAAGCTGTACTGTATTCATTGAGGGACACTTGAGCTCCATTTAAAACACACAGTCAATTATTCAGCTCAAAAACAGAGTATGAGCAACAACAGATGTAATAACAGAATTTCCTGAATATTTACCTCTATATCAAGTTACAGATTAATACATATTATTCTTTTGCATAAAGCCTGTATTTTAGCATTCATTTAACAGCCAATGCAACTATTTGGCAACATGATACACCACTACAGTATAACCTGAGAATATTAATGTTAATATGAGTGCCAATATGGTTTAGAGTAAAACTTTTACAGAATATAATAGTAAAAAAATGATATACCATAATCAGAAGTGGCCCTGAAAAATATGTGGACACTTAAAGGAATGTTTCAGGTTCAATACAAGTCAAGCTCAATTAAAAGATTAAAAATAAATAACTAAAAACTATAAAAAACTGTATTCTTAAAAGAAAAAAAAATAAAATAATAAAAAAAAAAAGCTAATATCATGGTTACAGTAAGACACTGACAATGAAAGTTAAAGGGGCCAGTCCATAAACACTGAAATACACAGAGTTTCAAAAATATGGTCACAAGATATGCATTTTAACATGATGATAGTGTGGTAAAATTGCTTACTAACCATATCTTAATAAAGTTATATCCAATATTATAACATAAATGTCATGACAAAACCCTGTGATCCCAGTATTGTCTATAACTTAATTTTATTTATTTATTTGTCACATACTCATTTATATACAATATATAACCTGCAGTGAAATGTAAACCTGGTCAGTTTAATAGCTAAATAGACTGTGCATTTATATATATAAATAGTATGATAAAATAGTATAATAATAAAATTAAAAAGTAACAATAATAATATAAAGACAAGGAATGTACAAGATGCAGAGTATGTTATGTGGCAGTAACGGTACAAAGTGCAGTGTGCAGAGTGTCACAGAGTATAACGTCATGGTTACTTGAGTAACCTCCGTTCCCTGATGGATGTAGTGACACTAGGGGTCACTCTTGGGAGCCCGAGACACCTCTGGTCTTTGATAAAAGGCCAATGAAAATTGGCGAGTGGTATCTGCATAACAAGCGCAGTCAGGAAGGCAGTCTTCAAGGAGAGTGCCTTAAGCTCGGCTGACTGCAAAGGCTCAAAGGGGGCTCTCTGTAGACCCTGAAGAACTACAGAGAGGTCCCATGAGGGAACGAGGCGTGGTCTGGAGGGATTCAGCCTCCTGGCGCCTCTTAGGAACCTGATGATCAGGTCATGCTTCCCTAAGGACTTACCGTCGACTGCATCGTGGTGTGCTGCTATGGCGGCAACGTACACCTTTAAGGTGGAAGGGGACAGCCTCCCTTCCAACCTCTCCTGCAGGAAGGAAAGCACTGATCCGACTGCGCATCTCTGGGGGTCTTCGCGTGGGGAAGAACACCACTTAGCGAACAGACGCCACTTAAAGGCATACAGGCACCTCGTAGAGGGGGCCCTAGCCTGAGTGAGGTGGTAGACAGGTGGTAGACACGGAATCTCCATGTCTGTCCAGGGGCCAGAAATGGAGATTCCAGAGGTCTGGTCGCGGGTGCCAGAGGGTGCCCCGTCCCTGAGAAAGAAGGTCCTTCCTCAGGGGAATTCGCCTGGGGGGAGCTGTAGCAAGGAGCATGAGGTCTGAGAACCACGTCTGGGTGGGCCAGTAGGGTGCTACCAGGACGACCTGCTCCTCATCCTCCCTGACCTTGCACAGGGTCTGTGCAAGCAGGCTCACTGGGGGAAACGCATATTTGCGTAGGCCAGGGGACCAGCTGTGTGCCAGAGCGTCTATGCTGAGGGGAGCCTCGGTGAGGGCGTACCAGAGCGGGCAGTGGGAGGATTCTTGGGAGGCGAACAGGTCCACCTGTGCCCGTCCGAATCGACTCCAAATCAGCTGGACCACCTGAGGGTGGAGTCTCTACTCTCCCCTGAGGGTAACCTGCCATGACCACGCGTCCGCTGTAGTGTTGAGGTTGCCCAGGATGTGAGTGGCTCACAGCGACTTGAAGTGCTGCTGACTCCAGAGGAGGAGACGGCGGGCGAGATGTGACATACAATGAGAGCGCAGACTGCCTTGGTGGTTGACATATGCTACCGTTGCCATGTTGTCTGTCCAAACTAACATGTGCTTGCCCTGGATCAACGGCTGGAACCTCCGCAGGGCGAGCAGAATTGCCAACAACTCGAGGCAGTTGATGTGCCAATGCAGTCGCGGACCCGTCCAGAGGCCGGCGGCTGCGTGCCTGTTGCAAACAGTGCCCCAGCCCGTTTTGGAGGTGTCTGTCGTGACCACGGGCCTGGAGACCAGTTCTAGAGGAACATCTGCCCGTAGAAATGAGAGGTCGGTCCAAGGGCTGAAAAGACGGTGACAGACCGGCGTGATGACCACAATGTGTCCCGTGGTGCCATGCCCATCTTGGGACTCGAGTCTGGAGCCAGTGCTGAAGCGGCCTCATATGCATCAACCCGAGAGAAAGGGCCACCGCTGAGGATGCCATTTGCCCCAGGAGCCTCTGAAAAAGTTTCAGTGGAACCACTGTTTTCTGTTTGAACGCCTTCAAACAGGCCAGCACCGACTGGGCGCGCTCGTTCGTAAGGCGCGCCGTCAAGGAGACTGAGTCCAACTGCAAACTGAGAAAAGAGATGTTCTGAACCGGGAGGAGCTTGCTCTTTTCCCAGTTGACCCGAAGCCCTAGTTGGCTGAGGTGTGAGAGCACCTGGTCCCTGTGTGCGCACAACATGTCTCGAGAGTGAGCTAGGATTAGCCAGTTGTCGAGATAGTTGAGAATGTGAATGCCCACCTCCCTTAATGGGGCAAGGGCAGCCTCAGCGACCTTCGTGAATACACGAGGAGACAGGGACAGGCTGAAAGGGAGGACTTTGTACTGATACGCCTGACCCTCGAATGCAAACTGTCTGTGTCGAGGAAGGATCGAGACGTGGAAGTATGCATCCTTCAGGTCTATCGCCGCAAACCAATCTTGATGCTGGACGCTCGCCAGAATGCGTTTTTGTGTCAGCATCTTGAATGGGAGTCTGTGTAAGGCCCAGTTAAGTACTCGCAGGTCCATGATTGGCCGCAACCCACCGCCTTTTTTCGGTACGATGAAGTAGGGGCTGTAAAACCCCTTCTTCATCTCAGTTGGAGGGACAGGTTCTATCGCACCCTTCCATAGGAGGGTAGCGATCTCCGCGCGCAAGGTAGCAGCGTTTCCGCTCTTGACCAAGGTGAAGTGAATACCGCTGAACCTGGGCGGGTGCCTGGCGAACTGAATCACGTAGCCGAGTCGGATGGTCTGGATCAGCCATCACGACGGATTGGAAAGCTCGAGCCATGCGTCTAAGTTCCGCGCAAGGGGGACCAAGGGGACAACGTCGTCGGACATACCGGCAGGTGGGGCCTCGCGGCGGGGCAGAGCTCGAGGTGCCACACCACGTCGAGGCCGTGCTGAGTGTAGGGACATTGAAGCACTTACCTGGCTCCTTGTGACCACCCTCAGAACAGCCTGGGATGGGGAAGAGGCCTGTCCTCATAACCCGTGGAGACTGCCACATCAGGGTCGGCTGTGTGCCACAGCTGGGTGCTCAGGGGCGGAAAGCGCAAATTCTGCAAGAAAAAACCCGTGGACGGTAGTCGTGGTGACGACCGTGCACACCGGGTATGTGTCGGTCGCCGAGCGCAGTTCCTGCATCAAATCTGGGGTGGAACTACCCTCGTGCAGTTCTTTCAATGCCATGGCTTGGTGGACCTGCAGGAGAACCATGGCATGCAGGGCAGAGGCGGCTTGTCCAGCAGCACTGTAGGCTTTAGCCATCAGGGATGACGTGAGCCTACAGGGCTTGGACAGGAGCTTAGGGCGTCCGCGCCAGGTGGCGGCGCTCAGTGGGCATAGGTGCACCGCGAGCACCTTATCCACCGGGGGAATCGCCATATAGCCCCTGGCCACCCCGCCATCGAGGGTAGTGAGAGCGGGGGAACTGCGGAATCGGGGCCGGGCAGTAAAAGGTGCCACCCACGATTTCGTCAGCTCCTCGTGCACTTCCGGGAAGAATGGCACTGGAGCGGGGCGTGGCTGCTTTGAGCAGCGCTGCGAGCCCAGGAACCAATCATCAAGCCAAGAGGGTTCAGGGGAGAGCGGAGGGTTCCACTCTAACCCGACGCTCGCGGCCGCCCGGGAAAGCATGTCCGTCATTTCGGCATCGGCCTGTGACTGGGCAATCGTCCCCGAAGGGGGAAGCCCAGCTGAGGCTTCTGCGTCCGACTGGACAAGCCCGCTCTCTGATGCTGTGCTCGAGAGCTCATCATCTTTGCGGGCTCCGAAAAAGAAGCCAGACTCGCCGTGAGATGAGCCGGCGAACTCATCTGGAAGCCCGATTGGGGCAGACGAGTGTGCTGGGGAATGGGAGGACCGCGGGGGCATACCTGGCGGAGACGATCCCATTGGGGTCCCCAAATCACCCCCAGTGCTAGCTGCGCTGGCCTCATACCCGTAGGAAGAAAGACCAAGGCGGGGAGCCGCTGGGGTGGCTTGCTTTCTTAAGAAGAAAGCAAGCCGCGACTGCAACGTTGCCATGGTCATGTTCTTGCAATGAGAACATGAACCATCCACAAATGCTGCCTCCATGTGGGTCGCGCCCAGACACGAAAGACAGCGATCATGACCATTCGAAGTTGAGAGATAATGACTGCAACCAGGAATAACACACAATCGGAAAGGCATCTTTAAAAAGACGCGTCTTTAAAAAGAGGTTCCGTGTGTGCCGCTCTTTTAGAGAACTATATACTCTTTTAGAGGAAAAAGCTCTTTCAGAAAATATACTCTCTTGTTTTTCTGCCCAGGGGCGTTTTCTGCAGTGCACCAGTGCAGAGGAGGGAGAAGCCGCTGAAATGCGCCGTCAGATCCAGCAGAGGTGAATGAACAGTAGGATTCAGCTCAATGAGCATGACCGTTCGGCTCCGAAGAGAAAATCTGAATGAGTTGTTGCGAGCCAGCTCCTTTTATACCCGTATGTCCGGGGGAGTGGCATGCAAATACCACTCGCCAATTTTCATTGGCCTTTTATCAAAGACCAGAGGTGTCTCAGGCTCCCAAGAGTGACCCCTAGTGTCACTACATCGACACAATGTCGAGTGAGTGACAGATTGGGAACTATAGCATATTCAAAGTGAAGTAGGCATGTCCATGTTGAGGAGTCTAATGACCTGAGGGAAGAAGCTCCTCCTGAGCCTCTCAGGTTTGGCCATCAGACTACGGAAGTGCTTTCCAGATCACAACAGGCTGAACAGGCTATTACCGGGGTGGGCGGAGTCCTTGATTATTTGAATTGCTCTGTTACTGCATCGCCTGGTGTAAATGTCTTGAAGAGAGGGAAAAGCAGTCCCAGAGATGCGCTCAGCTAAGCGCACCACTCTCTGTAGGGCTTTGCGATCCTGGTTAGAGCAGTTACCGTACCTCACTGAGTCAGTATGCTCTCTATAGCCCCAGTATAGAAAGTTTTCATGATCGCTGGAGAGACTCTGAATTTCCTCATCTGTTTCAGATTGTACAACCGTTGTCTTGCTTTGCTCACCTGAGCTTGAGTGTGATGAGTCCAGGTCAGGTCCTCAGTGATGTGCACTTCAAGGTACTTGAAACTATTCACCCTCTCCACAGGAGATCTTGAGTGGGGTGTAGGTTAGGGATGGGCGGATTGATACTAAAGTATCGATACTTCTGATACTGATGTGGTATCAAGAATATCGATCCTCACATAAAAATATTGATTCTGAAGGTTTTTTTTAACTAGAGATCTTATTATTTAGATAGCATGAATATTAATGCATCTCATAAGCTTCGAAGTAGAAAAAAAATTATATGAGCGAATTGTTGCATGGCACCGGAACTATTTTTTCTTCCGCTCATCTTGACACGCAGAAATGCTAAAATACACCAACAGTCAGACAGCGCTCACCCTTTCAGTCATAGCGCTCATTCAAAGAGGGAGCAGTGCTTTCCTGAGGTAATGACAGAAAAACAGCATCTGGAGTTATTCACACTAAGTAATGACAAACGTAGATGTGACATGTATTATAAAGGGCTTGTGTGATCATTTTTACAGGCTTATTTAAATTCAGAGTTGTTAAAACATAAAACATAAGATAATGATCTGTAATCCTAGTTAATGATAACCTTATGAAAACTTACCATAGATTTACTGTAGTAATACTGTATTAACCATGACTAGTAACCACGAATATATAGTAACCATGTTTTTTGTTCTTTTTGGCAGTAACCAATGTTTTGATCCAATTAACCATGGTTTTACTGTAGTATCCATATGGTAATTTGGTTTAAGTAATTGTAACCATATTATAATATCTATGGTTAATTTTGTGGTTTTATATGTGGCTTATACTTATAATTTTTAAAGGGTAAACAAAGCAGCCTAATAATTTTGTGCCCAGGCCTATAAATATATAAACAAATTAAGTAATAATTTAAGTTACTAATTTTATCCAAAGAATTCGTAAAAATTATCGCGGCGTCCTCAGTAAACCTATTGGAAAAATAGGCGAACTGGAGTGGGTCTATGGTGACAGGGATAGAGGAGCAGATGGTGCTTTTGATAAGCCTCTCAAAAACCTTCATAACTAGTGAAGTGAGGGCAACAGGACGATAGTCATTTAGGCAAGAGGGCTTTTTGTTCTTTGGCACAGGAAGGTTAACAGTTTTTTTAAACAAGTGGGGACCACAGATGTAGCAAGGGACTCGTTAAAGACGGAGGTAAACAAACCGGCAAGCTGATCAGCAGTACACAGCCAGAAATACCATCAGGGCCGGCCGCTTTCCTGATGTTCACTCGCTTCAGAGCCCTACAAACCTCGACCTCCGAGACGGTGATCACACGCTCATCTCTAACAGAGCTGCTTCCTTCTGTAGTGCTGGTTGGCAGACTAGTGCTAGCACGGTTAGCCTCGAAGCAAATATAGAAAATGTTCAGCTCGCCGGCCCAGTGAAGAGTCAGCTTTCACCGCGGCGGTGGATTTGCATCTAAAGGCACTGATTGCCCTGCCACATGCGTCGAGAGACACCACCCGTTCTCTGTACCGGAGTTTAGCAGCTCTCACTGCGCATCAGAGAGCATAGCGCGCTGCTTTGTACTCCCTCATATTCCCCAACATGAGCCCCGCGTTATATGCAGCCATGCTCATTCACTGCAGCTCAGATGGTTTTATTCACCCACGGTTACTGGTTGGAGAAAGTCATTATTGTGATGGTGTGTTGCTTCCTCAGTTAGCACGCTACTAAAGCTGATTGCTACATCCGTAAACTCGTTGGCGTCAGCGGAACTCACACGGAACACGTCCCAGTCAACGTCATCAAGCGCATCCTGTAGCACAGCCTTTGATTGGGCGGACCAGCGCTTCACCACCCTTCTCTCCGGAGCCTCGTGTACGAGCCTTTGTTTATACTACAGCATGAGGAAATGGCGGCATGGTCCGATTTACCAAAAGCCGACAACGAGTTAGCTCTGTAGCCATTCCTAAACTGAGAATAGCAGTGGTCCAGTGTGTTTACCCCTCTAGTTGGACAGGAGACATGTTGATAAAAGTTTGCCATGACCTGTCAGAGATTGGCTTTGTTAAAGTCCCCCACCACTATAATGGCAGCATCCGGATGTTTGTTTATATAGGCACTGAGCATATCTGTGTCCGCCTGAGGTGGGATGTACACAGCAGTAGCGATGACCGATGTAAACTCCCGTGGCAGGTAGAATGGACAGCACATAATAGACAAATGTTCCAGGTGAGGTGTGCAGGAAAGCAACAGAGTGGTAATATTCCTTGGGTCATACCATTTGTTGTTAACCATGAAACAAATCCCTCCATCCCAGGATTTACCGGCCTCCGCTGTCCTGTCCATCCGTAGAATGAAGAAGTTATCGGATGGCGTTACACCTGGGTCCAGTAGCGAGGGGGTCAACCATGTTTCAGATAGACAGAGTATGTTACTGTCCCATTGAAATCTTATTCTGGCTCTGAGATCGTCCATTTTGTTCTCAAGAGATTGGACATTGGTGAGCAGAATACTGGGCAGAGGAGGACTGTGTGCTCTGTTACTCAGCCTGTTGCGAACCCCAGCGCGTTTTCCTCGATGTCTCTTGTTTCGTCACCAGATAAGGTTAGTAAGCAATTTTATCATACTAAAATCATGTTAACATATATAGTATATTGTTTACATCTTGCAGCTATACTTTTGAAACAATATGTATTTTAATGTTTATGGATTGGCCCCCACTTACAATTGGAAGTGAATTCCATTGTAAGTGCCACACTGTAACTGCTTCTTTTTTAAATAAGCAAATCGATAATTTTTTTGTGGTAATCAAAATTATGCCACAAACGCTGTTGGCTGAGTTGATCCTTGTATTGAACTCAAAACATTCTTTAAGTCACATTTAAAAATGTCTGAATGACACTGCATTATATAACAAAATAGCAAAGCAATTGTCATTCATTTTAAAGAAATACAGCACAAACACACTTTTCAAGGAAAATATTTCACAAAGTTTGATGGCTTGTTACCATCTACATCTGTGGTAACTCTGCCAGGACACCTGTGTTAACTGACTGGGATTATCAAAAAAAAAAAAAATGTATCATGGTTTCAGTCAGAAAAATGTCATACAGAATTACAGAATTAAAATGGGTTGTGAATTCAGTTTCATGACTTTAAAATTTGGTGAGCTACTGTTAATTATATCAAGTAAAACTGTTAAATTTAGCATTTTTAACAAACATACAGAATAATATTTTTACTCTGACTGTTTCCCTACCTGTCTGGGTGTTCCCCAACCACCTGGAAGACACTAAGTAGGAAAGTCTCATTGCGGAATGTTCTGGTCACACACTCCTTGTAGATCCTGAATTCTGCAGCTGTGATGGCCTCACCCTCTGGGATCTGGGACAGGTTGAATTTGAAATCTTTATGGTGTCTTCTCTGTTGAGACAGCTCCCTGTCAAACTCCACTGTTCAAAGAGACACATAGAAACACTGTTAGAGATGTTTTAGACTAGTGCCCTGTAGATCTGCACAAACCAGCAACTTTCTGTTTCAGAGTCAACAAAAATGTGTTATTGTTTATTCACAACATTTTATAATGGGAGAAAAAATTATTTATAGTGATTTGATGTAACAGTACAGTTTTGGACCTGGATGTTGATGCTGTTAAAATACACAGTGAGAAAATACACAATGTAGTAAGAGAAGTGACCTGAAACACCAGCTGAGACTAATGTCTCTACAAAACATAAATGGTCGTTTCCCAATCAGTGGACATTTTCAAAAGAAAATTGTTAGATTGCTCTGAAAAACAAGACTTAACATCTTGCCATTGTGCTTCAAGGAATTTTTTTCCCCTTCTTGTCTTAAGGATGATTCGATATTTTACTGGAAAACAAGTCAAAAATGCTTAATGTTTTTTTTTTTTTCAGAGTGTGCTATATTATGACATACTGTATACAGTACATACAAGTCCCTTTAAACATCACTGTATTAAAAATATAGCATAGCCTCATACACCTTATTAAATATAATATCATTCAGATGTTATTATAAATTATTCTTTTGCTACAGGTTGGACACTAAGGGCCCTATTTTAAAAGGGCCAAGCACAGCGCTATGCGATATGTCATACGCACAAAGTCAGTGCGCTTGGCCATGACGTTTTGGCGCAAGTGGGTCTGGTGTAATCTCACGCAACATGCAAATGGGCAGGATCAGGTGAAATTTAATTCTGAGTTTCTTCTCCATTTATTGAACCATCTGTGTCCTATTATATATTCCATTCCCTGTCAAGCACCAGCGATATAAACAAAGACAGAACATTCATAAGAAATTGTTTGTGTAAATGGGCTGTATTCAATGAATTACAAGAATAGAAATATGGACTTATGTTCTTTTGTGCATTAACTGAATCTTTGTTGAATGTCAGGCATATTTCTAGTGATGATCCTTTTATACACATGGAAAATGTGGTTCTCATCAGGACTTCAATGTAGGCTCTGTTAAATTATAGAGAGTGTAAGTATTATTAATCTAATTGATCTACTAGCAATCATTGATCAAGAGATTTTTAAAAAAAATATATATATTTTTTTGCTCGCACTTCACTTCTACCAGTCGATTTTATATTAAAAATTAAATTATTTTATTGAACCATGAAAAACGTAAAACAAAAATATTTCTAAATTCAAATTACATTTAAAATAAAAATATATATTGTATATATAATTAACAAAACGAAGTGGTCAAATAATCATAATCACCACTTAAAAATCACTTTACGCCATCATGTGGAAAAATACTAATGCAAATTAGATCTTAAATTCACCTGCTGGTGGAATCTCCATACTGCAAATGCAGGAACTGAGTTTAGACTTTGCGATGAAAACAGAAGTACTTCTCAGACAGTAAATTGCGCTTTACAGAACTTCATTAACATACAGTGCACACACAGTTTGCACACAAACACCCACAGAAAGCACAAACACTCCCACCCACGCCCACTTGCGCTGGCACGTAAACTGCCCTTAGAATTAACACTCTCATGAAAATTTGATAAATAGAGCCCTAAATATTAAATAAAACACACAGTTTTCAACCCAGTAACATTTCAGTCTCTTGACGTACACTTAACTTAACATTATAAAGATGTGGTAAGCTTTGTAAGCTCAATAATGGCCTATAATTGACTGGCCTAATTCACCCATAAGGTCTATACATATGCATTTATATTACAGCACCACTTCACAGAGCGTCCAGATGTGCAAAGCATGTGCTGTAATAATGATTCACTATTTCTGGTAGAATGCTAATTCTCTATTTATTCAAGCTGTTCCCACAGCAAAGGACTTCATATCAGTTCCGTTTTAAGTGCTAGCAGCCTCTTGCACAGAAAAAGGACAGAGAAAAAAACACAGAGAGTGTTTTCACATCAAATGACAGCTTTGTCACAGTATCGTGCTCCTCTTCCTCCCTCATGTCACCAACAGCTCTTCCTGTGGTTCCTACGGTCCACCCATGAGCTGTATTTCTTGCCGTAAGTACAGATTCAGCTGGATGCCCCTCTTGTGGGCCTGTGGTAATGTGTCCTGCTCTGATAGTATTTCCATGCCTCCCTAGGTGAGAAATACACACTTCCATGTCAGCCCTCCCTCCTAGCAGAGGAGTTAACTAAACTGTGAAGCGGGGAGGACTGCAAGGACTGCCCCCTTTTCACTGTTTGGTGAACTACAATAGTTTAATGTTCTCCAATGTCACAAGGAGAAACTTCCATGATCTCTGGTCTTCCAACAGGGAGTTATACTCTTCTGCTATACATTTACATTTATGCATTTGGCAGACACTTTTATCCAAAGCGACTTACAGTGCGCTTATTACAGGGACAATCCCCCTGGAGCAACCTGGAGTTAAGTGCCTTGCTCAAGGACACAATGTGGGGATTGAACCAACAACCTTTTGCTTACCAGTTCAGTGTTTTAGTCCACTACGCCACCACCACTCCCCTGTATGTGCTATACAGACACATGCATTACCAATTAAAAGCAAGCCTACTGAGGAAAACTCAAAAGGGCCTAAGACGGAATCTTGAGGGACACCCTGTCCTTGTGCTACATACTCAGCTCTAATTGAGAGGCTAACCTTGAAAAACCCACCTGCAAAGGGTGAAATAAAGTACAGGGAGCAGCTATAGGGACTTTTGACCCCTAGAAAGGGCTTGCAACCAAAAAAAAAAAAAAAAAAAAAAAAGAAGAAGAAGAGAAAGGGGCATAGGGAGAGAGAATTTCCTTTAGTGTAGTTCCAGCTTCTGGGTTCACATAGTGATGGCATGACACCAGGATTTTTCTCACTCACAATATGCCCAAGTAATTCATTTTTTAGACAAATTTCCAGAGGTCCCTTTTGTGATGTTTTTCACATCAGCACGGCAGGTCTCAATGTGGCCATTTCACACGATGCTTAGACTTCTTTGTTAACAACTTTCACAGGTGTTTTACCAACAGAAGTCAGTCTAGCAAAAGGAAAAACATCAGAGATGACAGAAATATTAAAGGCCTTGTTAAAATTGGAATTTTTTGTCTTATAGATCATGTCTATTAGCTTTGAGGTCGTCTGTCAGTAATTCCCAACCAGGGGTACATGTAAGCAGGTTCACTGGGTACACAAAAATAATTGGATTTTGCTTTAACCTATAAAAAAAAAAATGTAGCCTATGACTTTAAATTAGAATAATACATTTTAGGGATGGGTACAAATATAGATATACTGAAGAATCATGAACTTCATTTGAACAATTTTAATATCGACTCTCAATATCCCAAGGTCGATCTTTTAATTCTTTGCCATGTTCAGCACTGAGGTCCTTTCACTGAGTGTTGAGAGTAGAAGTTTGGCTTGACTTGTTTCATGTAATGTGACATCCACGCAGTCAATTTGTCATCAATAATATTTCTTTTGAAGACCCTGTCTGTTCTTTACAGTCAGTTGTTTATCAAAAACAACAAAAAAAGAAACATTTTATTCTAATAAAGAAGCTGTGCGACTCCACTCTTGTTAATATGCGCTCGACCAAAACGCAATGAGATCCTCACTGAACTGCTGCTGTTCTTAAAGAGACTCTCAGTTTTAGCACTTGTTTTACACATAAATGTTAATACTTGTAAATATAAAAAATTATGCATTTAAACAAAAAACATGTACACCTAACAATACTTATAAATGCCATTACTAACAGTTTCCTCTTTTTTTTGTGTACATCAGGGATATTACAGTATTAATGATCATGTAAATTATATTTAGCCTTTCGTTTTGTGTTCTTGAGGGAGTACTTGAGCCTTACTGATGGTGCTGTGGGGGTACTTAAGGCAAAAAAAAAAAAAAAAAATTGAGAAACACTGATCTAGTGCTAATGTACTCCTAAAACTTACTGCAAATACTAGGGGTGTAACGGTACACGTATTCGTCCCGAACCATCACGGTACTGACGTCACGGTTCAGTGCATGCAGTCAGACATCTGAGTCAGTCACAGGCGATCCACACTCCAATCCAGAAGGGGGTACGTGCGGTAATGCAACGCTGTTTGCTAACCACCACATCAGGAAAAAGAGCAGAAGAAGAGACCATCTATGCACCAACCCAAAACAAGAATGGCTTCTCCTAATGCACAAGTTTTATTTTTCATTATTCTATTTATTTGGTACTTTTATAATACAAGAGATGCTTTTCAGTTTTGTAGCTGATTGTGACCAAATACCTTTTGTTTTTTATAAACCCTACAAAAAAATATGGCCTATGCAAGAGTACATTCTGTTTACTGCTTAGTGCTTAATTCAATAAAGGAGACTGTACTGTACCAACTACCTCAGGGGGGACTAAATGCCGCTAGGTAGAACAAACTGTAATTTGCACTACTGTCTGTTCAAAATAAATGAAAAGAAACCTATCATTTGGGATTTGTTGCTTTTTCCTGATGTGACGAACTCGTATCGAACCATGACCCCAAAACCAAGGTACGTACCGAACTGTGACTTCTGTGTACCGTTACACCCCTAGCAAATACTGTATATGCTTTTTAAAATTTACAGACCAAAAATAATGATGACACTTTGCACTACACAAATTTTTGTCCTATCAAATGCTCTCTAGAATGAGAATGTTCATACCCCAATATCATCTACATCCGACTAGCAAGTAGCAAATCATGGTACATGGATTTGACATAACTAAAGCCTATTGGCTTTTTAAAATCAAAAGAGATAAGCCCTATGATACCTCACACCAAAAATCTCTGTTTCTATTGGAAATATATTTACACAGGACAGAATATTGTGATTGTCAAGCTATCTCTTTAAAGGTGGTCTTTAAATATAGTCTACAAATGACTTTGTACAATTTGCATTTGTTAAAAACAGATGGTCATTGAAATCAGACTGCCCTTGAATATACATTATACTCTGCCAATGGCATTCTCATCTTTTCAAAAGCTTTCATCGCCTTCGTCAAAACTATAAAAAAGCGGAAATATGCAGAGGTCCCAACTGGTCAAGTGTTCTAAACGTGTCCTCAGAAAGTGCTGTTGCCTTGTTGAGAGGATAATGGAAAATAATATTTGCTGAATGAGGCTTGCTGAATGATAGATTATACATATATGAAGGACTTGGCAGTGACCGTAAGAAACACAACCAAAACCACAGAACTCGTATGATCTGATACAACTGATTTTTCTGCAAACAGACCCAGAGAGAAACCACAACAATAACTGTGAGGCCACATACTAAATAGGTAATGGAAAGTCCACAGGGTTGCTTGAGAAAAGATGTTTAAGTGAGACAAAGTGGAAAGTGTTGAGAATACATCGTGTTGCCTTTATTCATCCTCTTCACAGATACACTCCTCTCACATGGTAACAGTAAAAGAGAGGACGTAATGACAGAGGTCCATGGAGAGGGACACACAACAAGATATATCTGTATGTTGACAACAATTCAGGCATTACGGGTCAGCCTGATCTCACAGTGAAATCAGAAAGAGTGGGTCGACTTTAGCAAAAATAAAGACATTTTTCCTTTAGCAAAATTTAACACACTGCCCCCAGTGGCAAAAGCGGTAAGTGTCGTAGGGCATATGGGCACGTGTGAGCTCCATTTACGTCAAGGAGAGGTAGCCAAAAGCTAGTTCTGAAGAGAGTTCCTTTCATCTGTACAGGATGTAATACAGTGAAGAAAAATGCATATTTTATGGACACTACCCCCAAACCCAAACCTAAACCTAACCATCAGTGGAGTAAAAATGATCAGTGAATCACCTTCGTCACTGATTAAGCGAACACGATTACTTCCTGGTTTCAACGTGGATAGAAACATGGGTCTCGCATGCTACTGATGCAATGCACTGCAAGCCACGTGGGAAGGTAAACACACTGAAACCACTGCAAAAATGTCTGGTGGTAAATGTTGCATGTCAATGAGTTGGCAAACTGTCACCGATCCTAGGGTACCGGAACTTTCGGAAACAGCATGCCTACATCCCGTGTTATAATGTTGTTTATGTGCTTGCATATGCTATAGTTCATAACCATTTATGATTACATTTTTCAATGTTAATCTACTTGAATTACTTCTGATTATCATAACTGATAATCACCATAATAATATAGATGATAAAATAGAAGGCCACATAGTAAATTAACTTTCATCAGAATTGGCCTTTCCATGAACTATGACTATTAACCATGCAGACAGCACAGAGTGTTACTGAAATAAGACAAATGCACACAAGACAAACAGAATTGCAAAAATAATGACTGTGTTTAAACAGGTTCCTCAAGCACTCCACCTGTCTCCCATTGGTCAAATGAACAGATGGTCCCAGCCCAAACTCACAACATTGATTGACTTAATTTTGCTGTGTCGAGCTGGTTGGGACTTTCAACCAAACAGAGCAGTGTATTGATAGCACCACAGAGCCAGAGTGTTTACACTTTTCGTGAAAATAAACTTTCGAATGGCTTATTTATAGTCTCTATATATTAAGCTGGGATAGAAGAGTTTTGACTCCGAAAAAGTTTAGTTTTAAATATAATTAAAAAATGTGATGCGCAATGCAGTGACTTTTGGAAATATTCTATACTGTTTTTCAGTGAAAACCTTTGACAGTAAAATTGCATGCATTGTGTAACGATTAGCAAAGGCAGGACCCAAACGCAGAGTGAATCAAAAAGATTTTTATTAATAACAAAAAACAAAGCCAAAAACACAAACTACCCTGTAGGGGAAAGACACAGTCTGGAATGGCAAGAAAACAGACAGGATGAGCTGGATCAAAAAGGAGCAGGACACAAAACCATCAGGGACCGACAAGATGAGAGAACAAGATGAACTGGCACAGTACAGTGCACATGAGGAGACTAAAATAGGGAGAGAAATCAAAAGGTTAATAGGCAGGGCAGTTGAGACAAATGAACTGATAATGGGCAAACAAGGAGGTGGGGTATGATGCAGGACTGAGAGACAGGAGGCAAAACAGAAACAAAACAAAGCCACATGCTCTCACAAAACACAAACACCTGAATGGCATGAGTGCATATCCCAAGACAATAAGGCAACATACGCTAATGCCAACCGACAGACAGGACGAGAGAATGCATGGCAACGGCAACAAAGCAATGCCATGCACTCTCACACAAGGCAAACACCATGCGATGCACGCAACAGGAGACAAAACAAGACAAGACACCTGTGCGAGAGTTCAGCCACAAATAAAACTGACATCGAAGACAGAAGTGACCGAACCCCAGCACAACGTGAAGACGGCTCGCGACCTGGACGCCCAGCGCAAAGCGAGCGCAGCACAAAGCGAGTGCAACGTGAAGCGTGCCCGTGAAAGACAGACATAAACAATTGATGTCAGTGCATGCCGCCAAGATGACATAAGAGCAATGCACTCACACCAATAAAAGACAAGACATGGAGCATGAGTGTCCGGATCCCAACACCAGAACCGAAACCGAACCAGGATCCAAGCCGTGCGCTGACACAGAGACAAAAAACGAAACACAGACACAGAACAAGAGTGTCAGGATCCTGTCACCACAAAAACCCAGACTGACAAAGTGACAGGATGCTGATAGCATTGTTTTGATAAATCTAAAATAATGTTTTTTACCATGTTTGGTAAGGTAACATACAGTTAACCATTTAACAGGTTTTTCCTGTTCTATTTTAACATTTCTAAAGTGGATAAAGACAGAGGTGTGGGATAAAGATCCAATTAGGGCTGATTCTCCATTTCCACCTGTAATATCTGTTTCTTTCCTACTGTGCTTTTGTCATTAACCCACACAGCATAAAAGAGGGTGGGCTGTGACCTTCAGAGAAGATATGAAAAACACTTACAGATACATAGAGAAAAAGATACCTGAAGAGAGAGAGAAAGAGAGGCAGACAGAGAATATTAGGGGCAAAAGTTGCTGGAAACCTATTGTGTTTGTACTGATTTTCCTATTATCATTAGGGGTTCCACCGCAAAGTGCTGAAACCCTGTTTAAATTGCAAGGATTATTTTTATTATTCTGCCCCAAAACTGATGATGCAGACCAAAATGTAAAGTCTAGTGACATGAAACTTGGTGTAATGGCAGTACTCTGATGCTGCACACTACACAGTGCATGGACGCTACAGTGGGGGGCACATTTCGGAGTATAACTGAACCGAACTGCCTTCTCTTAAACCGCATGATTGTTTGCATCTAGAAACCCTCATGACAAAAAGTTATCAAAAGAATTTTGATTCGTCTAATCGTGCAGAAGATATAGGTTGATAAGTGAAAATTATTTTGATAACTTTTTATCATACAACATTTTAAAGTGAATCGGACATGGTCTAGGAGGACTGTGAAAAAGTTTTTCAGAAAACACAAAAACTGTTAGTAATTTGCATAAAACACTTCCAATCAGTCATGCACTTGGAGTAAAGCCAAGTATCATTCTTAAACCAGTTGAAACACAAACATTTATAGGGCTAGATTACATGTGATCTGCTGCAGTTTTATGCAGAACCTCAAATTGAGCTTCAGTAAAACATCAGTTTTGATACTCTATATAATACCAAAGCCCCTTTCAAGGCAAGTCAGTCCACTCGGCAGCCATCTTTGGAACGCACTCGGGCAGGCTGGGCAGCTACTTTTCTGAGTAAACAAGCAGCAAACAAGTACAGCTACTATCTACTTCAATGGGGAAAGACCGAAATCTCCAAAATGGTTAGTCAAGATTACGATTAAAGAAAATATTTCAAATCAGCAGTAAAATCTGACAACACTGGAATCATAAATTGTGCTTCTTTACCTCAGATTACCAGTAAGGTCATCTGTAAGGCGGGACTTCCTTTTCTACATCCGTTGGCCATTCCAATTACTCCCATTCATTCAAATAGAAGTGGCCAGTCTCTGCTAAATGGTCTCTGATTATACTTTGTAGGTTTTTTGAAAAACTAAAAATAGTGGATGGAATACCTAAAAAGTTTCTAGGATACTTTGTAATGAAATTACTTTGGCCCTAAAGATCTGTTCTTTCAAATTTGGCAATTTTGATCATTTTCTTCACTTTTCCATAATCAGATTTATTTGTTCTTCTTTGTGACCCTTGCAGATGCTTTGGCAATACATTGCAACTTTTTTCATGCCAATAAAGAACATTGGAATTGAACTGAATTGAACTGAAAGACAGACAGTTGCATGAGGCCCAGTCAGGCTTCAGTGTGGTCTGTGGTCAGCTGTGAATTGCACTTTAAATGTTTTCCATAATATCTCCTGAAGTAGACCGGCGGTCATTTTAATTTAATTTATCCACCACATCTCGACTTTTTCCTTGCTGCCCACAATCACTAAGAAAAATAACAGCACATTTCCATCTCTCCACATACACTTCCTCCAGGACCAAGGGGGGCGCTGCACTGATTGTGTGTCTATGTTGATCCTAAACATGGTTTTGACCTATATTCCAGAGGTTTTGCTGTGGGAAGTGTACAGGAGGTGCTGTAGACAGTTCTGACAGTGTAGGAGGATAGAGCATAGTAATTCGTCCTTCAAAGTTGGATGAGAAAAGCGTTACTGGATGGATCTAACAAAATTGTGTCCAGGTCATATTTCACCCCCAAATCAAAATTGCATTGTGATATCCCCCCCTCCCCCCACCCTCCCAACTAGTTGCTCAATTTGAAGGAATTTCTCAAAAACTGTTTCCCTGCTGGTAGAACTGATAGATTTAAAGGGATAGTTCACCCAAAAATGAAAATTCTCTCATTATTTACTCTCCCTCATGATATCCCAGGTGTGTATGACTTTATTTCTTCACCAGAACACATTTGAAGAAAATGAGAAAAATATCTTATCTCAGTAGATCCTTAAAATGCAAGTGGATGGTGATTCGACTTTTGAAGCTCCAAAAATCACAGACAGTCAGCATAATCATCATCCATTCGACCCAAGCGGTTAAATTAATGTCTTCTAAAGCCACACGATCACTTTTGTTGCGAAAAAGATCAATATTTAAGTACTTTTTTAACTATAATCCAACGCTTCCTAGAGGGTGGAGTTCACACGGTCTCTCATGTGACGTTGGCATGTTACAGACGTAATCTCACATTCTTCTCGGTTGAGACATCTAGGATAAACATACAAACGCACCATTGTGAGTAAACAAACAGACACAAATACAGATCTAAACCAAAACCAACCAAGCTACTGTACAGCGCTCCTCCTTCTCACGTGTAAACAGCGCTGCTCTTCCGGCTGTGTCGCATGTGCGTCAGTTCTCGTGTGTTTCAAATGCCAATGCGATTATGTCACACGTGCATACCACTGCAGAACAGATTTAGAGTTGAAAAAGTACTTAAATATGTATCTTTTTTGCACCAAAAGTGATCGTGTAGCTTTAGAAGACATTAATTTAACAGCTGGTGTCATATGAATGACATTTATGCTCACTGTCAGTGATTTTTTAGAGCTTCAAAAGTGAATTCACCATTCACTTGCATTTTAAGAACCTACTGAGCTAAGATATTTTTCTATTTTTCTTCAAGTGTGTGATGAGAGAATTTTCATTTTTGGGTGGACTAACCCTTTAATGCATTAAATATACACAGTATGGCCATTATTCCACACCAACAGCATCCACTTTACACATACTTAAGTGCAAAACAAGTCAATACGAACACATTTCTGTCAAGTTTTGAGGCATAATTTATATTTAAAGCTTTTTAATTATTCTGCCCAATCCACAATCAGTCACCACAAACTTGCGAGAAAAATGTTGACCGTACACAAAGGCTGCAATTATTTCCTGCATCTCTGCTGCTCATGAAACATTCAGACGCAAATGATTTGAAAGCTGTCTCCTTCAGTTTAACCAATAAAAATGTGCTGTTATGCCAGGCATGTGAAGAATTCATCTGTGTTTATGTAATTATATTCAGAATCCACGCTTACATTCTCTTCCCCCACAATCTAATTGTTCCAGCTTCTGTGATTAAATACTACTGTGACTGGCTCTTCATCAGTAAGCGTTTGTCTTTGGTCCTTTTAAAGGTTTGCAAATACGGGTGCATCTCAATCAGCTCCCTAGCTCCATATGTCGTGAATCAGTATATCGTGAACAAGAATTCGGGCACTGGCAAGACCTTATTAATCAACAACATCGCTGTATAAATGACACTATAGTTTATTTTTGTTGAAGATATTCAAACATAGTATTATTATGTAAGATAATTACATTAAATAAAGAAATAAAATGATAAAGAAGTGTATTTTAAACCTACATTTAACAACTCAAATATTTAAAAGATTATTTCTCTTTCATGGTCATTATGGATGACCAAAATTAAAAACAACATCTCTTTTAAAGGGACATTCAGTAGTCCCATAACTAGCGTTAGCATTGCTCTTCTTCGTGTACTTTAAGTACCAATACAACAGTGGTGTTAGATGCTGTACTGCCATCTATCGATGTGGATCAGCATGTTCGTCTCTGCTGCCCTGCCAGCTTTGGAAAACCATTTGCATCTGGAAAATGTCGGAGTTTGAGGTAATTTCTGAAGTTATTTATTACTACTATAATATAATTGCTTTGCCAAAAAACAAGCATCAGAATTCTAGCGAACAGACTTCTACAGTTATGGACAGATTATTATTGTCCCTCTTATCAATAATCT
The DNA here is from genome assembly GCF_019703515.2 of Myxocyprinus asiaticus. Taxonomy (NCBI): domain Eukaryota; kingdom Metazoa; phylum Chordata; class Actinopteri; order Cypriniformes; family Catostomidae; genus Myxocyprinus; species Myxocyprinus asiaticus. Next base: position 2,310,377 of record NC_059387.1, read on the forward strand.
TTGGAGACTGTCTACGTTTCATGTTAATTCTAAAGACAGTTATTACCTTTATTAGAGAACTGAACCTCCATTATCTAGCGATAGAGAATGTCATGGTCAAGGAAAGATTAGAATTCTTTTTGATGATCAAATTTAGCATGTCCATGAATGCTGTATTTGAAGAACTCATTTTATTTCCAAACAATTTGTCATGGTTTACTCAAAATCCGGTGGAGGTAGATGGGCCCCCCTTACTATAGCTGTAATAACAAAGAAAAAAAAATCACGTTTGCATTTGTAAACACAGCTGACTACTGTCTATTACTAACATACGTTGACTACACACGTAATTTTAAAAAGTTCGAGGGAAACTTGTATGAGTTTTCTGTAAATTCCACTGATACTATTTTAGAGAGTGGTCTAAATAATTAATAATATCTTACCTGTCCAAAAAAGGAAGCAACATCAGCATCACTACTCATGTTTTTCTCCATCATCAAATCTTTCCACATTATGTATGACAGCATACACAATTCAGCAGCCATATCACCCTGTAGCTCAAGACTGGCTGCACAGGTTGTAGCTAAGCAGGGTTGAGACTGGCCAGTACCTGGATGGGAGTCCTCCTGGGGAAAACTAAGGTTGCTGCTAGAAGAAGTATTAGGGAGGCCAGCAGGGGGTGCTCACCCTGCAGTCTGTGTGGGTCCTAATGCCCCAGTATAGTGATGGGCACACTATACTGCAAAAAAGCACCATCCTTTGGATGAGATGTTAAACTGTGGTCCTGACTCTCTGTGGTCATTAAAAATCCCAGGGTACTTCTTGTAAAGAGTAGGGGTGTAACCCTGGTGTCCTGGCCAAATTCCACCCATTGGCCCTTCTCAATCATGGCCTCCAAATAATCCCCATCCATTAATTGGCTGAATCACTCTACTCTCTCCTCTCCACCAATAGCTGGTGTGTGGTGAGCATACTGGTGCACTATGGCTGCTGTTGCATCATCCAGGTGGATTCTGCACACTGGTGGTGGTTGAGGAGAGTCCCCTGTTCACTGTGTAAAGTGCTTTGAGTGTAGTGTCAGAAAAAGTGCTATATAAATGTAACATTCATTCATGTTGTACCAATGTTTACTTTAGGTTTTTTTTTTTTTTTGTCTTTGCCGGTCTTTCTGTCTTCTTGCTTCTGACCTTTTTCGCTTCTTCGGCAATACAGCTACTGAATCTCCTGTTGTCTCTGCTTCTAAAGCACAATAATAAGTATATTCCATTGTATTCTTTTTGCTCTTTGCATCACCAAACAACACTGCTCTAAGCATAGCCAAGCATATCTACACAGGCGGCAGCCAATGAGCACAAGGATTTTCTTCTTTGACGTTTAATGAAACACAGTGAACCATGTCATTTCAATTTGGTGCACCATACTGAAGGGGTGACCCACACTATGTATAATAAAAACACTTTTTTATAAAAAATTATTATGTGTACAGTCTTCATCTCATGTGAGTGTACACCATTAAGATCACTCTTCACAAAAACTTTTTTTAATTAGCCCCAAATTACTGAATGCACCTTTAAAGCAAAAAACAAAAAAACAAAAAAAAAGGCTTTGACATTGTATATTTACACTTGTGCTCATCTTGTAATGGCTTGACAGACTTCAGAAAACATGATGACGTTTCTGGTAAGGGAACATAGCGTAACGATGCTCCCGGGTTTTTTCAGTGCATTGTGGGATTTTTTAGGGAGCGAACGTTTCAGTGCCCTGGAACGATTTTGCTATTGATACAACCCTAAAAATGGTTGACTCTCTGATCAGTGCCCTGACTGACTGAGAAGCACCCTAGGACTTTCACACTATGACTAATTCACACTATGCTTAACCCCAGGTTAACATCTTTTTAACCCAGTGTTAAGACCACTGTTGTTTAGCAGTAGAAGTAATTTCAAGTGTGAAAATCCCAATAGTGTCCAGTCTTTAAATGAAGTCACTGCTCGTAGATGAAACCGAGGCAGTCATATTAGATCTCCCAGGAGTCCGTTTCAAAGCGTTGCTGGTCATGGAGTTTTGTATTGGGGCAGCTGGGAGGTGGCAGGGGATTGAGACAGTATTCCCTGGGTGTTTCCTAAAACTCTGGTCTTGGTCACTGACCCAAGAAATGCATGAAAGGCATCACTACAGGAGTCAGAGCTCCATGGGTCAGCAAGAGCTGCAGTAGTTTACGGCAAACCATAGATGAGATGACCCTAGTGAACGGTCATAAAGATACATCACTCACAATAAGCACCAGGAAAGAGGCACCCTGAGAATGAGGAATCCCACTCAAAGCCTTTATAGATCACAATCCTTTCACTGCATGTTATGTTAATATTATGAACCTAATATATTGTATGCCAATTTTTTAACACTTTGTCTCAATCTCTTTTAGTGAAACTGTATAATGAAGTACATCAGATTGCTATCCACCCTTTTCCTGAACGCAGAAGTGTTCTACGAGTCAACTGTTTTCAATTTCCGGTCTCCAGTGTTTTCACTCGCATATAGAGAAAATATAGAAAACAGGCAATTAGAATCATCATGGCGCCGCCCAGTGGTTGCTCAGGAAAACTGTGGCTAATTGGTTTATGAACAAACCGAATGGAGTGTAAAAATACACTGCATACACTGAAATGGAAAAATATATTGTAAATTGGCATCCACTTTCTAACAGAATTCTTGTTGAAAATTATAGTTAATTTAGATTATTATTACACATCACTCTGGATAACAAGACTGTGATTGCAATTGCGGCATTCTGTGGTCAAATATTTTCGTATAATGACCTTTAAACTGTATAAATAACTGTTGTTCCAGGCAAATGATTTTCTGCATAGATGTTCTGGTTTCATGTCTTTTGTATCACTCTGCAGTCCATTATAAATTTAATGAGATCACTGGTTCATATAGTCCTGGAGTGCATTAATGTAAATGGATTGGACAGGACTGGGCTTAAGCTCTGATAAGAAGTTCGAAAACAGCTGAGCAACGATATACTGTTTGCGAACATTCAGGCCACGCCACTGGGGGAGGCGTTTAGAGGTACATGTAAATGTGAGGGCACTCAAGACTGAATGTAAAACATAAATTAATATAACATTAAAATATGTTATCAGTGACTTCCTGCCTTATTTTATCAGTAAAATTCACACGAGATCAGTAAAAGAAGCTGTTTGAACTACATGATGATGATTTAAAGTAACATACACTCACCGACCACTTTATTAGGTACACCTGTTCACTTACTTATTCGTGCGATTATCTAATCAGCCAATCGTGTGGCAGCAGTGTAATGTATAAAATCATGCAGATATGGGTCAGGAGCTTCAGTTAATGTTCACATCATCCATCAGAATGGGGAAAAAATGTGGTCTCCATGATTTCGACCATGGCATGATTGTTGGTGCCAGACGGGCTGGTCTGAGACTGCTGATCTCCTGGGATTTTCACACACAACAGTCTCTAGAGTTTACTAAGAATGGTGCCAAAACAAAAAAACATCAAGTGAGCAGCAGTTCTGTGGACGAAAACACCTTGTTGATGAGAGAGGTCAACGGAGAATGGCCAGAATGGCTCGAGCTTACAGAAAGGCTACGGTAACTCAGATAACACCTCTGTACAATTTTAGTGAGCAGAATAGCATCTCAGAATGCACAACACGTCGAACCTTGAGGTGAATAGGCTTCAGCAGCAGAAGGCCACGTCGGATTCCACTTCAGTCAGCTAAGAACAGAAAGCTGAGGCTGCAGTGGGCACAGGCTCACCAAAACTGAACAGTTGAAGACTGGAAAAACATAGCCTGGTCTGATAAATCTCGATTTCTGCTGGGGTACACTGTGAGGTACACAAAATCACTGTGATTTTCCCCATTTTGATGGTTGATATGAACATTAACTGAAGCTCCCCACCCGTATCTGCATGACTGTATGCATTGCACTGCTGCCACACGATTGGCAGATTAGATAATCGCATGAATAAGTAGGTTTACAGGAGTACCTATTAAAGTGGCCGATGAGTGCCGAAAGACCGAAATCTCCAAAACGGTTGGTCAAGATTATGATCAAAGAACATATTTCAAATCATTAGTAAAATCTGACAGTGCTGGAATCAAAAATTTTGCTATTTTAAATCAGATTATGCTAAAAAACAAACATTTTCCCTGGTTGTATAGCTAATGCGCATGCGCGCTCTCGAGTTGATTGACAGATGGCTCTTTCACCTGTAAGGCATGACTGCTTTTCTACATCTGTTGACCAATGGGTGTTCCAATTTCTCCCACTCATTTTAATAAGTGACCCGTCTCTGCTAAATAGTCTGTGTTTACATTGACAGAATGTTCAGCATTTAAAATGTAAACAAAAGTGATGATGTCATCCTTGCATATATTTAACCATAGATAGTGGCTGACTTGATGCTGAACAGTGACTGTGTTGATTTCTGAGCACAGCTGACAGAAAACATGCTGAGTGTCATAACAACAACTGATGCAGCATTTCATCTACACAGAACCAAAGCCTAAAACCTCCTGCAAGATGCTAATACTGCTATTTCCTTCAGGCAATGCACATCTAATTTAATAGTATGTGTGACCAAATCTTCATTGTTCAATGGACTGCACTGTCAAAGATTATTTTCTCTGTGTCCTCACAGACATTCCATGCATGAGTGAATGAAATCTGTCTCCATTTCTCTGCTGCCGTGAGGTATCAGAGCGCAGCAGTACTTTGTGATCATTGCATCTGTGTTAAAAGATGTCTAATGTCTCTCATCGTCTTCATCCCTGAGACTGTAACCAGTGGCAACTATCAGAAGCTGATCATCGCCATGGTGAATGGCAGCAGTCAGATGGTCATACCTGTGTGTCAGTAGTAGAATTACTCTGAACAGAAAGGAATGCTGTACATGTATTCACCAGTTTAAACACAAAGATGGGTTTACTTGCTTTGTGCAGGACTTAAAGTGACAATTTACCCAAAAATGAAAATTCTGTATTTCTGTTATGTATTTACTTTCATGACTTTTTATTTCTATGATTATGGGGGGGGGATAGAGATTGACTGAGTCTGTCATTCTACCTAACACACAACATCATCACATGATGACATTTTTATTTTTATATCTTTAAGAGTGTGTACTATGGTTTTGCATAAATGTACGTTAACAGGCTAAAAGCCATTACATGAATCAGCTGTTCTTTCCTCAGCATGCGTAAAACAAATTTATTCTCACTTGAGTGTCAGCGAAAGCCAGCAGCATGTCAACAAATTTCATAATGTCTTTTTTTATTTATTTATTTTTGTATGAAGTAAAGGAAAGAAATTGCAGAAAATGGAGGGAATGGTCTTAAAAAAGAAATACTCATATCCTTTTCTTCTATTGGGCATATACTAAAACATTAATAAAGTCATAATCCAGGAGTACAGCTGACAAAACATTTTGGGATAGACTAATGGTGCTTTGTGCTTTGGCAACTCCACAGAAGAAGATTTCTGAGTAGTGTTACCAGAGCACAGACTCTACAGAACAAAAATGAATGTACTAATTTTCTTGGAGACAAATTATACCTCTGATTTCTTTTTGTAAGGTCTGGATGGATGTTTTTTTTTATTATTTTATTTTATTTATTTTTTTATGTCAAACACTATAATGAAAAATTTGAATTTCAAGCAGAACGTGGTAAAATAGAATTGCTTCGCTGTTACTAAATTGATGAGCGGTGTTATGTAAACCATTACAGATTAACAATTACTTTACAATATTACTTTACTGATTACTTCATCAAAAAAGTAAGCACATTGCTAATTACTTTACTTTTAAGTAACTTTCTAAAACACATTTTGCAGAAAAGTGTTTCTCAAAAAATTCAAAATAACGTCTATATTGTAATGTCTATACGTATTTCAGCTGTCACAGAAACGCAAACAGAAATACATATGAACATGATTAAATGTATTCTGTGTAACTCAAGTAATGTACTTAAAAGTACTTATCTTGAAAGTAAGTAACTGTAATCTAATTACAAGAATTTAAAATGTAATGTGTTCACACATTTCTGACTCAGACTGCACTCAACACTAGTTATAAGAGATATTTTGCCTGTTGCTATGAATTTAGACTTTAAAATTCATAAACATCTTAGCGCAATGACCTATTTCTCAGGAAAATAGCTCGTTGTACTTTGCGCCACTTCATTAACATACAATACACAGACAATTTGCTTGCATACACCAACAGATAGCGCAAACACTCCCACCCACAGCCACTTGCACTTTGCGCTGATGAGAAAACTGCACTTAGAATTAGAGCTCTCACGAAAATTGGATACGATGCAGCGCACTCACGAAAATAGAGCTCTTAGTCTATTGGGTTTGTTCAAATCCCTAAAGTATGAGTTATTGTAAAAAATTATGTTTGCTTTAGCAATCACCACTAAATATAGTCTGCTCTTTTGATATACTGTCTCTCTGCCATTCCACTTGTTTTTGGAGACTCAAGGATTTCTTGTATCGGCTTGTATTGGAACGCCATCTGTCGGGTCATCTTGAGGGACTTTTGCCCAAAAGATGCAAAGCAGAAAGATAAACGAGGACACACTAGTATTTGTGTACGCTAACATACCTGTGCCATGATTTGAGGTATATTGTGTTTCTCTCCTGCTGCTACCTCTGTGTGTGTGTGTGTGTGTGTGTGTGTGTGTGTGTGTGTGTGTGTGTGTGTGTGTGTGTATGTGTGTGTGTGACTGTGAGCATGCCAGACAGAGAGCTGTTAGAGCGATCTGTGTGTGCTGCTGCAGCAGGTGTGTGTGAGCTCAGTGCTGGCCACAGACAAGGAAGTGTGTGTCAGACAGCAGAGATGGATCTCCCCTAAGGGATCTGATAAATAAGGAAAAAATATCTTTGAAAAAGGAAACGCAGCTGTTTCCAAAGGACAAGTCAAAATATTGGTGGCTTTGCATTCCACAGCAGCAAGTATAAGAGCCAAAGTCTCTCTCTCTCACTCTCTCTCTCTCTCTCTCTGTCTCTCGTGACATTTTTCTCCCTACATTTCTTCCTCTTGGAATCCCTATGGAAACTTTAGGTTTTGGACATGTGTAAATGCTAATAGAGCTCATACTCAGTTAATACCTATCCAACAAGTCTTGCAAATATCACAGTGCAGCATTGCTTCCAAAACCTAGTATGGTATCTTGTTGTCTACTGTCTACATAGGCAGCTACTGTACCTTCTGAGGCAGCATCCAGCTACTGTACCCATTTACTAACATATGGCTTCCACAGTTCATCTATTTTTTGTTTTTCTTGCACTATCTCATTTTTATTAAAAGTTCTAACAGTTCAACATGTCACTGATTCAGCACATCACGAGACACTTCATTGTGCTACTGACCATTAAATGAAGACACATTCATTCCCGCCAGAAGAAAACACAGTGGCGACATAAATCTAGAGCTCTCAAGCATTTCCTCTTCACTTGTAGAGGGCACCGGGTGACATTCCTGCATGGGTGGAGAGTATATGTGTGTGTTTGTAGTCCTGTGCTGGTGAGTTATGGGAGTTATAGTGGGTGTGTGTTAATTGAAGTTCTGCTGACTAGATCCTGTCACACTGCAAAATATTAATTGTGTCCTGTTTCATCATGATCACACATCAAGTCAACTTGTTTCTTCCAAATGTTACAGTAGAGACAGGGGTTCTGGTCCCATGGAAACAAGTAAGAAATCGTGTTCACATAATCGATGATGAACCTGATTCGGAGGTTGCATTTTCCTTCTAAGATTACACGCCACTGACGGTTATGTTTAGGGTTGGAGTTTGGGCGATTAGTTAAAACAATATGCATTCCTGTTTACTGTATTACACAATTTACAACTAAAAACAACTCACATTAAAAAATTAAAAAATAAAAACCACTCTGTGGACATTTTACCTGGAAACTTGAGCTCACACGTGCCTATGACAACATTTCCAGCTTCAGCCACTGGGGGCAGTGCTTTTAATTTCAGTAAGCACAGACTGATTTCAGCTGAAGAACTTTCTACCTATGTCACCAAGTTCACAGCAAGATTCTAAGCATTCTTGAAAGATGATAAATATACTTGAGAAGCAAAATAGAAAAGATAAGTAAAACAGATAAGACTTATATTCAGAGAAAATATTTTAAATCAAGTTTATTTTTCTTACCCATTGGCAAATATTTATTTATTTCTATTTTTTTTTCTTGTTTAAACCATAAATCAAACAAAATCTAGCAAGGTTTATGCTTACAACAAGAAAAAAACTATTTGCAAAATAAGATACGAGGCTTTATTTTCGTGTTTGCGCTGGGCACAGCGCTATGCACAATTTTCATTAGAGCACTAATTCTAAGTGCAATTACCATGCCAGCGCATAAAGTGCTTGCACGCTTATCTGTGGGTGTATACACGCAACTCGTGGGTGAATTGTTTGTTAATGAAATACCACAAATCGCAATTTGCTATTTTCCTGAGAAATAGGTCATTGTGCTAAGATGTCTGAGGCACAAAGTCTAAAAATAGTTCCTGCATTTGCAATTTTGGAATTCCACCAACAGATGATATCGAAGAGCTATCAATCACTTGTAATACTAACCATGATTTGTGTGTCAGTATGATTAATTCTAGTTACATTCTTTATAATTTAACACAGCTTTCATCCAGTTAGTCCTGACGAACAACACATTTTCCATGTGTATATAAGGCACGTATCACTGTCATAGAAATATGCATGACATTCAACAAGGGTGCAGTTAATTTACAAAAAACAAACAAACAAACAAAAAAAAAACATAAGACATAAATGGTCCATATTTCTATTCCTCTAATTCACTGCATACAGCACATTTACACTACCAATTTCTTATGAATAGGCTGTTTTCATTTATTCGACATTGCTTGAGAGGGAATGGAATATACGTATAATAGGATGCAGAACGCACAAAAAAATCTGAGGTGTAAACGCTAATCCGTCCTGTATGCATCCCGACAGCAGTGAAGCACCATCCCATTGCCTGCCAATCAACAGCTGCGCTAAAACAAGTGTTTAAACTTCACCGGTTACGAGCAGTTTAAAAGGAAATAAACGCCCGATCTGGACATTTTAAAAAGCGGATATATACACAAGCATGAGAACTTCACAGATCTTCTTCAGTATCTGAAATCAACATGCAGGGACACTATGAGAAGCACAGACATCTGCTGCTGAGGTTAATACAGGCTATCCACTAAAATAATGGACATTCTTGCTTGAAATGTTGCTTTTGTGCTTAGATTAAATTTCAAATGCATCTGGGAGAAATAGTGCTCTTACTTTGTCTTTTCTGACTTTGGTGTGCTTTAATGTCATGCAGTAACACATTGACATAATGATTGATGTATGTTGTCATGAAACAGAGTCCCTCCCCTCCAAATCTGATCACAAGTGGTCACAAGACCAGGTGTAAACAGCGAAGTGTCTCACCTGACCACGTGATCGAATCACCCGTAACGCATCTTAATACCAGGTGGAAACAGGGTCATCAGTCACACAGGTGAGGAGGAGAGGGCCTGTCATGGGAGATTCATCTACACCAAATGGGACTTACACAGGACACCTTCATTTTCATATGGATTTAAATGTTTTTCTACATAATCATGCACTAGAGGAAAGCGTCCTGGTTACTTGCGTAGCCTCCGTTCCCTGATGGAGGGAACGAGACGTTGTGTCGATTTAGTGACACTAGGGGTCACACTTGGGAGCCTGAGACACCTCTGGTCTTTGATAAAAGGCCAATGAAAATTGGCGAGTGGCATTTGCCTGCCACTCCCCCGGACATACGTGTATAAAAGGAGCTGGTATGCAACCACTCATTCAGGTTTTATGCTGAGGAGCCGTGACAAGGTCCAGCCATTTCAGCGGGCAGTTCAGCGTTGTGGCAGGAGGGACACAACATCTCGTTCCCTCCATCATGGAACGGAGGTTACGCAAGTAACCAGGACGTTCCCTGTCTGTCACTCACTCAACATTGTGTTGATGTAGTGACACTAGTGGTCCCTGTACAAAACTGCTGAACTGTGTTACGTGACCTGGCGGTGTGTGACGGGCAGACAACTGTGTGCCTTGTAGCCAGCGCACCAGGCCGACACGTAACCTCCCCCAACATAGTTATGAGTGTCGAACGGCCCTTTGGGACAAGTTGAATACCCAAAAGATAGAGACAGGCTAACCCAGTCGTGGCCCCTTTTCCCCTTCTTTTTTTCACTCCCTAAAAAACAAGGGGGCTTACCCGACTGGGCCACCAGGTCTAGTTGGGGGGGTGTCCCTCCCAAGGGGAGGAGACCGCGGAGACCACATCTCGCCCAAGGAGAGGGGGGATATTTAAGTGGAAAATATGTCACATGGTCTTGCCGACCATGTGAAGAAGTCTCATGGTAGATCCTACCCATCAGGGGAGGAGTTACTACAAACATGGAGACTGTGGCAGAGGGGGCTCTGCCCAAGGAAGATGCAGTTTGCCAACAGGGAAACGAATTAGCGGAAGATATACATCGCAAGGGGTTACCTTACAGGGAAGCACCACGTTCAGAGCACCTACCCCAGAACAGGGCTCTTAGTCAGCACGTGTACTGGGCCGGCAGCGAGTCTCTCGGAAAACTCGACTGCCACAGGGCTCGGAGGAAGTCAACCAGGGAACATAGTTTGTGAACACTACTGGGAATTAATGGCGCACCTCTTCAGCTCAGAGGAGGTGAAAGGCGCTATGTGCAAGCGATACATCCGGCTGGCTATCCTGGGCTTATCCGCTTGTATTGCATGCCACTACCTGGGACGAAACTGGTTCCACCCAGAGGTTGTAGAACCTTGCAAAGGTGTTGGGTGTTGCCCAGCCCGCTGCTCTGCAAATGTCTGTTAGAGAGGCACTCCTGGCCAGGGCCCAGGAGGCCGCTACACCCCTGGTAGAATGGGCTCGTAGCCCTACCGGGGGCAGCATGTCCTGGGTGTGATATGCCATAGCTATGGCGTCAATGAGCCAGTGGGCGATCCTCTGCTTGGAGACAGTGCTTCCTTTTCGCTATGCACCAAAGCAGACAAAGATCTGCTCAGAGATCCTAAAGCTCTGCGTGCGATCCAAATAGATGCATAAAGCGTGCACCGGACACAGCAACGACAGGGCTGGGTCAGCCTCCTCTTGGGGCAGCGCTCGCAGGTTCACCACCTGGTCCCTAAAGGGGTCGTGGGAACCTTGGGCAAATAGCCTGGTCGGGGTCTCAAGATCACATGAGAGTAGCCCTGACCGAACTCCAGGCACATTTCGCTGACAGAGAACGCTTTCAGTCTCCTACCCTCTTGATGGAAGTGAGCGCAGTCAGGAGGGCAGTCTTCAAGGAGATTGCCTTAAGCTCAGCTGACTGCAAAGGCTCAAAGGGGGCTCTCTGTAGACCCTGAAGTACTACAGAGGGGTCCCATGAGGGAACAAGGCGTGGTCTTCCGCGTCCCATCCAGGGGCCAGACATGGAGATTCCACAGGTCTGGTCATGGGTGCCAGATGGTGCCCCATCCCTGAGAAAGAAGGTCCTTCCTCAGGGGAATTCACAGAGTCTGTGCAAGTAGGCTCACTGGGGGAAATGCATATTTACATAGGCCAGGAGGCCAGTTGTGTGCCAGTGCGTCTATGCCGAGAAGTGCCTCGGTCAGGGCGTGCCAGAGCGGGCAGTGGGAGGATTCTTGGGAGGTGAACAGGTCTACCTGTTCCTGTCCGAATCAACTCCAAATCAGATGGGCCACCTGAGGGTGGAGTCTCCACTCTCCCCTGAGGGTAACCTGCCATGACAGTGCGTCCGCTGCAGTGTTGAGGTCGCCCAGGATATGAGTGGCTCGCAGTGACTTGAAGTGCTGCTGACTCCAGAGGAGGAGACGGCGGGCGAGTTGTGACATACAACGAGAGCGCAGACCGCCTTGGCGGTTGACATATGCTACCGTTGCCGTGTTGTCTGTCCGAACTAACACGTGCTTGCTCTGGATCAATGGCCAGAACCTCCGCAGGGCGAGCAGAATTGCCAACAACTCGAGGCAGTTGATGTGCCAATGGATGGGCCCGTGGCTGCGTGCCCATTGCAAACAGTGCCCCAGCCCATTTTGGAGGTGTCTGTCATGACCACGACACACCTGGAGACCTGCTCTAGGGGAACACCTGCCCGTAGAAATGAGAGGTCGGTCCAAGGGCTGAAGAGACAGTGACAGACCGGCGTGATGGCCACGCTATGTGTCCCGTGGTGCCATGCCCATCTCGGGACTCGAGTCTGAAGCCAGTGCTGAAGCGGTCTCATATGCATTAACCCGAGCCACCGCTGAGGATGCCACATGCCTCAGGAGCCTCTGAAAGAGTTTCAGTGGAACCGCTGTTTTATGTTTGAACGCCTTCAAACAGGTCAGCACCGACTGTGCGTGCTCGTTCGTGAGGCGTGCTGTCAATGAGACTGAGTCCAACTCCAAACCGAGAAAAGAGATGCTCTGAACCGGGAGGAGCTTGCTCTTTTCCCAGTTGACCCGAAGCCCTAATCGGCTGAGGTGTGAGAGCACCAAGTCCCTGTGTGCACACAACATGTCCCGAGAGTGAGCTAGGATTAGCCAATTGTCGAGATAGTTGAGAATGCGAATGCCCATTTCCCTTAACGGGGCAAGAGCTGCCTCTGTGACCTTTGTGAAGATGCGAGGGGACAAGAACAGGCTGAAAGGGAGGACCTTGTACCGATACGCCTGACCCTCGAATGCAAACCGCAGGAAGGGTCTGTGTCGAGGTAGAATCGAGACGTGAAAGTACGTGTCCTTCAGGTCTAGTGCTGTGAACCAATCTTGATGCCAGAATGCTCGTCAGAATGCGTTTTTGCGTCAGCATCTTGAACGGGAGTCTGTGTAAAGCCTGGTTCAGTACTTGCAGGTCCAAGATTGGCCGCAACCCACCGCCTTTTTTCGGTACGATGAAGTAGGGGCTGTAAAACCCCTTCTTCATCTCGGCCGGAGGGACAGGTTCTATCGCACCCTTCCATAGGAGGATGGCGATCTCCAAGCGCAAGGTAGCAGCGTTTTCGTCCTTCACCAAGGTGAAGTGGATACCGCTGAACCTGGGCGGACGCCTGGCGAACTGAATCGCGTAGCCGAGTCGGACGGTCTGGACCAACCATCGCAATGGATTGGAAAGCGCAAGCCACGCATCCAAGTTCCGCACGAGGGGGACCAATGGGACAACGTCATCGAACGTACCGGCAGGTGGGGCCTCACGGCGGAGCTCAAGGTGCCACACCATGTCGTGGCCGTGCTGATTCTAGGGACATCGAAGCACTTACCTGGCTCCTTGTGACCACCCCCGGAACAGCCTGGGACGGGGGAGGAAGAGGCCTGTCCTCGCAACCCATGGAGACTGTCACATCGGGGGCGGCTGTGTGCCACAGCTCGGCGCGCAGGGGCGGGGAGACCGCCGCTGGAGCGCCAATCCTGCAAGGGAAAAAAGGTGGACGGTGGTCGTGATGACGACCGTGCACACCGGGTATTTGACCCAGGGAAGGAGGAAACCGCTCTTTTGCTGAACTGCTGGGTACTGCAGCCACTTGGGCATGTGGCTAAATCAAAAGAAAAGGCAACAAAAGATTCTCCACCCGGCCCTCCACCAGGGGATGGAGTGGTCTTACTACCAGCTCCAATACAGTGGGTTTCGTCGACCCTGGGTCGCCCGTCTCAGGGGCGCTTTGATGACCTTCATGGGTTTTTGGCAGCCGGCCGTGAGACGGGTTGGTCCTGCGGTGGGCTCCACGCCAGGGCCAGGCCGAAGGGGCGGGCTGCGGCGGAGCCGGTGCAGTCACCACACGGGGACGCCCTTGGTGATGAGCAGATGGGGTGCGGGATCTTGAGCCATGTCGGGGCAGGATATGCCGGATAGCCTCCGTCTGCTGCTTCACCATTGAGAACTGCTGGGCAAAGAATAGGCCAGCCTGGGAGATGGGGGCAGCAAGGAACCGTGTCTTGTCGGCCTCACCCATCTTGACCAGGTTGAGCCAAATGTGGTGCTCCTGCACCACTAAGGTGGACATCGTCCGCCCAAGAGACCGTGCCGTGACCTTCGTCACTTGGAGAGCGAGGTCGGTCGCCAAGCGCAGTTCCTGCATCAGATCTGGGGCAGAAATACCCTCGTGCAGTTCTTTTAGCACCTTGGCTTGGTGGACCTGCAGGAGAGCCATGGCGTGCAGGGCAGAGGCGGCTTGTCCAGCAGCGCTGTAGGCTTTGGCCATCAGGGACGACGTGAACCTACAGGGCTTGGATGGGAGCTTTGGGCGTCTGCACCAGGTGGCGGCACTCTGCGGGCATAGGTGCACCGCGAGCGCCTTATCCACCAGGGGAATCACCGTATAGCCCCTGGCCGCCCTGCCATCGAGGGTAGTGAGGGCGGGGGATCTGAGAAATCAGGACCGGGCAGTAAAAGGTGCCTCCCACGATTTTGTCAGCTCCTCGTGCACTTCCGGGAAGAAAGGCACTGGAGTGGGGCGCGGCTTCTTTGAGCGGCACCGCGAGCCCAGGAACCAATCATCGAGCCATGAGGGTTAAGGGGAGAGCGGAGGGTTCCACTCTAGCCTGACGCTCGCAGCCGCCCGGGAAAGCATGTCCGTCATCTCTGCATCAGCCTGTGACTGGGCAATCGACCCCAAAGGGGGGAGCCCAGCTGAGGCTTCTGCGTCTGACTGGACAAGCCCGCTCTCCGATGCTGCGCTCGAAAGCTCATCAGCATCGCGGGCTCCGAACAAGAGGTCGAACTCGCTGTGAGACGAGCTGGTGGACTCATCCGGAAGCCCGATCGGGGCAGACGAGCGTGCTGGGGAATGGGAGGTCCACGGGGGGATACAGAATTCAGCTCAGTGAGCATGACCGTTCGGCTCCGAAGAGAAAATCTGAATGAGTGGTTGCATACCAGCTCCTTTTATACCCGTATGTCCAGGGGAGTGGCATGTAAATACCAGTCGCCAATTTTCATTGGCCTTTTATCAAAGACCAGAGGTGTCTCGGGCTCCCAAGAGAGACACCTAGTTGATAATAAAAAAATAGTACAGTATGTCATGACCCCTTTAAAATGAATGGGACAAATTGGAACACCCAATATGGTGGATGTAGAAAAGAAGCCCCAACTTCTTAAAGTTAAAAGAGCCAGTCACCTTTGAGATACAGACATCACCTGTCAGTCAACTTAATAACAGGCATAAGCTGGACCAAAAATGTGTGATCTGAGCTAAAGAAGCACAATTTATGATACCATTGTTGACAGATTATAGTGCTGATTTGAAATATGTTCTTTGATCGTAATCATGACCAACCATTTTGGAGGTTTCAGTCTTTCCCCATTCAAGTAGATGGATGCCACTTGTATCCATAGGAAATAGCTGTGGACTGGCTTGCCTTGAAAGGGACTTTGCCCATTAACTATCTTGGGATTCGTAATTTCACCAGGTATGCTACTTAGGGAAAACCAGAGAGGTGAACAAAGAGGAGAGAAAGAAAGACAGAGAGAAAGCGGAATGTTATTCCAATTTCTGTCTCAAAGGTGAACAGGAGAAATCAGAAAGGACACTGGACATCCCCCACATGCAGCTGAGCACTCACCCCAGCGTCCTCCTCAAAACTCTGATGACTAACAGATACTCTGACCCTCTACAGGCCATTCTCTCTGTCCACATTTCCCCCGCTTTCCCTTTCGCAGTCTTTCTGTTCCACTCTCTGTGTTATTAATGCACCTGTCTCTAATTATCGTTTTCTTACTCTTTTGCACAAAACTTGTGTTTTTCTTTACAGTCCATAACTCTATGATCTCTCCCCATCTATATATATCATACTTATCATTTAATAATGATAAGCCCTTCTCATATCAGTCAGGGTTGGAATGTCACTGACTCAACTCATGTCTGTTCTCACTCCTTACTCTCTCTAGATATCAATATCTGAGACCAATAAGAAGTCATTCATGGCTTTACACACTGATGATTATTCAAATGTCATCCGAATGGTCATCATCCAGCCATACTGCTTTTAAAAAGTAGATGTTCAACTCTGAACAAAAAAAAATCACTATGATTTTGCTAAGTAAGATTTGTTCCTACATCTTCTGTTGGTACTGTAACAAGATTCCTGTCAAACTACCCCTAACCTGAAAAGTGTAAGCACATTTTTTTTTTTTTTTTTTTTTTTTTTTTTGCTAATTGCTAAACCTTTAAACAGAAATACTAATAGACTAGTATTTTTGAAAAAAAAAAAATAAAAATAAAAATATATGCATAAAATGTTGCACACACTTAATAAAATAACTCTTAGTCTTAGAGAAAAAGAGTCTTAGAGAAAAAACTGCTTTATTTTACATGTGGTGCTGGGTGCACATTCATGAGCACCGCCATGTTGAAATCACATGACCAGCTGCATATCACTCGCTATATCTCAATAATCCCCTGTAACTGGAAACTTTCACTTGTGTAATAGACTAATCATGGCTGACTGCAAATAGCACATTTTTACAATTATATCTGTGACTGAGAAATTACCAAATTTGCGCCTATGTGGCGTAAGCTGATAGGTTCTTTGAACCTGTTATCTGTTAGCCAGTTGGCTTGCTCAAATGAAACATGTTAAACCAATTGGCCAGCATGGTGAAGGATGATCGGTCTTTAGACATGCAATCGGGTAGCCAAACAACTTGTGTCTCTCTCTTTGTCTAACATTTAAATTGATCATTTTTGCAGATAAGCTGGGTTCACTGCAGCGCACTGCAAAAGTTTTTCTCTGAAAATACTATTTGTTCAGGTGGTTGTTGGGGCTTTTCTTCTAATAGCTTGCACAGTAAGGTCTGCTTTAGGCCATGACACATTAATTATTTAGGCATGTCTGTAACAAGGAAAGCCTCAGACAAATCTGGCCTGGAAGACATCACTATTTTAGGTCATTAGATTAAATAAATCTACCTATTGCTAGTCTATGTCACTAGTTAAATAAACTCTGGGCTTACCCGTTCCAGGTACCCATAATGAGTCAGGTCACAAGCTGTTTAAGCCATTCGACCAAACAGACCAGGCACACATAGAAATTTTGTTCATTAGCATTATGCCATTTGGCCAGTGGCCAAGGCACACCTAGTTAGCATACACTCAGTGCACATGGCTCTTCGGAGCAACAGCAGTACACAAGTCGTAACAACTGATCTGTTTGATTAGGGGTTGTGTTTTATGTTGATGTGTTATGCATTTTGTGCAGCTTCCCTGCTTTGCTGGGTGATTTTTTGTTTGTCTATTTGAGCAGAAGCATGTCATTCATGCTCGATGCAGGATGTATTGTGTTATTCTAATTGTGCATCAGCTTCAGCATATCCACATGCTTAATTCAGTATGACTGTGTAAAACACTTGGGGAGGTCAAGGTACACTGACTCGTAGGAGGAGTATCGCAATGAGGCGCCTTGAAATAGAAATCCACTTTCTTGCTTTATTTTTCCTGACCAATACAGTACATAATATATATATATATATATATATATATATATATATATAATAACCAATGAAATATTACAATAACATAATTTTCAAGTTGACTGGATACCAAAAAATGCTGAGACAGTATCATAAAGTGGACAGGTACAATATGTATATGAAGAAGAGTTTTTCCTTCTTTCTTTTTTTCTCGCTTCACTGTTTATTATTTATTTAATTATTTGTTTATTCGTTTTGTTTTTTATTTGTTTAATTATTTTATTTGTGGCTGAAGTGAAAAAGGTCGAAGTTTTTTTTTTTTTTAAGATGACTCAAGTGTGAACCCTCAAAGAGGTCTTTTTATTGGCAGTAGAAAATGGGCAAAACATTACCAAATTTTGGTCAAAAGGAATCATGTACTATTTTTTTTTTTTTTCATATCACAGTGCAAATTGCAGTCACAATCTTTTTCAAAATAATGGCAATATTACTTTTTGTCCAAATCGTGCAGCCCTAATTGACAGGAATCTAAAACCTTCCACACAACTTGAGAACATTGCCAGACTGACGTTTAGCACGTGCAGCATAAAAATCACTAGAGTGATGGTTCCTTATGAGAGTGTCTTGTTTGATTAGACTGTTGTTGAAACCCCAAACCCAGCCCTAACCTAAACCTAACACTTTCCCCATCCTTAAAATCTGTTTGGTTTATAGAAATGTTGTTTTGGATGTGGATCCAAAAACATGTCCCACTTTGCTAAATTAAGTAAGGCTGATGAAAGTAAGTAAGGTAAAGTCAATATATTCATAGCAACTCGCCTGAATCCAGTTTTATGTCAGACTTTTGAAGGTAACTCTATCACTCCCTTGAGTATTGAGGTTTGTTACTGGCATAGTAATACAAGAACGCGCGTTAAACATGTTTATCCAAAACTCCACCTCTGTCTAGCGCATTAACTTTTAAGCAAATTCTGATCATATATGCACATATGAAGCGTTTCCATTTAGTTTTTCTTTAGTGAAAATTGCATAAACGTAGTTGGATGAAAACCCAGCAAGTGACACCAAGGTACTCAACCGTACAAACCACTGAACAGACAGCATCTATCACTCACAGCCTCACTTGTCAAATTAAATATCCATTATGTATAGGCTATTTCCTTTATTGGTACTTCCTGGGATGTTGGCGTGACACTTTCAAATGCCAACATGTACACTTGCATAATATGATATGTCAAGCAACAAGAGATTCCTCATGAAATCAGATGGTTTTGCAGTATCTTCTCTCTTTCTCACATCCTTATCCATTAGTCTGACTTCTTATCTGACAGATTCACAGCTCAGAGGCATCACTGCACAAGTTTCATTATCATGAGATCTTTATTTGGGAAGAGTCTTATGGAGAACATGATCTCTGATAGCATGAGGGGCTTCAGTGACAGACTGCAACTTACCTGCAAAAAACACCACTGCATTCCTAAGGGCAGATCGTAGGAACAGCAGTCATGGGGGCATGTCTGATGGCGATGGCGTGAGACACACAGATAGCATCAGGACTTCACGGCTAAGACAGAAGCTAAGAGAACAGTCTCTGAAAGAAGCTTATCTTCTGACCTCACGAGCATCAACTTCAGCGCGTCTGTTTAACTGAGATTAAAACTCACATTCCTTGTCAGATAATCACAGTCCAAAAATGTTCAGTTCAGTCAAAGATCTAGAGGAGATGCCCCAGGATATGAGAAAAAACACAAGGCATTTTGTTTGAAAATGCAACAAAACAACGTAAAGCAATGATATTAGAAAATGTACGGCTCTGCAAAATAAAGTCATTTTAGTAAAAAAAACACAAAAACAAAACACTAGCAGGTATTGTTGCCACACTTCTGCACACCATTCTCGAGCTAAAAAGATAAACTGCTTAAAGGATACAAGCAATTTGTCCGAAGCATGCAACATGTATGCAGTAGATAATTAGATGGGAATCATAAGGAATGTTACGATTTTGTTTCCAATTTAGATTCCACTCAATTCCAATTCCCTTATTTTTCAATGTTCAAATACTTTCTCCTTTCCCTGCTTAATAAAGTAAGCTATTATTAGGTTGATTTCCTCAAAAACTGTAAACAATGTGTCTCTGTGGCACTATAAAAATGTAATCCCAACCCAACACAACAACATTACCTCAACAATTTCTGTTTGGTGGCGCTAGTGGCAGAAGTGTTCATCATGATTGGGAAAGCATTCCTTCAATAATTGTTCCTATATACTATATACTGAACAAAAATAAAAAACATAAAAACTATTTTTTGTTACATATATTAATAGTTTTTTGTTATTAAAGTACCATGTACTACAGCAAAATGTAAGTACACTGGCGGCCAAAAGTTTGGAATAATGTACAGATTTGTGTATATTAATTTTGTAAATTGTGTTTATTGTAAATTGGTATATGTCTAATCACTGTCATGACTGCTATGTTGCTCGGAACTGCACCCAAGACTTTCACCCACTGTTGCACTTGTGTATATGGTTGAGTGACAATAAAGTGATTTGATTTGATTTAAAAAAAAAAAAAAAAAAAATGTTCAGAACTACTTCAAAGAGTTCTCATCAAAAAATCCTCCACATGCAGCAATAACAGCTTTGCAGATCCTTGGCATTCAAGCTGTCAGTTTGTCCAGATACTCAGAAGATATTTCACCCCACCTGTAGCACTTGCCATAGATGTGGCTGTCTTGTCGGTCACATCTCACTCACTTACAGTCTAGCTGATCCCACAAAAGCTCAATGGGGTTAAGATCCATAACACTCTTTTCCAATTATCTGTTGTCCAATGTCTGTGTTTCTTTGCCCACTCTAAACTTTTCTTTTTTTCTGTTTCAAAAGTGGCTTTTTCTTTTCAATTCTTCCCATAAGGCCTGCACCCCTGAGTCTTCTCTTTACTGTTGTACATGAAACTGGTGTTGAGCGGGTAGAATTCAATGAAGCTGTCAGCTGAGGACATGTGAGGCGTCTATTTCTCAAACTAGAGACTCTGATGTACTTATCCTCTTGTTTAGTTGTACATCTGGCCTTCCACATCTCTTTCTGTCCTTGTTAGAGCAAGTTGTCCTTTGTCTTTGAAGACTGTAGTGTACACCTTTGTATGAAACCTTCAGTTGTTTGGCAATTTGAAATACTGTAAAGCCTTCATTCCTCAAAACAATGATTGACTGACAAGTTTCTAGAAAAAGCTGTTTCTTTTTTGTCATTTTTGACCTAATATTGACCTCGAGACATGCCAGTCTATTGCATAATGTGGCAACTCAAAAACAAACACAGATAATGTTAAGCTTCATTTAATGAACCAAATAGCTTTCAACTGTGTTTGATATAATGGCAAGTGATTTTCTAGTACCAAATTAGCAATTTAGCATGATTTCTCAAGGATAAGGTGTTGGAGTGATGGCTGCTGGAAATAGGGCCTGTGTAGATTTGATCAAAAATGACTTTTTTCAAATAGTGATGGTGCTGTTTTTTACATCAGTAATGTCCTGACTATACTTTGTGATCAGTTGAATTCCACTTGAATAAAAGTACCAATTTATTTTCATAAGAGCTAAATCTGTACGTTACTCCAAACTTTTGGCCGCCAGTGTACATCTTTACTACATGTTTTTATAAGAGCTTGACATATACACCCACCAAATGCATGTATAACATGGCAGTGGCATTTAACTCCGTCACTCCTTTTAGGGTTTTTCCTACACTGAAAATTCTGTGAATGTTGGGCCGCTGAAGCAAATTAAATTATATTAATCTCACATTCAGAGCTTTTTAAGCACAACATGCTTCCCATTTGACTTATGCATCTGTTAATTTAGCATGGTTATGCAACCGCAGTGCACACCAGCGTGCTCCAGAGATAATATAGCACACAGCGGATCACTTGCAGGATTCAACCAGGCATCCCTCGATTTAAATTTTAATAGAAATACTATCTACACTGACCTAACCAAGGTAATGAGGAACAATCAGTGTTCTCTATCTGTCACTCACTCGAAGTTGTGTCGATGTAGTGACACTAGGAGTCACCCTTGGGAGCCCCAAACACCTCTGATTTTTGAGAAAAGGCCAATGGGAATTGCAGAGTGGAATATGCATGCCACCCCAGACATACGGGTATAAAAGGAGCTGGCTTGCAACCCCTAATTCAGATTTTCTCTTCGGAGCTGAACGGTTGTGTTCGGCGAGCTGAATTACTCTGCCAATCCATTCACATTGAAAAGCTGTTGGATTTACGGCGCATTACAGCGGTTTCTCCCCCTCGTGCACCGGTAGAGTGCAGAGAACGCCCCTGGGCGCTTCAGCAGCCTAAAAGAGTATATTCTTCCATTAAAAAGGTATATTTTCCTTCTAAAAGAGTGGCACTTACGGAGAGCATCTTTTTAAAGATGACTTTCCGTTTGTGTTTAATTCCTGGTTGCGGTCATTATCTCTCCACTTCCGATGGCCACGATCGCTGTCTCACGTGCTTGGGCACTGCCCATGTGGAGATGGTGTTCGTGGATGGGTCATGTCCTCACTGCGAGAACATGACCACGGCAACGTCGCGGTCGCGGCTTTCCTTCCTCAGAGGGAAAGCCACCCCAGTGGCTCCCCACCGCGGTCCTTCTACCTACGGGTTTGAGGCTGTGTCGGTTAGCACTGGGGGCAATTTGGGGACCCCAATGGGACCCGCTCTGCCGGGTAACCCCCCCCCCCCAGCTCGTTCGTCTCAGGGCGAGTTCATGGTCTCATTTGGGGCTTGCGAAGAGGATGAGCTGTTGATCGCAGCATTGGAGAGTGGGCTCGTCCAGTCTGACGCTGAGGACTCGGCTGGGATCCCACCTTCGGGTGCGGTCGCCCAGTCGCAGGCCGACGCGGAGCTGGCGGCCATGCTTACCCGGGCGGTTGCGAGTGTCGGGCTGGAGTGATTGACGATTGGTTCCTGAGCTCAGAGCACCGCTCACGGCCACGCCCCGCCCCAGTCCCTTTCTTCCCGGAGGTGCATGATGAGCTTACAAGGTTGGGCGGGAACCTCTCATTGCCCGGACCCCTTGATTGTGGGGCTGCCAGGGGGTACTCAGCGATTCCCCAGGTGGATAAGGCAGTTGCGGTGCACCTGTGCCCACAGAACGCCGCCACCTGGCAGAACCACCCGAGACTCCCGTCCAGGGCCTGTAGGTTTACGTTGTCTCTGGCGGATAAGGCCTATGGTGCCGCTGGACAGGCAGCCTCTGCCCTGCATTCCATGGCTCTCCTGCAAGTGCACCAATGCCAAGGCGCTAAAAGAACTGCACGAGGGTAGTTCTGACCTGGGATTGATGCAGGAGCTGCGTTCGGCGACCGATCTCACTCTCCGGGCGACGAAGGTCATGGTGCGGACTCTCGGGCAGGAGATGTCCACCCTTGTGGTCCAGGAATGCCACCTTTGGCTCAACCTGGTCGATATGAGGGAGGCTGACAAGGCACGGTTCCTTGACGCCCCCATCTCCCAGGT
This sequence comes from Myxocyprinus asiaticus, assembly GCF_019703515.2. Classification (NCBI taxonomy): domain Eukaryota; kingdom Metazoa; phylum Chordata; class Actinopteri; order Cypriniformes; family Catostomidae; genus Myxocyprinus; species Myxocyprinus asiaticus. The sequence continues at coordinate 2,333,393 of NC_059387.1, forward strand.
TGGCCAATTCGGCAACACTGTTGAGGACTTTGCCAAGCAGTTCTCGGCAGTTAAGAAGCAGATGGAGTCTATTCAGCACATCCTGCCCTGGTGTGGATCAAGATCCCGCACCCCATCTGCTCATCGCCAAGGGCGTCCCCCTGTGGCAAACACACTGCAGCCCGGCCCTGGCATGGAGCCACCTGCAGGAAGCAGATGCCCCCTGTCTCATGGCCCGCCACCAAGAACCTGAGGATGGCTTCGAAGAGCCCCTGAGATGGGTGACCCAGGGATGTGGAGACCCGCTGCATTGGAGGTGGTAAACAGACCACTTCATCCCCCGGTGGAGGGCCGGGAGGAGAATCTTTTGTTTCCTTTTCTTTTGTTTTCACCGCATGCCCAAAGGGCTACGGTACCAACATTGTCAAGAAAAGAGCAGTTTCCTCATTCCCTGGGTCACACATCCAGTGTTCATGGCCGTCGTTATCACGACCGCTGGACACCGCACCTTTACAGCAGGAATGGTGCCCCGGAGGCAGGCCCCCGCCCCTGCGTGCCCAGCTGTGGCACAAACACACCCACGCCAGGGCGGTTTTGACAGACTACAAGGACCATTTCCCTCCTCCCCCATCTCTGACCGGTCCTTTGGTGGGTATCCAGAGCCAGATAAGTGCTTCGATGTCCCCAGGCTCGAGCCCTCTCAATGTGGCGCTTCAGGCCCCACCCGGCAGTATGTCTGACTCGATTGTCCGCTTGGTCCCCCTCACCCGAAGTTTGGAGGCATGGCGTGTGCTCTCCAACACATCACGATGGCTGACCAGGACCGTCCAACTCGGCTATGCGATTCAGTTCGCCAGGCATCCGCCCAGGTTCAACAGCGTCCGTTTCACCTCAGTGAAGGGCGAGAACGCCGCTGCCCTGCCGAAGGATGCGACAGAGCCTGTCCCTCCAACTGAGATGAAGGAGGGGTTCTACAGTCCCTACTTCATCGTACTGAAGAAAGGTGGTGGGTTGCGGCCAATCTTGGACCTGCGAGAACTGAACCGGGCCTTGCACAGACTCCCATTCAAGATGCTGAAACAGAAATGTATTTTAGCATGCATTCGGCATCAAGATTGGTTCACGGCGGTAGACCTGAAGGACGCATACTTCCACGTTCCTGCGGTTTGCTTTCGAGGGCTGGGCGTACCAGTACAAGGTCCTCCCCTTCGGTCTGTCCCTGTCACCTCGCATCTTCACGAAAGCCACAGAGGCAGCCCTTGCCCCGCTAAGGGAAGTGGGCATCCGCATCCTCAACTCAATCTCGATGACTGGCTAATCCTAGCTCACTCTCTGGATTTGTTATGTGCGAACAGGGACCTGGTGCTCAGGCACCTCAGCTGACCGGGGATTTGGGTCAACTTGGAAAAGAGCAAGCTCTCCCCAGTTCAGAGCATCTCTTTTCTCGGGTTGGAGTTAGACTCAGTCTCGATGATGGCATGTCTCACGTGTGAGCACGCGCAGTCGGTGCTGAACTGCCTGAAATCGTTCAGGTGGAGAACAGCGGTCTCACTGAAGCAATTTCAGAGGCTCCTGGGGCATATGGCGTCTTCGGTCATGCCGCTCGGGCTGATGCATATTAGACCGCTTAAGCACTGGCTTGAGACTCGAGTCCCGAGATGGGCATGGCACCATGGGGCACATCGTGTGGTCATCATGCCAATCTGTTGCTGCTTGTTCAGCCCTTGGATGGACCTGGCATTTCTATGGGCAGGGGTTCCCATAGAACAGGTCTCCAGGCATGTCGTCATCACGACAGACACCTCCAAGTCAGGCTGGGGCGTCGTGTGCAATGGGCATGCAGCCGCCGGCTCCTGGAAGGGACCGCGACTGCGTTGGCACATCAACTGCCTCGAGTTGCTGGCAGTGTTGCTTGCCCTGCGGAGGCTTCGGCCATTGATCCAGGGCAAGCACGTGTTGGTCCGGACGGACAGCATGGCGACGGTAGCACACATAAACCGCCAAGGCTGGAGTCAGCAGCGACTCAAGTTGTTGCGAGCCACTCACATCCTGGGTGACCTCAACAGTGCTGCGGATGCACTGTCATGGCAGCTCACACTCAGAGGAGAGTGGAGACTCCACCCCCAGGTGGTCCAGCTGATTTGGAGTCGATTCGGTCAAGCGCAGGTAGACCTGTTCGCTTCCCGGGAATCCTCCCATTGCCCACTCTGGTATGCCCTGACCAAGGCTCCCCTCAGCAAGTATGCGTACCCCCCAGTGAGCCTACTTGCACAGACACTGTGCAAGGTCAGGGAGGACGAGGAGCAGGTCGTTCAAGTAGCACCCTAATGGCCCACCCAGACTTGGTGCTCGGACCTCACACTCCTCACAACAGCCCCCTCCCCTGGCGAATTCCCCTGAGGAAGGAACTTCTTTCTCAGGGACGGGGCACCATCTGGCACCAGCGACCAGACCTCTGGAATCTCCACGTCTGGCCCTTGGACAGGACGTGGAAGACCTAAGTGGCCTACCACCCGCGGTGGTAGACATGATCAGTCAGGCTAGGGCTCCCTCTACGAGGTGCCTGTATGCCTTGAAGTGTTGTCTGTTCGCTAAGTGGTGTTTTCCCAATGCAAAAACCCACAGATCTGATTTGCGCATCTATTGGGATCGCACGCAGAGCTTTAGATGCTCTGAGCAGCTCTTTGTCTGCTTTGGAGGACAGTGGAAAGGGAGCGCTGTCTCCAAACAGAGGATCACCCACTGGGTCATTGACGCCATCACCTTGGCATATCACGTCCAGGATGTGCTGCCCCCCTTGGGGCTACGAGCACACTCTACTAGGAGTGTGGCGGCCTCCTGGGCCCTGACCAATGGTGTCTCTTTAGCAGACATCTGTAGAGCAGCGGGCTGGGCAACACCCAATACCTTTGCGAGATTCTACAATATCCGGGTTGAGCCGGATTCATCCTGTGTATCTTCCGCGAGACGGTTTCCCCATTGGTAAACCCGTGTCTTCCATGGGCAGAGTCCCCTCTGCCACCGGTTGCCGTGTTTGTAGAGCTCCGTTCCCTCTGGGTAGGACCTACCACGGGGACTTCTCCACATGCGACACTGCCGACAAAACTCGGTAAGACCATGTGACGTATTTCCACACATTACTTCCCCTTCGGGCAGGGTGTGGTCTTGATCGATTTCCACTCTTTTTTGGGGAGAAGAAAGAAGAGAAGAGGCCACGGCTGGGGTAGCCTTTCCCCTTTTTTGGGCAGTCGACTTGTCCCCGAGGTGCAGGGGACCGTATGACGCTCGTAGGAGCATTGGGGGAGGTTACATGACGGCCAAGTGCGCTGGCTACGAGGCACACAATGGCCTGACCGTCTCGCACCGCCAGTCCACGTAACACAGTTCAGCTAGTTGTGGCATTTCGTATAGGGACCCCTAGTGTCACTACATCGACACAACGTCGAGTGAGTGACAGATAGGGAACGTCCTGGTTATTTTCATAACCTCTGTTCCCAGATGGAGGGAACGAGACATTGTGTCCCTCCTGCCACAACACTGAACTACCCGCTGAAATGGCCGGGACCTTGTCTCGGCTCCTCAGCACAAAACCTGAATGAGTGGTTGCGAGCCAGCTCCTTTTATACCCGTATGTCCGGGGGAGTGGCATGCAAATTCCACTTGCCAATTCCCACTGGCCTTTTCTCAAAGATCAGAGGTGTTTGGGGCTCCCAAGGGCAACCCCTAGTGTCACTACATCAACACAACGTCTCGTTCCCTCCATCAGGGAACGGAAGTTACGAAAGTAACCAGGACGGTCTTACCTGTGGTTATGGCCTTATTACAAATGTCACTGTTAAACAATGGTAGAACAATGGTGAACTTTCATAAGGGCAAATACAATTTAGAATGAAGGGGTTAAAACTTGGACTCCCATGAATTATGGACAGTATTTGTTGTCTCATTCTCATTTGCTTAGCTTTTTCAACAGTTCTTACAGTATCTGTCTGCTGAGACACTTCTGAGAAAATCCCTTTCCTTCTTTACAGAGCTGGAGCATAACTCAAATTCCTAGCTTAATTTCTATATTTATGCCCATATGCAGACTAGAAGTGATACAGCCCTCTGCAAGCAGTGTCTCAGACAGGGTCATCTGTGTTGTGCTTAACATGCAAACATAAAAAAAAAATGATTGATTGATTGTGGCAAACTAATTACATGATAAAATGTTGCTTTAGAAACACAGTGTGGTGCAAAATAAACGGCTTAACCCAGATTTGGCACTCAGAGCACTGAAAGACATAATTAAGATAGGAAGCACAAAATGAAAGCGCATTGTGAAATACAGGATTCCTACAGTTATAAGAAGGCAGTATTGTCTAGATCTTGTTAAGCTCTTGAGAAACCCGCGAAATCTCTGTGTGTGGGTCACATTTATTACTTTACAGGCCTAAAGTGAGGTGTACATGTGCTCACATGGGTGGCTGTTGACTTTGCTAAGTGGGTAACTGACAGCTGAGCTCTAGTTCAAATGTGCGGTGTGGAAAAGAAGGAGTTTGAAACCAATGTGTGTGTGTGTGTGTGTGTGTATGAGAGAGTTATAGAAGGAAAAGTTACCACAGAAGATCCAGGTGGAAAAAGTTGATGGACCAAAGGGGCGAAAACATGGATGCTTTTTCCCTGTGGATTTTCCCTACATTACTGGAAAATCCTCCCTTTATCCCAAAATAAAGACAAACACACAATATTAGCAGCGCAAACATGTGATGGGAGTTTCCTCAAATTTCTCTGTGCCAAGAAAAGCTGAGGGCATCCTCTCGCCTTCTGTAAACACAGCAAGACTTGTCAGGAACAATTGGGATTGACAGAGAATAATGTTGGATATTCCGAACTCTTCTCGAGAAACTCTGAATTCAGTTAACTGCATGTAGCATGCTTGTATGATTATTATGAGCATTTGAAGGCTTCAATTCAGACTCTATTTTGAGGAAACCCTAGGTCATTGGTTCTCAAAGTATAAGATATTGAAAGGGGGGCGAGGAACACCATTCTCAAATCTCATTCAATTTCACACATTAAGATTTACCGCGATGACAATACACACAAGAATCAATGTGCAATTCTTATGTGGTGTCAGGTGTGCTCACCATGCTGTGCTTATGTAAACAAAGACATTCTTGCATGCGCGCCAAAATTAAAGGGGGAAAGAGGAAGATTTTGGGCTCTATTTTTGTGACCACGCTAAGTCTCCTTTATCTCTCGGTTTGATCGAGTACTCTGTTTTAAACAAATGAGGCTGGGCATAGAAATGCATCTATTTTTCGACTACAAACTCTTCAGACATGTTTTGTAAGTTTAGTTCTCTGGTTTATGTGCAGTTGTGTTGTCTTCTGTTGTTAGTTACGCTGTCGCTGACCTGTTTTTAGACAAACAAAATGAGTTTTCGCTTAAACACCTGTGGCAGAATGATCCGCCCCTCTGGCTCATCATCGTCGCCCTGCCTCTTAGTGCCGCCCTTCAGCCAGGCTCATGACGGGAGTTGGGTGGGAGAGCGAGAAGAGGTGCATAATTAATAAGCCTCGTTTGGTCAGCGGTGAATGAAGCACACCTGATGTGAATAATGCTTCATCACCGCTGTCTTTAAAACGCAGTGCACACCTCTTCTCGGGGAGCCGGCTTCAAATCTCCATGTGTGCACACACTGGCAACCTTGCACACCCAGGACCAGAGCTGGGAGGGATCGGACGAGTGGACGCACTGCTGGACCCCCGGACGGCGTAATGAGTCGCCAGGAGTGAACAGCTCACGTTGCCGCCGACGGGCTAGATGCCGGGCCGCCTTCCCCTCACACCTGCCATGGACCTGGGAAGACAGGCCGCCAGTGACGCCACCGCCCCACATGCCGTGTACTTTGGAGGGGAGCATGAGCGGCCGACTGACCCAGCCCATGCCTGGGCTTTCCTATGGACACTACTTTCACGGAGCCTCGTTCACCGCGAGGATGCCAGATTCCCTCTTTATTATGAACGCTATTCCCCCTTGGACACTTTATTACCCCTTTTGGATATGTTTACGTTTATTATTGTTTCCAATAAATGCCTCTCCGAGGCTTGACGCCACACCCACTGTGTCTGTCTCTTGCTTACCCTGCCACACACCCCATTTCGCAAACAGGGGCTGCTCTTGTGCATCAACAGTTTCACTAAATAACACATTCGAATTCGGTTTGTTTCTCACCAAACCTTATCGGATGCTTTCATAACAATCATGAGTCTCATGTAATAATTTATTAGACTTCTGAATTATACTTTTGTGTGCTTTTGGATCTTGAAGAGGTGGTCACCATAAACTGCCATTGTATGACATCACTGAGCACAAATTATTTTCACAATTTCTCCCTTTGTGTTAAGAAAAAGAAAGAAAGTCATATGTGGTTATAACAACACAGGAGTGAGTAAACAATGACTGAATTTTCATTTTGGGGTGAACTACCCCTTTAACACTTGTATGGCTTCAGAAGACTTGAAATATAGCACACAAGTGAAATGAACAACTTTTATTGTGCTTTTGGAGTTCGACAGTCACAATTACGATCCTCTCATCCCTCAATTTTGTGTTGCACTGCTAAACAATGTCTCAATGGTTTTGAACAACAAAGTGATGACATAAATTGTAATTTAACGTTGAGCTGTTATATATTAACAATGACCCTGCAAGCACTATCATTTTTTTTTTTTTTATAGGTCTAATTAAAATGATTTACAGTATGTATTTATGTAACAGAATGTATACAGAAAATAACTACTGTAGGCCTAGTGACAAAAAGTTTGTTCAGAAAATGTTTTTAGTGAAAAGTATTTTTCAAGAGTGAAAAATGAAAAAACACATTCAGTTTTCATTGCATTTTTTAATACATCTTTCCATTATTCATCAGAAAGAGAGACATGAAGATGTATTTAATGTTTTACAAGCATTTATTTTATTTTTTTAAATAAAAACAAACAACTTTTTTTTTCTTTTTCTTTTTTTTTTTTTTTACAGATTATGGGGTACTGGGGTGCAAACATTTTCCTTGTTTCAAAGGGTGTGTCCAACATTTTTTTAATCTAGAACCACTGCCCTAGGTATATTTTATTCACTCTTCTGTTTATCCAAACCCATATGACTTTATTTTTTCCTATGGAATACAAAAGCTAAAATTAGTACCAAAAATATACCAGTAGCTACATTCCAATATAAATTTTCGAATTGAAATATGGCGTGTGAAGATATTTATATATATTATTCTTGTTGCAGTCTAATTGGATAGTATTTTTCTGATGCAATTGAAATTTTATATTGCAGCTTTTATCACTTATGTTGTATTATTCCTCTTTTGTAAGTCGCTTTGGATAAAAGTGTCTGTCAAATGAATAAATGTAAATTTAAAAATGAATGCCATTATTCTTGCATTTCATGTGACCAATTGTGAAGATGGAAGTTTGAAAATAAAGAAGTGTGAATGAGATTTGAAAGCTGTGGCAGATGGGAAGATTTGTAGCAAATAACTTAACTTTTGCATGTCTTCAGAACACTTGGAATATAGCACACAAGACATATGGGCTACTTTTACAACATGATGACACAGGAGGTCGACATTTTGCTACCAAATTTTTCAGTACCCTGACATCTGCCCCATTCTGCCAAGTTACTAGTCAGCATGGCGTATTTGATGACATAATTGAATACTACTGCACAGGGAAAAAAGTTCAGATCAGTTATCTGGACACAGAAGCTACTTGATGTAAACGTGCTGTGTTCTGATTAGGCGATGATCCGATCTGCTTGGTTATAACATGTTAATGCCAAGTGTAAACAGGGCCAGAGACAAGGGTTCTGGTCCCCTTGAAACCAGAAAGTAATCGTGTTCACATAATTAATGATGAGTGTGTTTTTCAAGTTGCATTTTTACCTCTAAGATTACATTTTTACTCCACTGACAGTTAGGTTAAGGGTTGAGGTTTGGATTAGGGCATATGGTTAATAAAATATGCATTCCTCTTCAATGTATTACATCATTGAAAAATAAAAACTTGCTTTACAACTTGCTTTTTGCATCCCTCTGTAGACATTTAACCTGGAAACTGAAGCTCATCATGCCCATATAGACCAATTCAAGCATGTAAACAATAACAAGGAATTCGAATGCAAGTTTTCCTGCAGAACTTCTGGTATCATTAACAGATCCTTTAAATATGGCTCTGAGTTAACATACAGTATTTTTTTCAAATAATGTCAAACGATTACCTGAAGTGACTTATCCAGACATGTTGTTGATACTGAGTGCCTACACGAGAGAGGCGTGGGAATGATCACTCCTGTTACAAAGTCTTTTTAGCATGTTGGGTCACTCAGCGAACATCTTTGAAATGCTCTCGGGCAGCTATTTTCTATGTAGACAAGTGGCATACAAGTGCAGCTCAAATCTGCTTGAATGGGAAAAGACCAAAATCCCCAAAACGTTTGGTAGATTACTGACAAAGAACATATTTCAAATCAGCAATACAATCTGACAACACTGGTATCATAAATTGTGCTTCTTTACCTCAGATTACGCTAAAAAACAATTTTTCCCGGCTTGTATTGCTAATACACATGCGTGTACTCAAGTTGATTGACAGATGATGTCTGTATCTAAAAGGTGATTGGCTCGTTTACCTGTAAGGCGGGACTTGCTTTCTACATCCGTTGACCATTTGGCGTTCCAATTTCTCTCACTCATTTTAATAGAAGTGACCGTCTCTGCTAAATAGTCTCTGGTTACAATCAATAAATCCATTCAGTGAAGCTGTCTGTCTGTGCGACCTGCGGACAAGGTAAGGATTTATTTTTTAATGATTTCAATACTTTTCTTGTCTCTTTCTTCTGGATAAAAGTGTCTGCTAAATGACTAAATGTAAAAAATAAATGACTTGCGGAGCTTAGTAATCGTGTTAAAGTCACTATGAATAAAGCACCTCGCGAGTCACGCTGTTATTTTGAACAAGGGTGCGTTCTATTCAGAAGTAATCATCCTTTGAAAGGCTAACAGGTGCGGGGCTCCAAAAAAAAAAAAAAGGTAATTCAGAACTCACTTTTCAAGTCATTTTTATTGGAAAGTTTGTTTGAATTGATCTTAATTGATTAATTGATCTTACAGCATGACTATCATAATTGTTCTCCCTTCAAAGTGCCCTTCGGAGGGTGATTTATCCCATTTGGAATGCACAACTAGTAGGAAATGTTCAAGGAACAAAAAGACGTCAATTACTTAAAACTGTCTTGAAATGGTCTATATTTAACAACTCTTCCAGCTTCGGCCACTGGGGGCAGTTCTTCAAATGTCAGTAAGCACAGACCGATTTTAACTTTTGACCTACTGTTGCCAAATTCACAGTGAGATCAGTCTGAATTTTATGATGCATTTATGGTGTTTTTTTCCCCCCTGTTTGGAGTTTTACAGCCCCTGGTAACTGAATGCTTTCATTAAATAGAAAACAATAGCATAAATATTCTGTTAAACTTCTCCTAAATTGGAGTCATACAAGTTTCGAACAACATGAGGGTGAGAAAATGATTCCAGAATTTTCATTTTTTAATGAACTATTCTATGAAGTATTCATGGCATTCTGGCTCGAACTGCATTATGTTAAATATTGAGGTATATGTTAAATATTGTGGTAATAATAAACAACCTCTTCTCACCTCTTTGGAGAACTCTTTGGAGAAATCCTGATTCCTGACCGAACTCACAGGTCACACCATAAAAAAATCAGCAAAGAAAATTTGCATTGGATTGTACTGTCATAACATAATTCACACAGTTACGCAGAAACACACTGCTAATTTTGGATACTCTGGAGTGTTAAAAACACTGGTGAATTTCCATACACCAATATATGCCCATGCTTCCCTTTCCTCTTATATTTGGAGTTTAGTCATAGGTGTGCTAGACAGATGACCATTTGAATCATACACAAGTCACCCATAAAAATGATAGACTTCCCTGGCAAGAGACTAGAACAAAGCCTTATTAAATACAAGTGCAAAATCATTTGTCCAGTCCTCAGATGTCCAATAAATTTGACAGAACTAAGTCACTGACACTTTTAGTCTCTCAGGTAACACATTGTGGTCAGTTCACAAAAAATGACACTCACTTCGATGCAGCTTTTCAAAATGTGGCCAAAATGTCAATCGATGGCATGTGTCCATTATGGAGTGTTCATCACATTTCAGAAAACCACTACCGGATCTCAAAAGGCTGTGGGTATTGTATTCCACTTTAGTGAATTATATATAAAAAGAGAGACAGTGACAAATGAGCTTTGAAATGAAACCAACCAACAACATACAGTCACAACTCACCCAAAATAAAATCGGGCCATTGACCGACCAATTGGCTCGTAGTTGCTGATTAGAGCAAGAAGAGTTTGCGCTGTTATAATGAACTTTAATTAGGCAACTTTTGGACCCTGTAGAGGGACGTTCACATAAACAAGTGAATCCTGCACACAAATACTCCCTCCATTAATGAGGTGCGTGTTTACTGAAGCAAACCACGCAGAAACACTGAGCATAAACAGACTTGCGGTCTGACGCTGTGATCAGGGTCACGTTGCATGCCAATATCCATCAAGACCTTACAAACACTACTGTGGTGTAACCATGGTGCAGTGATGGTATCAGATGGTATTATAATAGTACTGAATGATGTTTAAATGAAATATGATATTGGCATGGTACTCCAAGGTGTTTTAAAGAATACCATGGTATTAACATGGTACACGTACAAAATATATTCGGTAATTTTATGCTAGTGTGCTCAGAGAAACTGGACTACACTTGAGGATAAGATGTATACTCCTGTGGTAATTTTGCTCATTCTTAAAATTAAAATTAAAATGCCACAATCACACAAGATACAGTAAATGAAACCACCCAGAAAATCTAAACTAAATAGAAACTAAAACAAATGATTAGTCTTAATCCATGCTGTTTATTATAAGTACAGATTCCTAAAATTATTGGTTAAATTAGGTAATAGAGTGATTCTAATGAAACATATATAAAAAATATAAAATCATATTTTGCATAAAGAAAATGAAACCATTAAGCCATTAAGCCATTAAACCATTCAGATGTTTTGCACTGTGACATTTTTTACCAATTCTCAGTACTGACAGAACGTCTGGATATTTTAGTTTTACTATTGGCCAATGATTTCAATGATGATTCTCATTACCGTAACATAGTATTTGTTTTGTTTTTTTTTACTGTATTACAATAAAAAAAGATGCTGTTGTACATTGATTTTCTCAATTAAAATCAGCAAAAATTAAAGGTAGTTCCAAGGAAGTGCTACTATGATGTATAAATACTTCACAATTTAAATAAAATATCGGTTTCATATTGTGGTAATGATAATATTATAATGACCATTTTTTGTCATATTGCGGTAATGAAAATTGGGGCCCTATTTTAAAAGTGCTAGCGTTAAGTGCAGCACTATGCCGTTAGACATAAGTGCAAAGTCAATGGGTATGGCCATTAAGTTTTGATAATTTCATTCAATTATGCGCTAAGTCTAGGCTTAAGTTAGTTTGGCAAAATCACACACACAACGCACTAATGGGCTGGATGAAGTGCAATTTAATTCTGAGATTCTTCTCCGGTTATTGCACAATCTGCGTCCTATTATAGAGTCCATTCCCTCAGGCACCAGCGATATAAACAAACACAGCACATTCACAAGAAATTGTTTGTGTAAATGGACTGTATGCAATGAATTAGAAGAACAGAAATATGGACACGCTCCTTTTATATTCTTAGAAAATGTGTTTCTCGTCGGGAGTTGGATGTAGGCTCCATTAAATTATACTGAATGTAAGTATTATGAATAATTTCATCTTCTGACACACAAATCATGGCTAATATTAACAGTGATTGTATCGGCACACACTTCACCGGTTGATTCTAATTTTGAACAAATAAATTAATTTATTGAAACACGAAACATGACAAAAATTAAACCAAAAATATTTCTAAATTCAAATTACACTTCAAACTAAATGAAAATATATTCAAAATAACAAAATGTTCAAAAAATCATACCAAATCCAAACATTTTATCCTCTCCAACTTCTTTGACCAGCACCATTTGCAGTGACTTAAAAACACTCTATGACAACAGGTGTAAAAATACTAATACAAATTAGATCATAAATACAATTGTAAATATAAACATAATAATAATAATTGGAAAATAAGCCATGACCTATAGATAGTTTAACACAAATCTAATAAAGTTTTGTTTCATAAAACGCGATTATCAGGGACATACAGTAATTTGATGTTCCACTATATTTTCAGAGTTTGGATATGAACTTTATTACCACCTGCTGGCGGAATCTCCAAACTGCAAATGCAGGAACTGAGTTTAAACTTTGCGCTGAGTAAAGATGTGGTTTTTAAATGTCTTTTTGACATGAAATGACCTATTTCTCAGGAAAATAGCAAATTGCACTTTGCGGCACTTCATTAACATATGATACACACACAGTTTGCGCACGTACACCCACAGTTAGCACAAACACTCCCACCCTCCTACTTGCGCTGGAACGAAAATTGCACTTAGAATTAGCACTCTCATGAAAATTGGATAAGACGTAGTGCACTGTCGTTGCACGTAGCGCTGCGCTTTGCACACTCACGAAAATAGAGCCATTGGTGGTAAAATGTGCATAACTATCAAGAAAATAAAGTTGCAATGTATAAAAACTTAATGGCCCTAAAAATACCCTTCATTTCCTATATGAAAAATATAATATAAATAAGTCTTATATGTTTCTTTTGATTTTGGAGTAAAATAGGATCAGGACATTTTCTCAGCAGGTTTCTTGAGAATCGTTCATTAAGATGATTTCTGTAATATAATTTTTTATTCATATCTAACTTTAGACCAATTTGTATTAAAATATTTTCATGTGATGCACGACAAATGCAGTGGCCCCAAAATGTATTTGGACACTTAAGTCACACTTAAAAATGTATGAATGTCAGTGCAAAAGATACACAGTAGTGCAAATTTTCAGAGCAAGTGGCATTTATTTTAAAGACAGAAAAAAAAAACTAACTTTAGCAACTGGTGTTAAGGTGATTTTTAGTGGACATACCACAGGTGTAGTTCATCATATTAAATATGCCAACACTTTATCTTGTTTTATTATTTGAAACCTAACAAAACTGCTTTTACCATCTTTTTTATTTTTTATTTTTTTATAAATGACACCTGCTTTGATATTTTTTAATCTAATGCAACATCTTTAAGTGTGATTTAAGTGTCCAAATACTTTTTTGGGGACACTGTATATTAGACGCACTAAACACCAAGCACTCTGAGTCATAAATAGATTATTTGATGACAAACATATTCATATTATTTTTATTTATTAATGTTTCATTACTTTAATATATATATATATATATATATATATATATATATATATATATATATATATATATATATATATATATATATATTTTTTTTTTTTTTTTTTATTATTCATTTTTTTTTTATTTATTTATTTTTTTTATTATTTAATAACAAATATATATTAGGTGAGACTGGGGTTGGTTGGCTACAGGGGATGGTTGGCACAGAGTTAATTTCAGGTAATTTTGTAATTAATTTCACAAAAGTGTAACATCTAAATATTTACCTTGTTTTCTTGACCTTCACTGATTGATTCTGTCAGGGGATCTGAATGTTAAAATCTGTTAAGGTGAAGACAACTTTTCAATTTATGTATGTCAAATAAATGAATAAATAATTAAACATCTATGCTAAAAATGTTATTCAAATACTAGCAAGAAAGATGTTTAAAATATATTCATTTTAGTTAATAGTGATGATATCTGCTGTGTTTGATATAAGATGTGGACGCCTGTTATGAGATATGCTAGTTGGCACGTTGATTTTGCCATTGTTTAGCATATTGAGTTTAAAATAACCTTCATAAACACTGCTTACAAACAGAGAATGAAAAGTGTGCCAACCAACCCCGGTATCCCCTAAACATAATTCGCATCAATATGGATGCTGATCAGTTTATACAGTAGGTGCATGCGCCCCTGGATAGAGACTGCATCTCTCCAATAATTGACCTTCAGGACATCAAATCTATCAATATAAAAGTGTAACAGGAAAAGTAAATGTGTGTCTTACCCAAATTGACAAAACTCATGACCATGTCGGCGTCATGAAGAAACTCAGTGTCCTGAAGTGAAGCCACAGCGGGTCTGGTGGTGGTGATCAGGGATCTGTACTGATCCACGTCTCTTTTCTCCTCAGTGGAGATCGTGTTATAGAGATCCAGCATGAATAGAGGTGCGGAATTATATTTGCCGCTGTTCACATGCGGTCTGGGTCTGTGGTTCAGTCCCAGGATAGACAGGATCTCTTTCTGCATCTCTCGCTTCTCCTGATGCATGAAGTTCGGCTGAAGCTCAGCGCCATCAAACACAGAACTGCTGAGACAGGAGCTCCAGAAACAGCTCACCAGAGCAAACCAGAGGCTCTTCATCTTCACATCCAGTCTGAGGTGATGGTGATGAGGGTGTTTCAACTTCTAAATATAAAGGCACTTAACTCTTCTGCAAATATTCTGCTTCACGCCATGAGTCTCTTCAAAATAAAGGTTCTTCAAGGTTCTTAGGTTCAGCAAAGAACCCTCCTCTCATCAAGAACCATTTTTGACTAAATAGGATCTTGCTTTATGGTTCTTTGGACATTAAAAAATATTGATGTTACATTATAAGTGGTTCAGATCAGTGTTTTGGCTTCTGGGTTCTTTAAAGCACCAGGCCTAGAGAATATAAAGGTATTTGAGGGAGGTTGTATTATCCAGTGCAAAACAAAAGCAGTTGTCGTCCAGTGAGCTTTTCAATTCGCAAAATCTCCATCAATTCCTCGGCGTGTTGCAGAAGACAACTGAAAACTTCTGTGTGTCCCATCAAAAGTTGTTGCTGTTTGTCGTGTAATATAGCTTCTTTTTTCCCGTCACTTTCATGAAAGAGTATGTCCTTATTATCTGCTCGGTTCAGTTCTTTATTTTTCCTCACAGCACGCGTCTGTTTCTGAGGGTTTTAAATAACTGGGCTGAAGCAGGTAGACGCGTCTCGAGCCCGCCCTGCTCGCGCTCAGAGGTGGAGCTATACTGGACAAATTTAACATCCTCTCGTGTTCACGTACGCGTCTACGTGTCTTCTTTTAGGTAAATTACAGCTTAAAACCAGCTTCCAGGTGTCCATGCTAGAAGTCAGCGACGCGACGCGACTAAATCGCACAATAGACGCGTCCTCGCATTCAAAAACACTGATGAATGGAGCTAAACTCAGGGGTCTCAAGACGCGTTTTAAAAGTTGAACTAGCCTGTTATCAACCCTCACACGCCGTCTTAAAGACGCGACGCTTATCATGAATAAAAATCAGCGAGACCCGAATTCCGTTTGACGCGCTGAATGGAACTGAACCAAAGGTTTTCCAAGACGCGTTTAAAAGTTGGGCAAATGTTTAACTTGACACCTCGTCTTAAAAACGCAACGCTCATCGTGATAACAAATGTCACCGAGACCGACGTCCTTAAGACGCATGTGTACATAGACCAAATTAAAATAGCGCAGACAGAACACATCCTGTGTGAACGCCCACTTATAATAAACAAAACGGCCCAAAGTATAGCGACGTTCCACTTGTGTCGCGTTACGACGTCGTTGATTTTAAAGACAGCGTTGTCGCGCGCTTGCAGTTTAGATATGTGCAGTCTTTATAGCTTTTTTGTTCAGGGAGTCTCTAATACTGTCAATATATAGTTTTACTTCACTTAATAAAAGTCGCGGAACACAGTCGATTGCCTCGCTATGTAGTTGCCTACTGGACAGGCTACGAGGTGTAGTATAGGTGATTATCGCAGTGACTTTTGTTTACCATCTTACCAATGTACCAGTACCAGTTTTCAATGTACGAAGCAATTTGCGGCCGAAGCGCGACTCCTAACAACACAGAAAATTATTGCAGGAAAAAAAAATAAAATAAATAAAAAAAAAACCTTTGACAAGAGAAGGGGAACTGGATCATGACATACAGTTATTGTAATTCTATACAGTAAAACATTTAAGGAATAGGCTAGTCATTTACTCACCCTCATGCCATCCCAGATGTGTATGACTTTCTTTCATCTGCAGAACACAAATGAAGATTTTTAGAAGAATATTTCAGCTCTGTAATGCAAACATGCAACATGCAAATTAATTGTGGCCAGAACTTTTAATCTCCAAAAAGCACATAAAGTCATCTTAAAAGTAATCCATACGAATCCAGTGGTTTAATCCATATCTTTTGAAGTGATATGATAAGTGTCAATATTTAAATCCTTTTTATTATCAATCTCCACTTTCACTTCCACATTCTTCTTTTGTTTTTGTCGACTCACATTCTTCGTGCATATCGCCTCCTACTTGTCGGGGCTGGTCAAAGGTGAAGATTTATAGAAAAAAAAAACTTAAATATATTGCTTCTGAAGATATGGATTTAAACACTGGAGTCTTATGGATTACTTTTGTGCTGCTTTTATGTGCTTTTTAGAGCTTCAAAGTTCTGGTCACCATTCACTTGTACTGTTTGGACCTACAGAGCTGAAATATTCTTCTGAAATTCTTCATTTGTGTTCTGCAGAAGAAAGAAAGTCATAAACATTTGGGATGGCATGAGGGTGAGTAAATGAAATAATTTTAATTTTTGGGTATAACTACAAGGTACATGAAAAAAATACCATGGTAAATGAATATGATAATCGTTCAATAACATGATATCAATGTACCAAGATATCTAATGCTATTACTGTACCATGGTCTCATCACAGTATTTTATTTATTTATTTATTTTTTTGGTAAGAGAAAACAGCTTATCTCTAATATGTGGATATTTTTCACATGGCACTGAAGCCTGTAATATTATCATGTGTAAAATCATAATCTGCTGGACTCTTTCTCAGTCAGGTATTTTAAAAGAGTTCTCTGATGTGTGAGATACAGACGCCACACTGGAGTTTGTGGTTGGATCAGGTGCAAGATGAGACACTCTACTGAATTTACTAGTGAAAGAATAAAGACAGAGGACTTTTTATGTTTATGTTATGGAGACAGATGTTAGAAAACACACTCACACAATGTTGTGTCTGGTGAGATTCAGATGGATAAGATGGCTGTGTGTTGTTATCTGTAACATGCTAATCTTATCTAGTGGGGCAGAAAAGAATGCATCAAAAACCAACCACGCAAACCAATCCAGCCACCCCCTTCCCTTCATCAGCCCAATCACTGATAGTCCATCACTCAACACACACACACATCAAACACACACACACATGTTGGTGCAGCTATCATTATGAGGACTCTCCATAGACATAATGATTTTTATACTGTACAAACTATAGATTCTATCCCCTAACCCTACCCCTACCCCTAAACCTAACCCTCACAAAAAACTTTCTGCATTTTTGCATTTTCAATAAAACATCGTTTAGTATGTTTAAGTGATTTGAATTATGGGGACGCTAGAAATGTCCACATAAACCACATTTATAGCATAATACCCTTGTAATTACCAGTTTGTAACCTAAAAAAAAGTCCTCATAAACCACATAAACCTGCCCACACACACACACACACACACACACACACACACAAACACACAGACAAACACACACACACAACACACAGACAAACACACACACACAGCACACATATATATACACACAGAGACACACGACTTTTAGTGCAAATGCATTGCTAACACCATTTATTTAGTACAATTTGCAAAATTCCAAAGTTTTCAAACAGTTGTTTTTTTGATACGTAGTTTGGCTTGAAAAATACTTAGAAAAATAGCCTGTATGGGATAACAGTCAAAGAAACAACTTAAAATTCTATCTGTTTCTTACACAAAGCTATCACATGACTTTAGAACACTTGGAATATAGTGCATGAGTCATGTAGACTACTTTTATGGTGTCTTTTTGTCCTTTATGAAGCTTGACAGATGTGGTCATTATGAATTTCATAACAGCATACAGGTTTGGAATGACATGAGGGTGAGTAAATAGTAGTAATTTTTGGGTGAACTTTTCCTTTAAGACTGAAAGAATCTTAAGCAGTGAAAGGAAACAGAGACAGTGTCAAGATAAGTGGGCTCAGGGAGAGAGATAAAAGGATCACATTCCTTTGCAAATGTATTTCAATTGATAGCTGATAGAGTTAAGCACATGCAGCCATTGGCCAAAGTGTGTGTACAATATGTAATTTCATCTATTTTCACTTTCCATCACAATATCAAACAGCAAGACACTAAATTGTGTTTTTTTTTTTTTTTTTCATGATAAAAGTTCACCCAAAAAATCTGCCATTATTTCCTCATCCTCATATTTAAATAGAAAATGCTAGAAATCATTTTCACACACATACTGCAATAGTTTGTTTATTTCACTCTTTGTTTAAATTATTGTTGGTTTAAAATGTAATAATTAACATTTTTAGAATGGAGTTTCATAGTTTTATATTGAAAGTCTGGGGCAAGGCTTAATATATATATATATATAAACTTAACTACAAAACATTTTCATAACTCCAAAATGATCTAAAATAAAATAAAATGCCCTTTATTAATTTTAGTTGTTTGCGTATATATGGGCAACATGGGACACTTTTGGAAATTTTACTTGTCACTTTTAATTATGATCCAAATGCCACATAACCTGACATTATAGAAAGCTGTCTCCTAACTTAGTCAAAAGCTAAAATTAAGAAATACTCAATACTGTGAAGAAGAACCTTTGACTGAATCCCAGTTGTTGTTGTTTTTTATTTTTATTATTTGTTTTAGGCAGTATTGATAAAGTAGGACAGAGAAAAAGTAAAATATACATGAAATACACATACATAGGAAATACATATGGATACAATAGGGGTCAAACTTAACAGTCCCACAAAACCCATCTTCACCCTTTCTTATAACATTTGAAACATTTACAATCCACCTTAATTAAACATGAAAATGCCTCTAGATAGAGGTAACACAAGACTGCCCTGAGAAATTTAAAGGATTAGTTCATACAAAAATGAAAATTCTCTCATCATTTTCTCACCCTAATGCCATCCCAGATGTGAATGACTTTCGTTCTTCTGTTAAACAAACATGAAGATTTTTTTAGAAGAAAATTTCAGTTCTGTAGGTCCACTCTAGCATCTGAAAGTCACATGTTAAACACACTGTTTTGTTTCACTTTCACACCTGAATGTGATTATGAAAGTGGATATTTAGAGTAAAAAAAGGACTTAAATGTTAATCTGATTCTCACCCAGACCTATTATATCACTTCTGAAAATATAGATTTAACCACTAGAGTCTTATGGATTACTTTTATGTTTCTTTTATGTGATTTCTGGAGCTACAAAGTTCTGATCACCATTCACTTGAATTGTATGGACCTACAGAGCTGAAATACTATTCTAAAAATCTTCATTTGTTTTCAGCGGATGAAAGAAAGTCATAAGCATTTGGGATGGCATGAGGGTGAGTAAATGATGAGAGACTTTTCATTTTTGGGTGAACTATTCCTTTCATGACATTAAATATTTTACATTTTAACAGTTAATGCTTTAGCTTTGACAGCCAAAAATACTAAAACTAAACCAAACAAAAGAAACGAACTACACTGGAACTAGAAAACTAAAACTAAACTAAAACTAACAGACAAAGTGTGAAAACTAACTAAAACTAAACTAAACTGAAATGACAAATTGAACATAAAATAGAAATAAAAAGTAAAAACACAAAACTATTATAAACCTGCACTGTAAAAAATTACTGTCAATTTATAACCAAATTCCTACAGCAATTTACTGTGATTCTTAAATACAGTAGTTTGCTGTTAAAAATGTTGCATTCTGGGAGATCAAGAGCAGGCTCACTGTGAAGTGACTAGTTTTATGGTAAATAGCTGTTCTGTGCAAGGCATTAAGGGAAAATGAACGTTTAAAATGGTGATATAATCTTGGTGAAAGCTATAGTGACATTTTGAAACGTATATTTTAACCCCCAATTAAAATTTTAGTTTGTGGCACATGGTTAGTGTTCATGATGTTTCTGACCAACACCTCTGTTCTTTATCATCTCACATCAGCCTTCACTTGTCTGTCTAATGAGAAGTCAAATAAAAAAAAAATCAACCTTAGAAGCAATGTACATATTAAATGTACAATTTTGCCAGGATTGAACAGTGTATTTTTTATGAAAAAACAACAAGCTGTACACAGTAAAATAACAGTATAGCACTGCATTGTGGGTTATAATGGTGAAATACCCATAAGCCTTTGCGCTTGAATAAGTATGTATGCTTTGGCAATGCACTGGGGCTACAAAAATACAAAACAAAAACAAAAAATGTACAAAAGTTTTTATCCAGACTTAATAAAAGTCTTAGTTTAATTAGTGTTGTTGTTTTGTTATCAGTAGTTGTGTTTTGTTTGAAGTCACCATTACGGTGATTAGTGTTCTCTTGAGCTGGCACCTTGGACCGTCATTATTATTATATTATGTTCTTCCAGCCAGTCAATTTACGTTTAAGTAAAAGACAAGTTGTTGCGCTGTGCTACTTGGAAGACAAAACCTAAGGTCAGACTGAATATCTGATCCTACCTTATGAATGGCTCTGTATGTGGTAATAGTGATGCATTACACACAAAAGCAAAAACTCTAAAGGATATTAGAGCAAAATGATATCAGCATATTTAGTTTTTGGGCGTGGTTGATGTTGGATGGGTCAAGCAGGCCGATTGCACCACTTTTAGTGAGCTTCTAGTGCGCCCCTATGCATTGCATAACTTGCATAAATGGTTTTTGCGCCTCTGCAAGTCACACACAGAAATCAGCTCTCGGCATACAAAACGCAACAATGGTGACAATTAACAAACATACTTTTATGTAAAAAAGTAAAAGCTGAACATTAAAATACAAGTAATTTAGACTACAACAAAAACAATGTCAAAATAAACCAGCAAATAGTAAAAAATCGAAGTAATTTCTTCATGCCGCAGTGCATGCTGGGAACATAGCTGTTAATTTCAACAACAGTAGACAGAATGTAATTTAACAGCAATATGCTGCTAAATTGCAGTTGTATACTGTAGCTGTCAAAAACAGTATCTTGCTGTTAATTTCAAGAACGGTAACACACCATATTTTTACAGTATAATGCTGGCAACCACAGCTGCCAGTAGTTTACTGTTTTTTTACAGGATTATTTTTTACAGTGTGGCCTGAAGTTCATCAACTTCCTGAAGTTAAAGAAATAACTAATATTTTCTTTCCTCTGTAAAATATCAAATAAGACGTTAGGAAGAAAAAATTAGAAGTTGTTATGTTAGGAATAATGTGAAGTCAGCCAGATCGCAAAATAAACCCGACCGGCCGATCAGGACCTCGACGCGAAGGGGAAGACACTTGAAGGGGATTATTTTGCAGTAACAACCGACTGACCGTATATTATCCCACTTATTACATGGTTACTAAACAAACAAACAGACAAATAAATGGACATGAAACATTGTTTTGCATTGAAATTACAGTAATTATGTGAGAAGAAAGAAATCGCTGAACATCTGAAATCCACCTCTGGTTTGTGTCGGAGTGCTGTTAGATTTTATTTTGTGAATATCTGACTCCTCTGACTGCACATGAAACATTACTTTGAGCTGAAATTATTTTATTAGCTTACTTGTAGAAATTACATAGTGAACCAAAAAGCAGGAACGATGGCTCGCAAATACCCAGATGAATGGTCTGATATGTGGATGTGCGGTTGTTACTCAGAGATATCAGACCACTAGATAGCGTCATTGACCAATCAGAATCAAGTATTCTAGAGTGGCGTGTATGATAATGACTGATAATATTCCCATATGTCGCCGTTTCAAATCTCATTCTTGCTTGAGTTCAATTAAAAAAACGGTGCATTTAGAAACACACCAGATTTGATATCAGTGATGCTAAACACCATGGTTCACATGTCATGTGACTGATCACGGTGAGGCAAATGAGATATAAGAGCTGCGAGGGGAAAGTTTTTAGTGAATAATGGCTTCAATTTTGGTCTGTTACTCATACAAAGCTATCATATGTTATCATACAGTATATGTTTTCATAATTAGTGCTTTTTTGTCCTTTTTGGAGCTTGACAGTATAAATCACCATCCACTTTTCAAACATCTAATTTTGTGTTCGACAGAAGAAAGTTAGTCATACAGGTTTGGAACAAGGCGTGGCTCTAATTGGATGACTAGACAATAAGATTTAGTTCATAATGTTTCAATGTAGATTTGATAACAGAGAGAATGAGAGTCAAGCATTCAAAGCATTAAGGAATGTAAAAGTGCTGTTTTCATGTTTGAGCTCATCCGTTCTTCAGTGGTCAGTTGCTAATTGTCTGTCAGTGGTGTGATGAATGACCTGTGCGTGTTTCTGTGCAGGGTCAGTTAACACACTCCTGTCATAATATTGTCTAGACAGAGCCTCGCCTTAACAAACACACTTTATTCTCTTTCTTGTTGGATGCCTTGTTAAAAGGTTTTGTACTGGCTGATGTGACAGTTGAATTGGAATTATACTGACACTTAGTGGCATGGATGCAGTGTCACGCAAAAGTTCTCAGTTACAGACAGGGATGGGAGGGTTACTTCTGAAATGTATTCCACTACAGATTACAGATTACATGCTGTAAAATATAATTTATAATGTATTCCGTTAGATTACTCAAGGTCAGTAACGTATTCTAAATACTTTGGATTACTTCTTCAGCACTGGTAGATTTTTTCACTTGTTTTGACTATAAAAACTCTGCCAGTACAGTAAGACAAAATACACATGTTAAAAATACATTCTCTGAAAAACCTAAATATCTCATGCAGTGTTGTTTCTAAAACAAGATAAATCAAATTAATCTTGTTTTAAGGATTTTTAGATATTTTTACAGGAAAACAATACAAAAATGATTATCAAGAATATGATTTTTGCCCTAATATCAAAGGTCTTACTAGAAAAAAGAAATTATGATCTAATGTGAATTTTCTTGATAATAAAATATGATCGTGCCTGGTAACGTTCATGTAAAATGGCTAGAAATAGCATTTTAGCTTAGCGTAAAGCTGACAATTTACACAAGGTTTATTTCTATTTCTTCTGCTCCAAACTTACTCCAAACTTATTTCAAACGTACTTCTCTGTCTGCTCGTATGAATGTAACACATCATAAGAAAGTGTTTCACCGCTGTTCAAATGCACTTTGGATCGCATCATTTATATGTATAAATGTTTTCCATCTGAAAGGACTAAATAGTAAATGAAACAAATGACAATAAAATGCAAAGTAATCTCTTCAGTAATCAAAATACTTTTTGAATGTAACTGTATTCTAATTACCAATGATTTAAACTGTAACTGTAGTGGAATACAGTTACTTATATTTTGTATTTTAAATACGTAATCCTGTTACATGTATTCCGTTACTCCCCAACCCTGGTTACAGATACAAATTGAAGAAATGTACTGTTTGCCGTCAGCCATAGTTAATTTATTCTACGAGTTCAAGTGTATAATAATAGAAGGGTTATTGAGATCAAATTAGTAGTATTTGGCTCAACAGCTCCATGTAAACAAAACAGCTTTTATTTGATTGCTGCAAATTACTGGAGTCTTCACCCCATGTGAGTGATCATGATTTTAAACATGTTTCAAAAGTAGCTTTAGAGGTACAACTTTTTTTAATAAGGAAAATATCACAGTGTAAGCTTAAACTCTCAGTGTTTCCACATTAATCATGAAGGTAAAGAATGAACTTGTGGTAGTCTGAAAGTTGCTGGTTCGGGCCCAATAAGTACTGACAATTACCACTGTGCCCTTGAGCGAGACACTTTACACATTTACAGTATATAAACGATACACACAGTCCTATAAAATAAAGTTATTGATCTAATCTAGTTTGATTAATGTATGACTAGTGGAGTTGAATGCTTTTGAAGTCATTACTTTGCTCATACTTGGGTTAGGGATATGAAGCCTCTTAGTATTAAACTAACACTAAGTATTAAACTTCAGAATGTAACTCGTCCTGCACCATTTGTGCTATGGACATTAATTAAAAATCAAATCATGTGGTTTGTTGACAAGAGATGTGTGATTACTCTGAAGATATGCTTTAACTAATTGAGTGGTTGGGCAATTTTCACCTGTAAATTATAAAACGTACAGAGAAATCTAAAATTTACATTGAATGAGGGACCCGATCTATATCCAGAAACTAGAATATCAGATTTGGTAGTTGTTTTGACTCTGGCCAGTAAGTAACCAACCTGAACACCCTAACTGTGTATTGCAATGCCCTGGCAACCACTCAAAACACCTTAAAGGGATAGTTCACCCCAAAATGAAAATTCTCTCATAATTTACTCACCCTCATGCCATCCCAGGTGTGTATGACTTTCTTTCTTCTGCAGAACACAAATTATGATTTTTAGAAGAATATTTCATCTCTTTAGGTCCATACAATGCAAGTGAATGGGTGCCAAAATTTTGTCGCTCCAAAAATCGCATAAAGGCATCATAAAAGTAATCCAAACGACTCCAGTGTTTTAATCCATATTTTCAGAAGTGATATGATAGGTGTGGGTGAGAAACAGATCAATATTTTATGTTTTTATTTTTGTAAGAAATTCTTCTCCCTGCCCAGTAGGGGGTGATATGCATGAAGAATGTTTATCACCAAAACACAAACAGAATAATTTTAAAGTTAAAGTGGAGACTGACTGAGAGGGGAGGAGAATTTATAGTAAAAAAGGACTTACAATATATATTGATCGGTTTCTCACCCACACCTATCAAATCGCTTCTAAAGACAATGATTTAACCACTGATGTCTTATGGATTACTTTTATGCTGACTTGTGCAATTTTTGCATTGTATGGACCAAGAGAGCTGAAATATTCTTCTTCATTTGAGTTCAGCAGATGAAATAGGTGAGTAAATGATGAGATTTTTATTTTTGGGTGAACTATTCCTTTAATTGCATAGCAATGACCTGGCCACCACCCAAAACACCCTAACTGGATAGAAACACTCTGACAATCACCCAGAACACACTAACTGCATAGTGACACCCTGACAACCAACCAAAACACCCTTGTAACTACATAGCAATGCCATGGGAACCACCCAGAACACCTTAACTACATTGCAACAACCTGGAAACAACCCAGAACCTGGCAAGCAGGTTAGCACAGACAAGACCACTCACATTTTCTTAAGAAAATATAAAATCCTAGTTATTTAATATTTCTGTTTGGATGAAAAATCACAGTATGGATTCTTGTCGCTCTATTTGATAAAACAGATAGATTAATAGAAAAAAAAACACATAATATGAAGCATAACATTTATTTCTGAGGCAAGTTTAGATTGTGCACAAGCTCTTTGCATTATTTACAAAGCTCTAAAATAAAAACAAAACACATTTTAAAAAGCTTATCTGTCACAGCATACTGGTTGAACATCAGAAAATTATAAATTAATAATTATTATTACAAATCCATCTGCAAAATTAATCTTGGTCCAGAGATAGACTCTAACCTTGTCATACACAGTGAAATTAATATCAGTAATTAGAATATGGGAATTATTCTGTTTTTATTTAACAAAATGCCACATCATCTGATGTTTCTGATAATAATAATCTGACCGTTTACAGTTTACTAGAGGGAACGTCCCTCCTCTACCAACGCTTGAGCTGAATTTGGCTGCACCAGCGATCGATTCATCTAGAATGACTGGCAGGCCATTGTCGGTCTCGTACTGCATGGCCTGGGTGAAGGAGGCGGAGTCAAAAGCAGCTTTGTAGGCAGAGTTACAATCAATAAATATCCGTTGATTGTTATTCTCTGCATTTGGGTCCTCACTTCCGGCCTTGTGACATATTAATTTGGCCAACATGGGCCAAGCGAAAGGAACCCAGTATTCACACCGCTCTCACTCAGCAGGGGGTTGTCTTGCTTGGTTGTCATCAGGAACAGATCTCCGCTTCCAACCAGGCTATGGTAGCCATTGTGTCACATTTATCTTCATTAGTCCAAAAACAGCTGTTTCTTCACCCCTGGCGGTCCACGCCCACTCATGGTGGTCTGAGCCTCGTTAAACCCTTCATCTCCATATTCTGGTGAGATCAAGTCCTGCTGATAATTTCTGTCTCAGTGCTCTCTCATATTTTCTCTCCAGCCATTATCATTTTCCTCAAAGGAAGCCAACGTGGCATACATCATCACACTCCTGCAGGGAAGGCTTCTGAGTGAAGTATCATCATGTGGGAGAACAAACATCCATGCTGCTCGTCGTTTAAGTCCTTCTTTGTGGAACTTCACAAGCGTTTGATTGCAAAGTTCATGGCAGACAGGCAGCAAGTGTTCTGTCTGAGCTTCACCAGGGTGACAAGTCTGTATCTGAATATTCTATCGACTTCCCAACCCTTGCTGCTTCCTATGAATGGAACAAATAAGCACAGTGGGACTGATTTCAGAATGGGTTCGCAGATGACGTCAAGGATGAAATCTACATGCTAGACCTTGCTAAGTGTTTGAAAGAATTTGTGCATTCGCCCATCATGGTGGAAAATCAGCTGTCACAGCGTCAAAGTCATCATCCTGCTTCTTGGGTCAGTGAACAACCTGTCCATTCTCCACCAGCTCTTTCTGTCACTTTTCCTGAATTCGCATTGGAGGTGGAGCCCATGCAGATAACTCTTTTGAGAAAAACAGTACCTTGGGCTCTCCAGACATGGTACTGCCTCCCACCACAGTGGCTGCAGTGTCCTGGGAGATTGAGTCTAAAGCTTTGCCTTGTGCATTGTCACTGTTCCCTCAAAGTGCCCCAAGAGGCTGTTCTTCGTTTCTCATCAGTCCGAACTGACGTCCTCCAGTGGGGTTATTCCACCAACGTGAACTGTCATCCTGGAGCTCCTCATACTCTGGGTTCCATCCCCAGGCCAATGGGCAGGCTGAATGGACAAATCAGGACCTGCAAAGTGCCCTGCACTGCGTGGCTTCTCAGAACCCATCTTCCTGGAGTTCAAACCTGGCCTGTGTTGAGTAAGCTCATTATTCCTTGCCAGTGTCATCTACAGGACTGTTGCCCTTCATTCCCATCCCAGGAACCTGACGCTTTGGTCCTATCCTTTGGCCCTAGGGGCAGCGGTGGCTCAGCGGTTAATACCAGAAGGTTGGGGGTTCAAGCCCCCTATCTGCACATTCATTCAGAGGTGCTGTTGCACCTGAAAACAAGAGAAGCCCTTTTTCTGCCAATTTCACAAGGGTTTCTCTGGTATAAGCCCCCAGCTTACATGCATGGTCAAAAGGTCTGGTTATCTGCTGAAGATCTTCTCCTCAGACTACCCTCACGTAAGCTGTGGCTGAAGTTTGTTGGCCCTTTTCCTATTGTTAAGGTGCATAGTCTGATGGCGATCCACAGCAAATTGCACCCTTGATTTTATAGAATCACTGTCCCTGTTCCCCCACCCATGCCTTATTGAGATGTTTATAACATCTTATAGACATCAGGTGGAGGGGCAGAGGGTTCCAATATCTGGTTGAATGGGAGGGCTTTGGTCCTGAGGAGAGATGCTAGATGTCCTGGCTCGGGACATTATGGACCATGCTCTAATTGATAAATTCCATCAACATCATTAACTTTTACTATTGCTTTTTCTCTGTGTGTGTTCAATAAATATCCACTGACTGTTATTCCCTGCATTCACTTAGAGCCTGTTTGAAAATAATATTTACCTTGCGTTTTCTTCAAACATCACTTGTCTCATATTTAATCTCAAGCATGCTCTTCACTGACACTTTTGTTGACTTGGTTGACAAGTACACTAACTTTTGAAAATTAATTAATTAATTCAAGAAAACTTTATTACAGGCAAAATGGTTTGATGAGGTGGAAATGACGCCGTAACTGTGGGACAGTTGTACGTTTGAACACAATAATTATTGAAGTGGTTTATGTTAATTTCACTCTTTGTTTAGATTATCATAGTTTTAAATAACTAACTAGGGGCCAAGCACCAAAGGTGCTGTGGCACCTATTGTACCGTTAGATTTTTAGGGCCCAAGCACTGAAAGTGCAAAGGCCCTATTGTTCTTCTAAGGATTATTACTAGGGGGCCCAAGCACTGAAAGTGCAGAGACCCTAATGTTCTTCTAAGGATTATTAGGGCAGAGCACTGAAAGTGCAGATCACTGAAAGGGCAGAGCACTGAAAGGATTCTTCTTCTTTTCAAGGTTTTCGGTACTTTTGGGGTACTTAACATGCATGAAAACTCTTGAAAGTTTGCACACACATCAGAGTTGTCGGCCATTAGGGCTTGGAAAAGTTGTGGGGGGGGGCTTGAGTTAAAACAATGCAGGGGGGCTCTGTAGCACCACCTAGAAGATTGGCATATTCAGGGGGCTCTGTAGCACATCCCTTTTGAGCTATAGTCACCAAACGTTGTACATATATAGATCTCATCAAGCTGGACAACTTTCGTGCTGACATAAGTCATAAGCTCCACCCAACAGGAAGTCGGCCATTTTGGAATTTTGGAGATTGACATACTCCTCCTAGGGATTTCATGTTACAGGTACCAAATGTGGGCAACGTCATGCCAAGACATTGACGATGCTAAATTGCGAACTGATTTTTTATATATTGAATGCATTGCCATGGTGACACAATAAAGTAACGTCAACAAATGGGAAAAAGGAAGTGTCTCATATCTTCTGTGTGCATCGTGAGATTTACATAAAAATTGAGCCAAATGTTTGGCCTTGTGGGCTGATTACATTGATGTGGCTATTGTGGGTCACGGTCATAGTGCAACCAACTGGCAGAAGGAAATGTGGCACGTTTAACAGACTTTAAAATATCCCTCTTATATTTACCTGAACTGCTTAAAAAAAAATTTAGAATTATGTCAAGACAGTGCAGATTTAAATTCTGAAGGTATTCTTGATATCTTACACAGTGTTGCCATGTCATTGCATTAAATGTCATTATTCCTTTTTATGTATATTCACATGTTTTTGAGGTACTTGGCATGCTTTAATTTCCATGATATTTTGCACACACATCAGAGCTGTCAGCCATTAGGCTTGGGCAAAAGTTAACACATGGGTGTGGCTGGGGAGCTCTGTAGCACCACCTTTTGACAAAAGTGGTGGGGTCAGTTTCTTCTACAGTCACTAAACTTGCTACATATATTGATCTCATCAAGATGGACAACTTTCAAAATTACAGTCATTAGCTCCACCCAACAGGAAATCAGCTATTTTGGATTGAATGTGCATTTTTTTAAAATTGCAGGCCCTGAACTTTTGAATACTCCTCTTAGGGATTCATGTGACTGGCACCAAACTTAGGCAATATTATGCCAAGACATTGAAGATGCTAAATTGCGAACAGATTTTTTTAATATTTTTAACAGTGTTGCCATGGCGAGGCAATCAATTAAGGGCAAAAATGTGAAATAGGAAGTACCTTATAACTTCTGTGTGCATTGTATGATTTTGATGAAAATTCAGCTGTATGTTTTGTAATAGGGACTGATCACATTTATGTGGCTATTGTGGGTCACGGTCATAGTGCCACCAACTGACAGCAGGAAGTAAGGCAATTTTAACAGACTTTGAAATAGCCCTCTTGTGTTTACGTGAATTGCTTCAAAATTCTTTTGAATAATGTCAAGACAGTGCTGATTTCAAATTGTAAAGGGATATTTGATATCTTAAATACTGTTGCCATGGCAGTTTATTGTGTAAGGGAAAGCAGTTTTTAAAGTGAAATAAAAAAGCTATGGAAGTTTAAATGTATTGTAATGAAAATGTACTACACAAACATTTTATTTTTTATATAAATAAAAATAATAAAAATATCAACTGAAATGTACAAATACTAGAAAATCAAAGCCCTTTCTGTTCCAAATTTTAGGTCGAGTGGCAGTGTGCTGAGACACAGTACAAGAAATGTCCAATAGAAGACAGCCAAGCTCCACTGGTGAATGAATCCCAAAAGATCACATCTGCACAATTATCTGAGTAAACTAGGCAGGAATTGGCATAAAAACACAATAAGAATTTGAGAACGATAATACAAAAAGTTAATTTATATGAAAGCTTTTTCTAAGGACAGGACAAGTCTTTTTTTTCATAAAATGTAATAAAGGTGAGAGAGTAAGATATAAAGTTTGGGATCTAAATAAAACTAATGTTAGAAACACCTCTCAAACCACATGTGAAGTGACAATATTTTATTGCACATTATGTAAGATGTTTACAAGATTAGAAATATTATAATAACTTCTAAAATAACTGGTTACAATGAAAGTGCTGTTAGCAGTTGGAGCCAGCACCTATTTTCATTTTCAACAAACATATTATATTTTTTTCTGCCATAAATTATACAAGATAATTCCTCTGGATCGCTCGAAATGATCACGTGGTTAATGCCACTTTCTAAACTGAGAAAGGCCAGCCCATGTAACCATGGAAACCTCACATTACTGCCTAAACAGAATGAAGATTTATTGTATTAATATATTATTTAATAAGAATAACAAGTAAGTCCCAATGTCCGGTTGCGTATAACACCTTAAATTTTTCCCTTAAGTATAACACTTAGAGTGTGATTTTCCCTTACATACCGAAATAATATGAGGGTGTTGCATATAATCCCTTGTACACTTCTCTTAGCTAAGGGAAACCATTTTGAGTTCAAATCTTTCCCGTGTAAGAAAAAAAGCATCCTGAGTTTTGCATGCAGAAAAATTAATGAAGGATTCTGCTTTTACATCCAGTAAGAACCCTCTTGAGAAAGACACCTTTGAATTTTAATGACTGTGTCAGGTAAAGGGTAGATGGTGGTGCAAGATATTTAGATGCTTGTATAACTGTGGAGAGAACTGACTGAAATTATTAATAGTACTGGTGGTCAGTATGACTGTAAGATATATAGCCTATATACATATTTGCGATATATAGCAAATGAACTTGCATCATGATTTTAATGCATCCATTTATACAGTTTATAAGGATGCAGAGAGCAGAAAATATTAGGCAAAATTCTGTGTATGTTCCTATTAGATCGCCCTCCAGCTTGTTGGCGATTTCTCATATTATGTGATGGTCAAATATGTACTCCTGCAATAGTTTTTCTATCACGAAATAAATCACCTTGACCTGCTGTACTCTTCAACTGGTTATATAAACTAAGCCATCTTGTTTTTTGAAACCTTTTAACTTCCCAACATTAAGGTTTACTTAGAAAATGGCACTTAAGGGGCTTTATGCAAAGGGAAACTGAAAGGGATTATAATGTTTTATTATAAACCCCTTAAATCAGTGTTTCTCAACCTTTTTTTCTGCCACGGCACAATTTTTACCACTAAAAAATTCTACGGCACACCACTATCCCACATAGGCTAACCATCGTCAGTATTTTTCCTTTTCAAGAACTTGTCCATGTTTTCTGTCCGTCTTAGTAGCGTGTTTACTTGTAATGTTTGAAATTCAGCTATGCAAAAAAACAAAAAAAACAAGTCACATAGGTAGGCTATGCTGTGTGAGGTCACAGGTGGCAAGAGCGCTAAATGGGTAATGAAAAAACAACAAATTTGCTTCTTTTCTAATTTGTAGATTTGTTCTTGCAATGCCACAGCAAATTACAGGGATGCAAACTCATGAGGGGCGAAAAGGGTAAGACAATCACTGGTCCAAGAACATTTTTTCTGGGGATATTTTTTTTAAAGAATAAGCTAAAAGCACCAATTCCAGCTATTTTAGTGATTCAAGTTTATTCAAGTTTACAATTGTGCAGTATTAGCTGCAAAATAAAGAGTATTTTGGTGAGGCTTGCTTCTGTTTCACAAATTTGTTCAATTTTATTAACTGATTAGTTCAGTGACCCCTTCTGGAAATGTCACTAGGTGGCGACAAATGAGTTATGAGTGAGTCAGTGAATCATTTTGAGTTGTTCATGACCGAAATCGAGACTTCGATTAAAGAGACTTTATAGTGTTTATGCATTAAAAGAACAAAGCAGATCTATAGTCTTCCTTCAGTCTGAGCATTATTTTTCATAAAAAAGACAACAATAATAGTCTAATAATAGTGAGTTTCAATAACGTCCTTACCTTCTCGGATTTTGATATTTTGAATGGTGTCACCATGGCGAAGCAATAAATTTATGGTGAAAACGGGAAACAGGAAGTGCCTTATATCTTCTGTGTGCATTGTGTGATTTTGATGAAAATTCAACTGTATGTTTGGTAATGGGGGCTGATCGCATTGATGTGGCTATTATGGGTCATGGTCATAGCACCACCAACTGGCAGCAGGAAGTATGGTACTATTAGCAGACTTTGAAATAGCCCTCTTGTGTTTAGAATAATGTCAAGATAGTGCCGATGTAAACTTGTAAAGGAATATATGATATCGTAAATACTGTTGCCATGGCAACACATTAATTGGTATGATTAATTTCTTCCTATATTTGGGTGTTTTTGAGGCATTTGGCATGCTTAAATTTCATGATATTTTGCACACAGATCAGTGTCACCGGTCAATAGAACTGGGCAAAAGTTCACACATGGGCATGTAGGGAGGGCTCTCAAGCGCCTCCTTTAAAATGGGCATGTAACGGGGTCTCTGTAGCACCCCCATTTTCACCTACAGTCACAAAAAGTGGTACATATATAGCCCTCATCAAGCCGGACAACTTTCATAATTATAGTTTTAGCTCCGCCGAACAGGAATTCAGCCATTTTGGATTTTTGTTCATATTGCAGTCTCTGAACTTTTAAATACTCCTCCTAGGGGATTCATGAGACTGTCACCACATTTAGACCATATACTAACAAGATATTGAAGATGCTAAATTATGTTTAGTCTTGAGGCTAATCAAATGGATGTGACTATTTTGGGTCATGGTCATAGTGCCACCACCTGGCAGCAGGAAGTGTTGCCCTTAAAACAGACTTTAAAATAGTCCTTTTATATTTACCCAAATTGCTTAATAACATAAAATGCCAAATACATGTGTCCACCTTGCATTGTTTTCCGAAAGCCAATGGGTGGAAATGGACCCATGGGGCTTGGGCCCATCATCGCTGCTTGCAGCTATATATTATTATTATTTCTCCACAGTGGGAGTATATGTTAGCCCATAGAACCTTGCATAGGAAAATTATTAAATTTGGCATATTGATGGGGTGGGTATGAACAGCCCACTGACAAAATCTGGGGTTTCTAGGACAAACTCTTTTGTGCCACCACCAAAATGAACTTTTCTTTTCTGTGTATCTTTTGAACTGTTTGGCCTGGAAACAAAATTGTTTTTGTATCTTATTACACTCCTCCTGGTAAGTAAAATGGACTCCTTAACAATAAAACTCCTGATTTGCACAGAAATGGCTCAAAATAATTTCCAAACTGAGTCACACAGAAATTATAATAGCAAATTTAGATTTTCGACTTTGTTTAAAAGTTATGCTACCACAAACTTAACGAGGTCGACCTGAAACAGGAAGTGAGGCTGTATCTTGGCTACACTTTGTTCTGTCATAATGAACCTTGATACACTTCATAAGAACCAGGATCTGAGGGTGCATGCAAAATTTGGTGACAGCGCCAGCTATGGGTACATTTTTACAACATCAGCCATATTGCCTCTCTGCCATTAGGAATTGTATTTTACTTTGATGTATCTTTAGAACACATTGTCGGATTAAAAAACTAATTGTTATGCATCATCGACATCATGTACTGAGGAGCAGTTTGGAGACAGTGTGCAGTTGTGCTGACTCGACCCTTGACATTCGTCTTTGCCATCCATGATACGTCAACTGAGTAGTGCAGTGTGTAAAATCCTGGATTTTACTTCCAAAGGTTGTAGGTTCGATCCCTACATAGGTAGGTCTTACAGCTTGGTTTCTATTGTACTGGAGGTCTTAATATTGTGCTTTCTGTTTAGTTGCAGGCTTAACCATTATGATTTATGCTTGCAGGTATTCTTATTGGTCTACTTCCTTTTTCTCCCTAATAGGAGTGTAAGGCAGCACTATGAAGCGTACATAGGAAAACGGTAATTTGGCACACTGATGGGTGTTGTTATGAATAGCATCTAGACTTGTTTTAGGGTCTTCTGATTTCTCTCCTCATGGTGATTTAATGCACCACTTATATTAGAACTCCACCTACTACAGTGGCCGCCATGTTGGATTGTGCCATTTTTAGTTTTTTTTCGCTACTCCTCCTACAAAAGATTTATCAGATGATCTTCTGTACAAGCTGCACAGAAATGAATGAACAGAATTTTGATTTTCATCTTTGTTAAACGCAATATAAATTTGATTGGAATGACCATTGTGCTCGGCTGTGCTGACTCTCAGCTTGGTATATCCCTTTTGGTGGTTGTCAGCCCTGTAGCCGTGTGGGACCGGTTTGATTCTGCCTTGGTGCAAGTTGCAAAGTGGTTTTGGCTTATTGTGCATGTCACATTCATTCGATGTGTTCTTTGTGTCCTGCTTAGTGTGGGGCAATGCTTGCCATTTCTGTGCTTGGCCCTGTAGTTGCTGTTTGCACCTATTTATTTGTAATTTATTTGTAATTTGTCTAAAACAAATTTCCATAGTTTAGAAGCTAAAGCAGTTAAATCTATACATAAAAGGCATTTGAAAAGTACCAAAAATAAATGATGAAAGACTGGTAAGAACTTTCCAATTCAATTCAATTTTAATGTGACCTTCATATAACAAAAAGAATAAATCTGACATATTGCTGTATTCTTTCTCAATATCATCACTCATTCACAGCTGATACAATATAGACTCATTTAGTCCTTCTTTCCAGCACATAAAAGCCCTGGCCTCACTGCATACCTCCTGTGGAAACTCCACTCGAGTGACTCTCACTTTGAAACTGGAGTGCTTCACTTTAACTCTATCTCTGTGCAGCTCTGAGCTCATCTCCTCTAACCTGACAATGATTGTGTGAACCGCTGCTACATTACAGTAATTTAATGTGACATCCTCATGGGAAATACTGTGGGTGAATAAGAGACGTAAACCCTCACATGCTGGACCAATAACAGCATTTAACACAAAACAGCATCAAAAGTCTAATTAACTTATATAAGTAAGAAAGCATCAATGTTGTATTGCATGTTAGTATTCTTGTTAATGATTTTCAATTGGCTTATAATGCATATGTACCTTGGCCGTCAGGCACGACTCTGTTTCCCAGCCCAAATGTCAAAGCCTCCTGTGCTTTCACTGGTCTGCTGGTCAAAATGAGGTCTAGAGTCAATGAAAGACCACTGATCTCCCCCCCATCAATCAATGGCACATCTGTGTAAGACAGATAGACAGAGGGTTATAGATACACAAACAGTCCTGATATTCACTGGTGGAAGATGAATTATGAGCACACCGACAATCCGACTGTGAACTAAATTGAGGATAAAAAATTACATAAATCATATAAAAATATTAACTGTGACCATATTGTTATTGTTCATTGTTATTGTTGAGGGCTTGTAAAATATTTTACTAAACTAGGTTTAAAACACATGAACAATTATACATCATTTATGCTGCGCGTTACAATGTTCTGATACCTGTAGTTTGTGAATATTATAGATTAGCAGACATTAATTATTTTGTAATTGGTATCAGCCAGAATTTCTATGAAGTACATACCTAATACTGTATTGTACAATATAGTACAATAAATTACAACCCCTTAAAAAACAACACATTGTTAGGTGTTGGGCTAAATTTAAACCTATATGTGAAGTGTTTAATTTGTGATGGATTTGCAGACATAATGTTTCCAAACAGGTTTCCAAACACTCCTACAGCCCCTTCCATCCCACCCCATCTTCCATTGGTTGACAAACAGGTAGTCCCACTCAAACTCACACCATGGGTTGAGCCAGAAGTCGATAAGTCAGGCCACTCAACAAACTGGGCCATGTTTCGAACGTGAAATACACCATTGATTGTAAAGTTAAAGATTAATAGCAAATGAGGGCTCTTTCATACAGTGTGGGTAGAGTCATATCTTGAGGAATAGTACCTCTGAGTCCATTCAGAATGATCTGCTTAAGACAGACAACTTATCATGCTAATCCAGACCTAAACTACAACCGCCACCAAGTCTCAACAAAACCAAATTAAGAAAATCACCACAATATTTTGGCCATTTTACGTACACAACTCAATACACGTGCAGTTATAACTGAGCCAGCTGGTTTTAACATAGTTAAGGTTTTGCATAGTTTTCACATCTGTCCACATGGAAATGTGTAATCTAATATTTGAAGGAAGGACATCAGATGAGGAAGTGTTAAATACACATGGCACATCGCCTCTGTCGTTTGGAGCATGCTCACAATGTCGAAGCCAAATACTTCAGGAACCAAAATGGCTGAACAAGTGGGCGGGCACTGTTGTACTCAATTTTCTCAACTTTTAGTCCCATGATGGAGCATCACTTTCACAACCTCTTGCATTTTTCCTCTATATCATAGCGACACACCATCCCCAGTGAAATCAACAGATTTGCAGCTTTCTCTGACACAATGTAAACTCTTGTGTAGGAGCTCTTAGAAGACTGGAGGTGCCATGGGGACACTGATAGGTCAGTGGGTTTTATAGACCCTCAATAGTAGCCAACAAGGCCATAACAGGGAATTTAGCATGCAATTTAATATGGGTTAGAGGGAAGAGGTTACCTAAAGTCCATACATCTGAATCCTGAAGCTTTATATACAGACCTTCACTATACTGCATGAAAATCCTCTAGCGCACACAAACACACACACACACACACACACACACACACACACACACACACACACACACACACACACAAGGAGACATTAAAGTGATACAATGGCTTTGCAGAAGTCACTGTCTGACTTCATTTGATTAGTCAAATGTTAGTACCTGCTTATTTCAGTTCAGTTCAGGTGTTTGACAGAATGAATAGATCTTTCTGTGTAAGCCTGAGCCTGTGGTTGAACTTTAATGCCTTCCTGTGCGAGTTTATGGTTGTGATACTGGTATCCACACAACATCAAAGTCCCAACACAAGCTCACACACACACACACACAATGGCGCTGAGGTAATGTCATGATACACCACACTAGAAATTTTACACAAACACAAATTACAGCTAAACAAGGACACTGACTTTTAAGATCTGACCTATGTCTGTGAAAGTAGAACCAACAATGTACTAAACAAAGCACCTAAGTATTTAAACTGGGAATTCATTCATTAAAGTTCAGGCTATACAAAAGATCAAAGTTCCTTTGGAAATTACGGCAATTAGAAGTTTCTCAAGAACAGACAAATCCTTCAGTAGTTGATGAATTTTTCATCTCTGAGTCTAAGCATTATAAGCCAAGCAAGGACCTGAAGGTTGAAAGAGAATGTGTGTAAAATTTGAGAAAGGTCGAGTCATTTCAGTTCCTGGCAGCCACTCTGGTGGCTGAGGTGAACAAATGGAAAGTTCATTCAGAACAACTGACTTTGACCACCTGGGCTTTTGGATCGGATACAAGTCTGCAGTTAGTGCTTTTACAGAAATGATGCACTCAGATCTTCTGGAGTCTGACAAATGTACTGCATTGTATTTAAACCATGAACATATAGTCAGTTACTATGCAGTTAATGAATCTAAGACAAAAGCCAAATCATAAGTTCACATGTGAAATCCTAAGGGTACAATTAACTCTTCCAACATTACCTGATAATGTGCCCTTGAGCAAACCAAGCTCTCAAAGCTTGTGATTGAAGAGAATAGCTATAGTGAACATGAAATGGCATTTGCAACCTACAGTACTTTCAAAATGTGATTTATTTCTGAGTAAAACAAGGGTAAACAAAATGGGTGGGACTTGATGTTTTCCATCTCGAATTGATTGGATGGTGTAAAGCGGATGTTCCAAACCAGACTGGAGTCAGACATGAATGTGAGTTTGCAGTGAATTTTGTAGGACTACTCCTGGAACACTGCCGGTTCAGAATGATCGCACTGTGAATTCGGTGACATCAGTTTAAAGGTTTTGCTGCTGAAATCAGTCTGTGTGTACCAAAATTCAAATGACTGCCCCCAGTGGCCGAAGCTGGAAGTGTTGTTGAATTTATGGACACATGTAAGCTCCAGTTTCTGAGTGAAATGTCCAAAGGCGAGTTGTAATTCAGATGTAAATTATGTAATACAGTGAAGAGGAATGCATATTTTAGTAACTCTACACATGAATCCAAACATCAACCCAAAATGCTACCGTCAATGGAGTAAAAATGTCATCATAGAGAGAAAATTCAACTTTCTAATCATGCTCGCCATTGTTTATGTCAACGCAACTACTTCCTGGTTTACACAGGACTAGAACCTGCTTCTCTAAGGTTCAGCAGAGCCAGGGGGAAATGTGATCACACTTGAATTGATGCAATAATGTCTGATGGTCTGATGTCAGTTACTCAACTGAATGGTGTCAATTACAGTGTACATGAATTTTTGGAAGCATATCAATTTTCTCTGTGATCATGTTGGCTGGCACCACATTTTCAGACAAATGTTTTTATCACAATGGTAATGCTTCTTTTTCAAATCTATTATTGCCATAACCTTTAATGCATTGAAATAAAGCAGCATTTAATTACTGCAGAAACTATTTGCAAGATTTTAGAAAGGCTGCATTACCTACAACAGTAGCCAAAATAGTTCTGTGGCCTAGGAGATGTAAGTCGAAAAGGTTGTTTCAGAGGAAAAGCAAGGTTTACATTGTAATAAAACATGGAGTAGAATTTTTTTTTCCCCATTGGAATAATGTGCACCAATGAAACTTGCACACTGAGACCTCGAATGAGTAATAAGAAAGTAAATAAGATCAATTTTGATGTCAAGTTGACTAATTATACTGATAAGCTTAAAATACACAGCACAAATATGGAGTATAACAGTACATTTCTTATTAGATTGATTATTTATTTATTTTTATTTTTTTATCATACTTTTGCAACCTGGTCTCATAAAATCTCGTTACTATACCTACATTTTTGCTAAATGATTTTTATGTGGCTCGTTGTACATATCGTGGCAGTTTCACTACAGGTGCAACAACAACAATTACTTTTATTCACTTTTACACAAATCATGAGTAAAACAGCAGATTCTTAGCTCATAAACACTTACTTTTCACCCTGTTCCTCACACAATGCTATCTTATGACATCTAAACACTTTTACTATAGCAAATGACTTGTAAATTCGCAGTCACATTTACCTTTGAACGGCAAAATTCTGTGGGTGAAGAGGGCAAGGGCGGACATTGAGTGCGTGTGAAACCAGCAAAAATCTAATTGCCAAGCAGCCTCTTTTTAATGCTGCATTTTATACTCTGTGAAAGTAAAGTTAAAAAGAAACTTGCCACTAAAATAATTTCCTTGTCAAATAGTATTTCACATAAGGCTGACATTTACATGGATTTATAACAGATATCTCAAAATAAATAAATAATTGATTTAGAGCTCGGGGCCCTTTGGGTGTAGAGGCCCCTGGGCAATGGCCCAATCGGCCCGGTGGTTAATCCGTCCCTCCGTGTATTTCATGACAACTGTAACAGGATGATTGACAGGTCGTTGTGGTCGCAGGATGCACGTGAATATGTGACCAAGGGGTCTGTGGTTTCAAGACGCAATTTTATGACATGATAGTATGTCTCAATACTTGCATACTCTTTAGCTACACACTCAAAAGTGTGCACTTTTCCATAAAAAAAAGTAGATACTCTAAGGGTGTAATATAAGTAGGCTAGTCGAGCCGCAGGGATTGTAATCTTCACACACTGTGTTTGACATCTAAACTGCTGAAGGGAAGTTAGGTGGCTGCTCCCGGTTCCTAGTGCCTGCCGGATGCACCCTCTGTCAGTGCAACTTATACAGAGATGCAACTTATTTTTTTTAATTTTTTTTATTTCTCTCTCAAAAACTTAATTTTATGTAATTTTATTTAAACCTAATGTAAAGGGGAGACTTGTTAGCATTTAATATTTTGTTGTGTTATTTGTTAAAGTTTTGAGGGTTACCATTATGGTGAATAGTGGAGCTTGATCTTAGGTTGAAGATGGGTACAGTATAGTATTGTTCTACAGAAAATTGTTTTAATCATTGAGCATTTGCATTGCTAATCTAAGCATAGTATTTCCAATTAGCATGCATTCAGCATGCTAACATTCACTGTTCTAATTAGTTCTGGTTGTTTAAGTTTCTTCTACTTGATGTATTAAAATTGAGTTTACATGGTAATTTTAAATTCAGCCAAAGATTACAATTTGATATTAAGTTCCTTTAAAGTGTTTGAGTTAGCTTACTCAATATTTAAAGTTAAGAGCTATTTACATGTACAGTATGATTAGTACAAAAAAATCTGAACATTCTATTAAATTCAACTTGGTAGTGGGCTGTATGAAATGAATTAGAAGAACAGAAATATGGACTTGCACCCTTTTGTGCATTAACTGCATCCTTGTTGAATGTTAGGCATTCTATGTCACACTCCTTTAATACACATAGAAAATGTGTTTCTTGTCAGGATTTGGATTTAAGCTTCGTTAAATTATAGAGAATGTTAGTATTATTAATCATTGTCATCTACTAACACACAAATCACGGCTAGTATTGATAGTGATAGTATCGACACGCACTTCACTTTTACCATTTGGTAGATGTATTGATTTAAAAACAAATTGAAAATATAATCAAAATAACAAAGTAGTCAAAAAAAAAAAAAAAAAAAAATCAAATCCAAAAATATTATATATTATATACTTCTTCCTAGGGCTGCCCCCTAATAGCCGACCAAACCTTAGTTGGTCAACCAAGTTTTGATTGGTCAGTTGGTCGCAGAAAAAAAACTCCACAGGAAGTGGTTCAAACCCACGAAGTATTACCGCTGGTTGGACGCTAGGTGGTACTATGGAGTAATTTTCATTAAGCAGTGTTAGGTTTAATCCTACACAATAAAGCAAGACACCTTGATTTCAAACTTAGAACTTTATTTTTATCTATTTTAACTAAAAATTCAAATGAAACTGGAAAAAAATTAAGTGCAATTAAAATGTGTGTTATTCAACTTTTTGAAAGATGGCTTTACAACAGTTGTTTTTATTTATTTTTTTTAGTTTCTCCCACTTTTCTCTCCAATTTGGAATGCCCAATTCCCAATGTGCTCTAAGTCCTTGTGGTGGTGTAGTGACTCAATCTCAGGTGCCTTCGCATCTGAGACCGTCAATCCGTGCATCTTATCATGTGGCTTGTTGAGCGTGTAACCATGGAGACCTAGCACATGTGGAGGCTACATGCTATTCTCTGCGGCATCCACGCACAACTCACCACGAACCCCACTGAGAGTGAGAACCACATTAAAACGACCAGGCCAACTGGTTGCTTTGGAAGCCTGACTGGAGTCACTCAACATGCCCTGGATTCTAACTTGCGACTTCAGGTGTGGTAGTCAGCGTCTTTACTTGCTGAGCTACCCAGGCCCCCAGCTTTACAACAGTTGTGAAGGGCAACATCTCTCTGGCAAAGAACCTACTTCATCCGTGCATTCTCTACCGGTCGGGTATTTCATTGTCTGGGAAAATACATCATGTAATATCCAATTTAAAAAAACTTAAGTCAAATACATTTCTAAATTCAAATTGCACTCCAAACGAAATGAAAAAGCAATTAAAATAATGAAGTGATCAAAAAAAATTATATATATATATAAGTAACCACCTTTCCATATACCATCAGGCAAGTATCCGTCTAAACATGCAGGCGGAAAATTACTTACACAAATGAAGACATAAAAACAATTCTAAATGTAAAAATAATAATTATAATGATGATGATAATCACTGAAATATAAATCATGGTTTGAGGTGAACGTGTTTTTGTATTATTTTATGTTTAATCAGATGTATAAGCTGCAGAGTTGTGTTCACAATGAACTGCTCTGTGGAAATAAAGTGAACTGAACTCAAAGCACCTCCTGAGCTGAGATGTCTGAAATTATTTACAGCACTCCTAGAAGATACTGTTCTTGCAAAAAAAAAAAAAAATTCAGAAGACAGAAACAAAGAAAGAGTGAGAACCTTTTACATGTGCTTGTTCCACGAGACATGCACATAGACAGCTTTTCT
This sequence comes from Myxocyprinus asiaticus, assembly GCF_019703515.2. Taxonomy (NCBI): domain Eukaryota; kingdom Metazoa; phylum Chordata; class Actinopteri; order Cypriniformes; family Catostomidae; genus Myxocyprinus; species Myxocyprinus asiaticus. Next base: position 2,375,757 of record NC_059387.1, read on the forward strand.
GTCATCTGTTCTTAATAATATAATAAAGTGTGTTTCTTCAAGCGCGTGTCTGTGTGTCTACGGGCAAATTATTTGTAATATTAATTTGATAATAATAATAGCCTAATAATAATAATAATAATAATAATAATAATAATTGATTACATGGGAAAATGAGCCAAATATCATCTTGACGTAGTCAAAGGCATCAGCTATTGGCGATCACTCTGACCATTGTCGATCCCCGAGATCATCGTCTGTCGGCACAACCCTAATGTGTATTTCTCTCTATAAATTAACTAAATGTTCAGAGAGTCTCCTTGCTGGTTTTTCCGACACGTTCAGCATCATTACCGTTTTTGCCGGTGTCGCTGCGGCTCGCTTCGTGCGTGTGCTTGTAAAATGTATATTTTAAAGGCTCATTATTACAGTTTAGTATTTCTCTGTAATGTAGAACAGTGTTAGCAATGTTACTTACAACATTCTTTCTCAGCCCTGGAACTCAAACCATTTTCTGATGCCTCCCAATATATATATTTTAGTAATTAAATTAATATCATAAATGTGCGACAACTAGTCGACTAATGACTTAAACTAACGACGACTAGTTGATTAGGAAAATCTTTGGTCGGGGGCAGCTCTACTTCTTCAACCAGCCCATTTTGCAGTGACTTAAATATCACTCTTAAACAACAGGTGGAAAAAAAACAATACAGATTAGATCATAAATGCAATTGTAAATATAAACATAATAATATACCATGAAATAAACCATGACCACTAGAATGTTTAACACAAATGTCATAAAATATTGTTTCATAAACCAGCAACAACTGTTGTCAGGGACATAATTTGATGTTTCACTATATTTTCAGAGTTTGGACATGAACTTTATTTCCACCTGCTGGTGGAATCTCCAAACTGCAAATGCAGGAACTGAGTTTAGACTGTGCTGAAAACAGACGTAGTTTTGAAATTTCTTAGCGCACTGACCTATTTCATTTTGCGCAACTTCATTAATATACAATACACAGTTTGCACGCACACACCTACAGCGCAAACACTCCCACCCACGACAGCTTGCGCTTTGCTCTGGCACAAAAATTGCACTTAGAATTAGCACTCTCACGAAAATTGGATAAGAAGAAGCGCTTGGCTGTAACACATAGGGCTTCGCTATGCGCGTTCACGAAAATAGAGCACCTCATCTGTGTGGGAGAACATTGCTTTTAGCGCCACACAGTGGACATTTCACTTCAGAACTGCCTCGATACATGTAATGAAGAACATAATATCATTTTGCAAAAATGTTGCCACAGTCACATAATTTTGATAAGATTAGGCAGTAGTAAAAATTGGGCTGAAAAAGAAGATATCTTAGAATGCAGCATGATTATGCTGTCTACCTTTAAGAACAACCTCCAGAAGCATGCTTATAAAGCCTTAAAATGCTGCCTATGTAGGCAGTTCAAAAGGTTTTGGGACAGTGCCAGTTCTTCCCTTAAAGTTTAATGTTTAACTACAATAGTTCACAGCCTTACATGGTGTTCTGCATTATTTTTAGGGTTTTTTTCTTTCCGTTTGTGGCTCAATGTAATATCTGAAGACACAACAGGAAACCATCATTCTGTTGAGGCAAGTATCTGGCCACATGAGAGAGACTCCAGTGAGTTTTGGTGGCATATTTTCCTTTTCCAAGGCTGCCAGCCCCATCCGCTTCTCTTTTTCGTTTCTTTCTTTCTCTCTGTCTATCACCATGAGGTATTCCCCTTGGCAGTTCCCATTTCGGATCTACCAAATACAGCCCTAAAAATTAACTTGCCAAAACAAGATTAAGTAAAATAAAACCTACAAGCAGGATGTTAAAATAAACCCTTTCCACTGATGGTGGCCAATACATCTATTATGTGGGATGAATGGTGTGTAAGGGCCTGCTGTGCGCTGCGGGGTAAGTACAGGAGAGAAAGGAACATTCAGAGGAAATAAGTGGGTAGTGTCAGGGCGCAGAGTCTTGTTCTGGGAGAAAAAGTCTCTAAATGACAGTTCTCATTTAAACTCCATCACAGTGGAGCAGCCTCAGAAACCGACGTGTGGCTACAACAACATAGAAAATTTGTTTTCAAAATATTTCAGTGGTTTGAGTGATTGGTTACAAGTTAGATGTTCAGTTCAGAACTGTAACATGACATAGATATCATATAAAAACAATGAGATTCACTTGTAATTTCAGAAATAAACTAGTTTTTATTATTATTATTATTATTATTATTATTTGTGTACTAGTGTAAACGTAAATGCAGGGGTGGGATTATGAATTCCAGGGCCTCAAGCAACCATCCAGCCAGGGGGCCCCTTTTGGCATACAACCTGGGGAAATTAAATACAAATTATTTTAAATCATAATTTTAAAATTATTTCTTACAGCCGTTGTTGCCAAGTACATTCAAAATATTAAATGAAATAAAAATCTACTCAAAGATAATGAATGCATGTTTTCCACTGTTTTTCCACTAAATAAACACATTTAAGAATTGTATTTAGTTTATAATATAATAAATATAATTTATATGCACCAATACAGCATTTTGTAAATGAACAGGGTGTGCAAAAACTACAACTTCACTCACTTAAACTGTAGAACCCAGATGAATATTATTTATTGTTGTCCAGTCAAGTTTATTATTATAATATTATACAGAAGTATTATTATTTTGAGGATTTGTTGCATACAATTGTAATATATTTTTGTCACATTTACTTCACCTTCACCTGGAGCTTTTATTTTGAAGGAATGACAATGCACTCCAGTGTAAAACTTTATTTGACTTAAGTCAAATGAAGTCAAATGCTGTCACCTCCTACATTTCTGTGACAATGTTTCGCTTTTTTAGATTTGTATAATAACTTAAAGCAGCATTAAATGTTTGGAATTGCATGACTGGGTGAACCTGTAATAATAACATATACCAAAATTTGCCAAAAAAAAAAGGCCCCATAATAAAAATAAATTCAATACATAATAATTAAGGCTGTCAATTTAACGTGTTCATTTAGTGCGATTTAATTATATACAAAAGACTCTTCAACAAATTAATGCAATTAATCACGGCACCGTAATAAGTAATTTTCCTACAAAATTAGCAATTCAGGCTTGAACTGCCACCTCCATGTTGTTGCAAGTCAGCAGGGGACAGTCAGCGCAGCTCAAACTGTACAGACAACTAACTGACAGCTGATCAAATACAGCTGAATGGAGCAGATGTCTCATTACAAGTTTCTATGAGTTTCAAACTACTGTTGTACATTAAATTTGACACATCATCCTAAAACACCGGTGTTTATGGCTAGAGACACTGAAAACCAGTGAAATGCGACACAACCACAGTGAGACGCACCAAAACGCACCTGTCTACCTCGGACAGATTGATGAACTCAGTAATAAAATGGATCACTGTGAACTCTAGGACAGTGATGCGCTTATGTTCAATGATATGGGAATATACCAAACAACATATTGATTTCTAAAGCCACTTTTTGCGTTGTGTTGTCAATGCTTAACTCATCTGCCACAATAATGTAATATCTTTGAATTATCTGATATTATAACATTATTATCAATTAATATTATATGTATTATATATTATATTTATAATTATTTTGATTATTATATATTGAATTATCATTATTTTGAGGCCTTTTCAGCTGTCACGTATTCCCTGTGTTTTTGCTTAGACTTTTATTTTGAAATTCTTGTTTAGTTCCCTGTTCCTGTTTCCTGTTAATTTTGTAGTCCTTTGTAGTTTCGTTTCATGATTTGTTTTCCCCTGATTGTTTTCCCCAGGTGTTCCTTTCCTTGTTTGCCCATTTGTATTTAAGCCCTTGTTTCCCCTGGTTTCTTTGTCAGTCTAAATATGTGTTGTCACGTTCTGTGTCTGGTACCCGTGTTTTGTTTCGTTTTGTTTTATTCTGAGTACTTTGTTTATCTTTGGTTTCCATTAAAAGCTGCATTTAGATCCTCATTCCTCACATGCCTCCTCACAGAAATAAAAGTCTAAGCAAAAACACAGGGAATACGTGACATCAGCAAATATTTACATATGTGATTAATTCATAATTCAGCATATCAAGTTAATTCAATTAAATTGTAATCGATTTACAGCCCTAATAATAATAAATGTAATTATAAATACAATAAATATATATTTTAATAGATCTACATTACATAAATGTAAAATATATAGAAATATATATAAATTAATACAAATTATCACAAATTACAGTATATGTGTGTGTGTGTGTGTGTGTGTGTGTGTGTGTGGGTGTTAAAATATGCACATTTTACAACATTTACGTAAAGGTCAGGGGTCATGAATAATTTTTTACGCATTATTTATTATATAAGTAACAGCACTGAATTAACGTGGTAAATCGTCAGCCTTAAATATATTTATTATTATTTGATTATTATATATAATATTCACTTGTGATCAGATCACCCAAAATTGATGGTAATACAGAATATAAACTGCTTGAGATGTTCTGGTCTCTAGATCTGGCTCAGGTCACATTTACCTGTCCACAGCGAAATTCCGTGACCGATGAAGGCGTTGGCAGATGTGAAGCATGTGAGAAAACAGCAAAAAACTACTTTCCAAGCAGCCTCTTTTTATGCTGTACTTTATACATAAAGAGAGTGAAGTTACAAAGAAACTCATCGCTAAAATGATTTCAGCACTGCAAATATCCGTCAAAGTTCACCAAACTTGAACTCCACAAAAAATGTGCGTAAAGAAATTCTTTACAACCGGAAGTCCCTGAGGCCAGATTCAATTCTGAACATTAAAATACTCATTGTTTCAAAAGTATAGCCACAAGATGTAAACAATATGCATGTTAACATGATTTTAGTGTGATACAATCGCTTACTAAACGCATCTGTGTAAAGCAATTATACAACCTTACAACTTCGTTGCTATGACAAAGCAACACTGTAAACCCTAAAATGACTGTAAAAAGCTCTCCTCCATGACTCTGAGGTCAGCCAGCACGGTGAGCTCCAGACCCCCGGCCACAGCGTACCCACTGACTGCAGCAATCAACGGTTTAGACAGCCTCATACATGATGGACCCTATACAGCAAACAACACACATCGCTTTACTTTTGCTTTAAATCCCCAGAGAAGCAGAAAGATTGACATATATTACATTAAATTCTTCACTAAGACATTATCACATTTATATATTATTTATATACATTTATTTTTATACACTCCAGTGAAGGGTTTTCTTCAGTGTCTGGACCTGGCACTTGTGTTTTGAGTTTGTTCTGTCTTGTGTATCTAGTGTCAGGATCCTGCCACTTCAGTTGGTCTTTGTTTATAGTTTTGTGGATGGATCCTGACAGTAGTGTTGTGTGAGTGCAGTTGGCTTTGTTTTGTTTTTCTCATTGCCATGTGCACTCGTGTCAGTTCAGTCTTAAGTGATACTCCGCCCCCTCGTTTGCCTAGTTGCCTTGTTATCTGTTCCACCTGCTCTCCCTCGTTACCCTCCACATTTCCTTCCCTATTTAACCTCACTGTGTTGTCTGTCCTGTGCTAGTTCATTGTGGTGTTTCACCTGTTAGTTGTTTTTCAGTCGGTTCCTGTCTTGTCGATTCCAGCCCTGTTTTTTTTTCCAGCCCAGCCTGTCTGTACTTTGCCTACCCTGGACTGTGTAGTTTTCCCCTGTTGGGTAGTTTTTGTTGTTTTTTTTTTTGTTCAGTTTTTGTTTAATGAAGCCCAATTTCTATTTCTGCATTTGAGTCTTCACCTTCCTTCAAGCTATCCTGACACGAGGCATTCAAAGAGTGCTGAAATAAGCTTAATCTGAATGCTGTGAGAGAACTGTTTTTGTAGCCTAAATATGTGTTGTCACGTTCTGTGTCTGGTACCCGTGTTTTGTTTCGTTTTGTTTTATTCTGAGTACTTTGTTTATCTTTGGTTTCCATTAAAAGCTGCATTTAGATCCTCATTCCTCACATGCCTCCTCACAGAAATAAAAGTCTAAGCAAAAACACAGGGAATACGTGACATCAGCAAATATTTACATATGTGATTAATTCATAATTCAGCATATCAAGTTAATTCAATTAAATTGTAATCGATTTACAGCCCTAATAATAATAAATGTAATTATAAATACAATAAATATATATTTTAATAGATCTACATTACATAAATGTAAAATATATAGAAATATATATAAATTAATACAAATTATCACAAATTACAGTATAGTGTGTGTGTGTGTGTGTGTGTGTGTGTGTGTGGGTGTTAAAATATGCACATTTTACAACATTTACGTAAAGGTCAGGGGTCATGAATAATTTTTTACGCATTATTTATTATATAAGTAACAGCACTGAATTAACGTGGTAAATCGTCAGCCTTAAATATATTTATTATTATTTGATTATTATATATAATATTCACTTGTGATCAGATCACCCAAAATTGATGGTAATACAGAATATAAACTGCTTGAGATGTTCTGGTCTCTAGATCTGGCTCAGGTCACATTTACCTGTCCACAGCGAAATTCCGTGACCGATGAAGGCGTTGGCAGATGTGAAGCATGTGAGAAAACAGCAAAAAACTACTTTCCAAGCAGCCTCTTTTTATGCTGTACTTTATACATAAAGAGAGTGAAGTTACAAAGAAACTCATCGCTAAAATGATTTCAGCACTGCAAATATCCGTCAAAGTTCACCAAACTTGAACTCCACAAAAAATGTGCGTAAAGAAATTCTTTACAACCGGAAGTCCCTGAGGCCAGATTCAATTCTGAACATTAAAATACTCATTGTTTCAAAAGTATAGCCACAAGATGTAAACAATATGCATGTTAACATGATTTTAGTGTGATACAATCGCTTACTAAACGCATCTGTGTAAAGCAATTATACAACCTTACAACTTCATTGCTATGACAAAGCAACACTGTAAACCCTAAAATGACTGTAAAAACTGTGATTTAAACAACTTTACAGCTGAAATAATACACAAGTTTTAACAGAAGAATAAGTGCTTTTATTAAATTTATAAGCTTCACATTTCTGCCTTTAAACCCTCCAACAATTGGCCCCTTTCACGTCCATTGTAAGTGTCTCACTGCAACTTCCATTTTTGATTTTTTTTTAAAGAAAAGGAGGGATGAGTCAATTTATTTATTTATTATTATTTTATTTTTTTATGGTAATCAACATTATGCCACAAATGCTGTCAATTGAGCTTAACTTGTATTTAACTTGGGAATATTTCTTTGAGGGTTTTTGTTTAGCTAGTTATGCTGTCTGTTGGGTGAAGATCTCTTAGCTAAGTAATAGCACACCTCTCCTCATCAAGCCGTACAATTTGAGGAACCACTCATGTCCGCAACACAAATGGTGCAGGATGAGTTACGTGCCAGTAGTGATGCTTGTTTTTTCAAACACATGTTAGGCTTCAGTACCATTTCATCAGTCAGTACTGACTAGTGCTTGTAAAGACTCATCGGCAGGAGAGGTCTCGTCCTCCTGTGTGGCAGGAGTGTAGTCCAGCCAGACAGTCTGAGGAACGGGCACTTGTGGGCATTGCTTTAATGACAGACAGAGGGTGATGATGATGGCTCTATGTTTTAAACCAGCAGCTGGAAAACTCAGCTCCTGGCAATAAATCAAAGCACTGCTGGCATATTTATACACACTGTGGTCATATCTGTAGCATAAATGGAGTGGTGGTGGCGTAGTGGACTAAAGCACTGAACTAGTATGCAAAAGGTTGTTGGTTCAATCCCCACAGCCACCACCATTGTGTCCTTGAGCAAGGCACTTAAATCCAGGTTGCTCCAGGGGGATTGTCCCTGTAATAAGGGCACTGTAAGTCACTTTGGATAAAAGCATCTGCCAAATGCATAAATATAAATGACTGGTCACTTCTACACAGAGAATGGAACTACTGCAAAATTCTCTTTTAGGTTTTGTAAAGGCAGTCTGGATCTTAAAGTTGATTCTAAGTTTCTTATTGGAATTGGCACATTTGGATTAAAGAAATCATATTTGAAACAGCTTTTTTAAGTGTTCAGTAGACCCTTACAAAAGTACTGAAGATCAATGCGGCTGTGATTCGCCATAGAGAACTCTGACTAGTGGAGTGACAACAACCAAACGCATACACAAACAAGCATAATAGGACATCCAATAAGAAAATAAAATGGGCAAAAAAACCTACCAAATCTGCAGCAGAAAATGCCCATGATGGGGCTCTCCTCCATGACTCTGAGGTCAGCCAGCACGGTGAGCTCCAGACCCCCGGCCACAGCGTACCCACTGACTGCAGCAATCAACGGTTTAGACAGCCTCATACATGATGGACCCTATACAGCAAACAACACACATCGCTTTACTTTTGCTTTAAATCCCCAGAGAAGCAGAAAGATTGACATATATTACATTAAATTCTTCACTAAGACATTATCACATTTATATATTATTTATATACATTTATTTTTATACACTCCAGTGAAGGGTTTTCTTCAGTGTCTGGACCTGGCACTTGTGTTTTGAGTTTGTTCTGTCTTGTGTATCTAGTGTCAGGATCCTGCCACTTCAGTTGGTCTTTGTTTATAGTTTTGTGGATGGATCCTGACAGTAGTGTTGTGTGAGTGCAGTTGGCTTTGTTTTGTTTTTCTCATTGCCATGTGCACTCGTGTCAGTTCAGTCTTAAGTGATACTCCGCCCCCTCGTTTGCCTAGTTGCCTTGTTATCTGTTCCACCTGCTCTCCCTCGTTACCCTCCACATTTCCTTCCCTATTTAACCTCACTGTGTTGTCTGTCCTGTGCTAGTTCATTGTGGTGTTTCACCTGTTAGTTGTTTTTCAGTCGGTTCCTGTCTTGTCGATTCCAGCCCTGTTTTTTTTTCCAGCCCAGCCTGTCTGTACTTTGCCTACCCTGGACTGTGTAGTTTTCCCCTGTTGGGTAGTTTTTGTTGTTTTTTTTTTTGTTCAGTTTTTGTTTAATGAAGCCCAATTTCTATTTCTGCATTTGAGTCTTCACCTTCCTTCAAGCTATCCTGACACGAGGCATTCAAAGAGTGCTGAAATAAGCTTAATCTGAATGCTGTGAGAGAACTAATTTATTATTTTTTGTGCAAACTTATTGAAAGACCCCTACAATTTAGTACTGTTCTGTGACTACAGTAGAGACTGCAGGTCCGTATCTACTCATACCATGGGCCAGGACCTTTGCAGACATCTTGCTCAAGTTTGAGAAAATCAGAACACTGGGCCAACGCCTTCAGATCAAAACCAGCACTGAAACTCCCTCCTGAAACAAACAAACTGAATTAACACAGTAGATAAAACCAAGAAAGCCCATAAGTAGACCATAACAGCAAAAGAAAAAGTTATGTTTGCCTAAACACCACTAATTAATAACTCAATATCAATAATTTCCATATGTTTTGGAAGGTGTACTCTATTCTTACAATGTCTGGAAGTGAATTCAGAGACTATTTTGTATGAAATGAGCTTTGATTAATGATAACACCTACACTAATGTTACTGCAACTAGCATGCTAATTAGCAGTCATTGGCAGTCAGTGTCAACTGACAATATGATTCAGTTCAAACACTCCTCCAGACAGTGTGCTCAATAAATCACTGCTCAAACCCAGCAGTAGAACAGCAATTACTCATAATTTCACTGTGAACATGGCCACAATTTTCTTAATGGCTTCCTAATGGACTAGGATTTAGACCAGTGAGTGAACATGTGTAATGAAGCTTAACTGCATTTCAATGTGCTTTTAAATGTCTTAGATGCAGTCCAAGACCTGAAGCTGTGTTAACAGTCCTGGGGTGAGTAATAAGGGAGATCTTGTGTGGTCATTCACTTCACCTGCTCATGGTCCTCTGAGTGGGATCCAGTTTAAGAGCATGCAAGAACTAAAAAATCTCGTTTGATTTGTGAAAGGTGATTTAGGAAATCTGAGTGGAGAATATGGTTGATCCAGGTTGAACAAATTATTTCTATTGAAGGGGCGTAATTTGATGGCAAGGAATAATTGTTTTGAAATGCATTAGAATGTGGTAGAACTGCCATCTTGGACTCTGACATAATGCAGGGCTTTGATTTATGTGTAGAGCTCTGTTTTTGTAGCCTTGTGACCTGTATGCATCTATGCATGTCGTCTGCGCATTCGCCTGGAATTGACTGTACTAAAAAGTATCACAAAGCAGTTGTAGTGCCCAGGCCTCTCTCTCTCTCTCTCTTTCTGTGTGTGTGTGCGTGTGTCTGATTTTCCCACTGTATTTAATTATTTGTCCTTTTGGATGTACAATCAAAAACTTTAGGTAACGCTTTAGATCACGCTTTAGATTAAGTACACCGAATTTACAGCATACCTTTTTTGTATTAATAGTGTAACTACACAGTACGTACTTGTAGGTATAAGGGAACAATATGCAAAGTTTGGGGAATAAAGGGGTAACAAGCACCACTTCAATTTACAGCCCGCAAATGTTGCACTTACCCTATACATGGAAAAAGGGGGTAACAAGTTGGACTTACACTGTAACAACATGGAACAATGGTATATTTACACAGTAACTACAGAAAAATGTTTGCAGTAGTTCTAATTTTGCTTGCCTTGTTTTCCCTAGTTGCCTTGCCTAGTTTTAATTTTGCTTGACGACCCAACTAAATCCTCTATTCTTTTGCTATAAAAAAAAAAGGGGGGGTGGGTTGCTGGCATGACTCGCAGCTGAGATGGACTGTATGCAATACACTTTCATAAGATAAGCCTACATTGAAAATTCTAAATAAAATCATAGCAGAAACTCATTAACTCATTTCCCTAGATTTGAAGTTTTGTTGTTCAGTAATCTCCATCATGTATCCTGTAATAATAGAATATGTACCCTGTGGTTAAAAAAAAATACCTAGGCCTATAATACCTATGCATTATTACAAAAAGGTATGTTCTTGCTAAATTGCTCGCAAACTTAAGATTGTTGTTTAGCATAGGTCATACATACCACGTAATATTAGAATAGTTACCCTTTAGTTATAAAATACTTACAGTATAAATTATTTGTAATTTTCCAGGTTGTTACCCCTTTATTCCCCAAACTTTGCATATTATTCCCTTATACCTACATGTAAGTAATTAAATGTACGCTGTAAATTCGGTGTACTTACGCTGTAAATTGCGGGCTGTAATCTAAAGCGTTACCAAACTTTACATGCACAAAATGACACTTGTGACACCAGCTATGAGAAATTGGGTTCTTCCATGTCAAATCAACCAAATCTCAAAATTTTCTGATTTCTTTTTTTCTTTTTTTTTTTTTTTTTCTAAAGAAACATAAACATGAATATGAAATGCAATGGATCTACATTTACTGGGTAATCCATTATTTTGTAGAGGGGGGTTAAAATGAAACTTTCGCCAATGATTTTGGAGCAAAATTATAGGTAAAAAAAACGAAATAAAAAAATACTTAGAATGGTGGCAGCATAATTATTTTATTTTTAAACAAAGATTACTAAAATCATAATCACTTCTTGTTGCATTATGTGCCAATGGTGTGAGTCCAAAAATGTGAAAGAAAAAATTGTGTGTTGTTTTTCCAAAGTTAGAATGCCTAAAACTCCAGAAGTATTAAAGATAACTTAAAAGGATAGTTCACCCAAAAATGAAAAATCTCATTATTTACTCATCCTCATGACATCCCAGATATCTGTGACTTTCTTCTGCAGAACACAAATGAACATTTTTAGAAGAATATCTCAGCTCTGTAGGTCCATACAATGCAGAACTCAGAAGGTCCAAAAAGGCCGTAAAGTCAGCATAAAAGTAATTCCATATGACTCCAATGTTTTAATTCATATCTTCAGAAGCAATATGATAGGTGTGGGTAAGAAACAGATCAATATCTCATTATAGTCTCATTAAAAGCTGAAAATCTTGAAAAACTAGAGTAGTGTAGAATAATCTTCTATTATTATTTCTTAAAATAAATAAGCAGTGAAACAATTTTATTTTAAAATATGATTCATATTTAAAAAACATTTGTCCACCAAATCAATGTCATGTGGTGTAACCAACATATAGGTAGCCATTTTGTTGTCATGTAAAAAAAAACAAAAAACAAAAAAAAAACAACGACATAAAAAAGAGAAGACCCCTTTAGTCCCTCAAGACTGTGAAGTAAAAAACACAAAAACAGCAACAACATTGTTTTGTTATATCATTAAATATCAGTATTTTAACATCTTTATGAAAAGGCACATTTTATTCAGGTCAAATGGAGTAACCCTGCAAAATATGTATTTACAAAATATGTTTGAAAACCTTTTTGAAATTAAATATTAAGTATTCATGGTGCAAGGAAAGTATTTTAATACATTGTACTTGATGGTAACACACATGAGATTTTTAAATATAAAAAAAAAAAAAAAGTTTAACGAACTTGACGTGTTTTAAAATAGATTTTTAAAAGATTTCTAATTTTTATTACTTTGGAGGACCTTATTTGTCAATTACCTATATGTTAACGTCCTTCAATGCATTAAGTAATGAACTAACAATAAAGAATTGTATTTTCATAAATGAACTAACCAAGATTAATAAATACTGAAATATTGTTAATTTAGTTCATGACACCTAATGCAATGTTAACAAATAAACCTTATTGTAAAGTGTTACCTATATATATATATATATATATTCTGACACCTCCAAATATGCAATAAATAAATAAATAAAATGTATCATATTTTGTGGTTGGGTTAATAAAAATATTAGCAGGACAAGTGCAAATTTCAACTACTGGCCCGACCAGGTCATCAGTATTTTTTAGACTTTTTACTGTTGAGCACTGTTTTATATTGGTCATTGTACACTCACCGACCACTTTATTAGGTACACCTGTACACTTACTTATTCATGTGATTATCTAATCAGCCAATCATGTGGCAGCGGTGTAATGTATAAAATCATGCAGATTTGGGTCAGGAGCTTCAGTTAATGTTCACATCAACCATCAGAATGGGGGAAAATGTGATCTCAGTGATTTTGACTGTGGCATTATAGTTGGTGCCAGATGGGCTGGTTTGAGTATTTCTGTAACTGCTGATCTTCTGTGATTTTCATGCACAACAGTCTCTAGAGTGTAAAGAGAATGGTGCCAAAAACAAAAAAAAACATCCAGTGAGTGACAGTTCTGAGGGTGAAAACCGCTTGTTAATGACAGAGGTCAGAGGAGAATAGCCAGATTGGTCCAAGTTGACAAGAAGGTGACAGTAACCCAAATAACCACACGTCACAACAGTTCTATGCAGAAAAGCATTTCTGAACATACAACACGTTGAACATTTAGGTGAATAGGTTACAGCAGCAGAAGACCCCTCTGGGTGCAACTACTGTCAGCTTACACACTGGACACTTTTGTCCATATCGAGTGTAAAAGCAAAACAATGGGGTGTGACTTAACTTCTCCGATTAATTTGATCGAAAGGCTATGCAGAGGCGAGATAGGGGCAAGAGCTTCCTTTTCGATACAAAACCAGGGAGGGGCTCTCTCAGGTGGAAGCGACCAGTGAGCCAAATGTCTGAGACCGAATGCATAATAATAAAACAAAATCTTGGGTAGGCCTAACCCACCATTGTCAATCGGCCTATGTAACTTAATGAAATTTAACGTGGCACGCTTACCATTCCAAATGAAGGACTTCGCTATGCTATCAAATTGTTTGAAATAAGAGAGGGGGACATCTATTGGGAGAGATTGTAACAGGTAGTTGAATTTTGGAATACAATTCATTTTAATTACATTAACCTTCCCAAAAAGTGTAATGAAGCCCACCTGTTCACATCATTCGAAAACCTTTTTATTAAGGGATCAAAATTAACTCTGACTAAATCAGACAAATTTGCTGGGAATAAAATTCCCAAAATACTTAATGCCCTGTTTGGGCCACTGGAAGGCGCCCGGCTGGAAGGGCGTTACTGGACAGTACGCTGTCAAAGCCAAAGCTTCGGATTTAGACCAATTGACTTTGTATCCTGAGAACTTGGAAAAGGAATTAATAATTCTGTGGAGGCAAGGCATAGATCTAGTGGGGTCGGAGATGAATAATAAAATATCATCTGCATAAAGCAGAAGCATATGCGCCACACCTCCTGCTGTCACCCCTGGAAAATCATCCTCCTTTCTTATTGCGGCTGCTAATGGTTCCAGGGCAAGACAGAACAATAATGGGGAAAGATATTGATGAAACGCCTGATGTTATCAGAAGAGCTACGGCCCGAATAAATCCCACCTAATCTATATGTATTAGAGATGCCATAACCTTACTTAATCGGTTAGCCAGAATTTTTGACAATATTTTTACATCTAATTGGATCAGGGAGATTGGACGGTTACTTTTACACTCGCTTGGATCTTTGTCCTTTTTAAGAATCAGACCGATCCTGGCTTGTGTCATGGTTGGAGAAAGCTTTCCATTCTTTAATGATTCAGTATAAACTTCTAACAAAAGTGGAGCCAGTTCTGTAGCATAGGATCTAAAAAATTCTGTGGCAAATCCATCTGGCCCCAGAGCCTTGCCAGTAGGTAGGGACTTAATTACCTCGTCAAGTTCCTCCAAGGTTATCTCAGAATCAAGAGAGTTTTTTTTTTTTGCTCAATCATCAGTATAGGAAGATCTAATGGTTCCACAAAGTTTCTAATATCTTCATCAGAAGACGTGGAACTATAGAGATCAAGGTATAATTCTTTAAAAGCATTATTAATATCAATGGCCAAGGTAAAAATTTCACCACCAGCAGATTTCACTGAGGGAATGATAGAAAGAGACTCTCTCTGCTTTATATATCTAGCCAAAAGCTTCCCTACCTTGTCACCTTCTTGCCCTGAATAACCAAAACTCCACTTTCCACGACAAAATAGTATTATATCTATATTTCAATTAGGTCAATTCTCTGAGGCCATCAGCTGACATACGGTGCTTCAGCTCTGCCTCTGCACTTTTAATATTTCCTTCCAACTCCACAAGTTCTCGTGCTTTGGATTTTTTAATGAATGAGGCATACTGTATGATCCGACCCCTAAGAACCGCCTTAAGTGCCTCCCAAGCCATGCCCACAGAGGATACTGAGGACCAGTTGGTCTCCATATAAACACTGATTTCAGTCTTTAGCATTTGTTGGAAATCAGGATTTTGCAAAAGGGACATATTAAGGCGCCAACTATATGATTTCTTTTTCTCTGTACATGGCAACACCTCTAAACTCACCAGAGCATGATCTGAGACTAAGATATTTCCAGTTGAGCAATCAAAAACAGATGAAATGAGGGATTTGGATATCAAAAAAAAGATCTATTCTAGAATAAATCTTATGGACTGATGAAAAAAATGTATAGTCCCTACCAGATGGGTTCAAAAGTCTCCAAATATCCGTAAGACCAAGATTTTTACACATCCTGTGAAGCATCAATGTTGCTCTAGGGGGTTTACACACTTTTGCTTCACCGTGATGAAGGACTGAGTCCATCAAAAGATTAAAGTCTCCTCCCAATATTATATCATGAGGGGTGCCAGCGGTTTGCAGCATCCCTTCAAGATCTATAAAAAAGCCCTGATCATCAGCGTTAGGTGCGTAAATATTAGCCAAAATCAACATTTGCCCTTGAATTTCAGCTAAAACAATAATTACTCTTCCTAATTTATCTTTAATCTGTTTGAGACATTTGAATTGTAGATGTTTATTAATCAATATAATGACTCCCTTGCTCTTACTTGAGCCAGCACTAAAGAAAGCATGTCCACCCCATATCTTCCCAAATTTTTCAACTTCCTGTGGAGAGAAATGTGTTTCTTGAAGAATCATATTTCTTAACTTTAAGAAAAGTAATAACCTTCCTTCTTTTTATGGGGTGCCCCAACCCATTTACATTCCATGTGGAGAGAGATAGTACACTTATATTAACATTTGACATTTTGATATAGTAGAAAAAATAAATTGTGTGTCAAAAACAAAATTATACAGACCACATTCCCCATTAGTGAAACAATCAAACCCCGAACTTCCCCCCGAACAAAACAAACAGAACAAAGAAAAACGTGCGCATTAACCCCACGCACGAAAGCGCCAACCGGCAACAATCCCTTTAAACCCCATGACAACTTTGCCATCGGATTGCTCAATTTTGCCTCACAAATTTGTGAGGTAAAATTACATAACAGAAAATACTTTGTAAAATAAACCCCAGCAAATAGGAAGAATGAACACAAAGGACGTGTAGATTCATTCACAGAACTTTCTCAAAGGTTTGTCAGTGTGCCGTTGCCATGCACGTGACCAACGCTTCAAACTCTCAAGCACCTCATTTGAGAGAGTTGATAGTACTGTGAGTGATGCTTTATTAAACGTAAAAATAATATGCTTAAATATGCAATATAATAATTACAAGAAGTCAATTTCAGAAGTCACACATATTAAACATGTCTGAGTAACTTCACTGGACAACACAGACACAGTGCGATCGGTTAACACACGAGTAATGTTCGATTCATAAAAGCATGACAAGCAATATAAGCTTCAACAACCCTACCAGAAAACATACCCAAACATTATAGCAGATAAACAACTTCACTAAATGGATGACAGATAAACAAATATCTAGACTGCAGCGATGCTGTCCTGAACTGTGAGTGTGACTGAACTGCTGGAACATGAGACAGCCGGTACTTCTTTCCTGCGTGTGCCGTATGACGTAATGACGTAAGGATGACGTCATAAACCAGCAATTTCGCACCAAATCGAACCGGACAGCACAAAATACAAATCATTTTTATAGGCTTACCATATTGAATCGGGATAAAGACATTGTTTTGAACACTGATTGTTTATGTACTCAATCAATTATTAAATGTTATTAATTTTAGCCAAAAAATCTTACATAGTGCAGCTTTAATGTGAGTGTGTTATCCGATCTAAGCACTTATATTTGTAAATAAAAGTCTTAGAATGAGTCTCAAAAGTTATTAAAGTGTAAAAAAACATTAACATATTTTCAGTACAGAGTACATGGCATGGCAATTTATTTGCGTATTAAATTACAGATATAAAATGACCGGTGTGATTCTGTGTATTGTATTGTGAGCTTACAAAACAGTGTAGACTTTATTTGTGCATTCTGTTATGAGCAATTGTGAGAATCTTTGGTGCTGTTAACTGCATTATTGAAATAAGAGTGACTGGATCAGACAGTTGTTGGGTTCACTCCCTCTTCTTCACTCACTCTGCTGCTGATCACACCCACTTTCAGTGCATCTTTTAAAAATGTGGTGAGAGGGGCCTGGGTAGCTCAGTGGTAAAAGACGCTGGCTACCACATCTGGAGTTCGTTAGTTCAAATCCCAGGGCATGCTGAGTGACTTCAGCCAGGTCTCCTAAGCAACCAAATTGGCCCGGTTGCTAGGGAGGGTAGAGTCACATGGGGTAATCTCCTCATGCTCGCTATAATGTGGTTCATTCTCAGTGAGGCACATGGTGAGTTGTATGGCAAGCCAAAGGGCTCAAAATACACTATAGACTAATCACATTTTCATCCAAAATGCCATATTTAACGGCCTTTTAAACGACCTTGGCACCGTAAAATACGCCGTAGTGATTGCAAACGATGTGAAAAACGTTAAAAACGCCGTATTTCACGCCGTTTTCCTGTTTGTGAAAAGCGCCATTTAAAACGGCATTCCCTGTCAAAAGCTACACTTAATGCTGTGCTTGATTCAGCGCTTATGGGAACGTCTTTAGGAGTGACCAGCTGTGAATATTTGTGCAACACGTCAATGAAATTGACTAGAACCTTTATAGCCTCTATTGGTGACATCATCAGAATGCGCCAGTACCAGGGGTATAAATAGATGTGCCACAGGTACATCGTCAGGTCTTTTGTCTTCAGACCACTCTGTGATGTGTTTGTGCTTCTCAGCTCTCTATTTTTCTTCTGATAGGAGTTAGATTTGTCAGGCAGTGTGCAGAAAACTTTCTCTTTCTCTGTCATTCTCTGTCATTCTGTCGCCTGGTTCGATATCATCATTAAAAAGACCAACTCTCCCCACAAAGCCGTGTAGAACCACCTCAACGCTTGTGGGGAAAGCTTATCAAGCAGCAGGACAGGCTGGTGCTGCGCTACACACCATGGCGGTGTTACAAGCGTACCAGGCTGATCTGTTGAAGGACCTGAGTGCGGGTAGTACAATCGACGAGGAAGCATTCTCAGAGCTTCGTCGAGCCACAGATTTATCTCTCCATGCAACCAAGCAGATGGCTCATGCTATCGGCCGTTCAATGGCTGCTTTGGTCAGCATGGAGAGGCATCTGTGGCTAAACCTCACGGGCATCAAGGATAAGGACAGAGTATTCCTACTTGATGCCCCGGTCTCACCTTCCAGCCTGTTTGGCGATTTGGTGAATACAGTCGTCACCAGGTTTCGGGAGGTGAAAAAACACGAGGAAGCCTTTGTGCAATTCCTTCCTCGCCGCACTCAGGGGGAGGGGCTCCCGGCCACCCAGCCTCACCCCGGTCCTTCTAGAAGGGAGGCTCAAAAACAAAGTGTGGCGAGTCACGCTCCCCCACGTAAAGATTGGGGACCGGCTCGTCACCCTCAGCAGCCTCCAAAGCAAGACCTCAGGACCATTATTTAAAAAAAGAAGAAGTCCTGATGGTCTTGCACCCAGCCTTGTGGGGGTAGCCCCCCTCGGGACGGGGCGCGCAAAACATCTACCCGCTCCTTCCCGACACCCCCACGAAACCTCTCCATCCCCACTGCCTTTGGTGTTCCGGGGGGCAGCGATTTTCAGTGAAATGTTGGGTGTTCCGATGCTTCCTGTTGTCACCCAGGACATGGAACATCCAACATCCCCTCAATGGGAAGTATCAAAATCAGTACCCATTTCAGAGAACCTGACAGCATGGAAGCTACTGCCGGGTATTTCTATGTGGGTCCTAAAGACAGTAGAAAAGGGCTACAGAATTCAATTAGTTTGCCGTCCTCTGCGTTTCAACGGCGTGGTCCCCACTACCGTGAAACTGGAACAAGCACATTTACTGTCACAAGAGCAGCAGTCTCTTCTGGTCAAAGGGGTCATAGAACATGTTCTCCTTCCAGAGAGAGAGTCAGGTTACTACAGCGGATGGGGGATTGCGTCCGATTTTAGATCTTCGAGGCTTGAACCGCTCAGTCAAGGTGCTCAAGTTCAAGATGCTAACGGTCAAGACGATCGTGTCACAAATTCAACATCGCGATTGTTTAGTCACGATCGATCTCATGGACGCATACTTTCATATAGAAATACTGCCACAACACAGGAAGTTCCTGAGGTTTGCTTTAGGGGGCGAAGCTTACCAATATCAGGTTCTTCCATTCGACCTAGCCTTATCACCTCGCACATACACAAAGTGCATGGATGCAGCACTGGCTCCATTGCAACTCCAGGGCATCTGCATTTTGAATTACATAGACGACTGGCTGATACAAGCACAATCGCAAGAACTGGCATTACAGCACAGAAATGTCGTCTTAGCTCATCTAGCTTCTCTGGGGTTGAGACTCAATGACAAGAAAAGTGTTCTTTCTCCTGCCCAGAGAATGACATATTTAGGGATCGTATGGAATTCAATCATGATGCAGGCACAGCTGTCTCCCGCTTGAATCGAGACCATTCAGAATACCCTGAGCAGGTTAGGCCAAGATCGTACTGTTCCTCAGTATCAACGAATGTTAGGTCTCATGGCATCTGCGTCCTCTGTGATCCCTATGGGCCTTTTGCATATGAGACCGTTTCAGTTGTGGCTCAAAGCCAGGGGATTTCATCCAAGGGCCAATCCCCAAAGGCAGATAAGGGTTACACGCCGCAGGCTCTATGTGGCTCAGACCCCAGTTCCTCGCCTTGGGTCCCACTCTAGGTGCGTCTTGCCGTCGCAGATTGCTAATGACAGATGCCTCCCTGTCGGGCTGGGGAGCGGTCTTAAGTGGTCGTCCAGCTCAAGGGGAATGGGAGGGTCATCAACTCGATTGGCTCATCAACTGTCTCAAGTTGATGGCTGTATTTCTGGCCCTGAAGTACTTCCTCCAGCATCTGAGAGGCTGCCAGGTAAACAGCTAAACAGACTAGCGTGGCAGATTTTTCTTTGGGCCCAGGGATAGCTCCTGTCACTCAAAGCAGTATATATCCCTGGATGCCTGAATGTGGGAGCGGATTTACTGTCCAGACAGAAAATACCAAAGGGAGAATGGAAACTCCACCCCGAGGTAGTGAAACAAATCTGGTTAAGAGTTTACGAAACAGAGGTGGACCTCTTCGCCTCCCAAAAGACAGCGCAATGTCCCCTCTACTTCTCTCTGAGTCACCCAGCCCCCCTAGGTCTGGACGCGATGGCGCATACATGGCCCAAAATGCACCTGTATGCGTCTCCTCCGGTTTCTCTGCTCCTGGGAGTTCTAGCCTGAGTTTGTCAACAAGGATCTTGCCTCTTACTGATAGCGCCACATTGGCCGAACAGAGTATTGTGCTCGGAGATAATATCTCTCCTCGACAGCTTGCCTTGGGCGATACCAAAGAGGAGGGACCTTCTGTCTCAAGCGCAGGGGACAATATTTCATCCACGGCCCGAGCTGTGGAACCTTCATGTTTGGCCCCTGAAGGGTACCAACTGAGGGACACTGCATTTTCACCTGAAGTTATTGAGGCCATTCTGAGTGCTAGGGCTCCTTCCACTAGAAAAAGTTATGCCAATAAATGGGGTGTCTTTGAAAGGTGGTGCACTGCACATAATGCAGATCCAGTTAACTGCCAGATTGCTTCAGTTCTGGACTTCCTGCAGGAGAAATTATCAGTAGGCACATGCCCCGTCACTCTCAGAGTTTATGTGGCCACTCTGTCGGCTTGCCACGCCTTGATTGACGGGGTGCCACTGGGGAAACATTCTTTGCTCGCTCGCTTCGTTCGTGGGGCCATGTGACTGAGGCCTCCCGTTAGAACCAGGATCCCTTCATGGGACTTAGGTATAATCCCTGTGGGTCTGGTTGAGACCCCCTTTGAACCTCTAGAGTCGGTGTCTGACAAGCTCCTGACTCTAAAGATGTTTTTTCTTATGGCTATCACTTCTTTAAAAAGAATTGGGGATTTGTAGGCTCTGTCTGTCTTGCCATCCTGCTAAGACTTTGCGAAAGCAATATTGCATCCTCATCCTGACTACCTGCCTAAGGTTCCTTTCTCGACCATACAGCCGGTCACTCTTGAGGCCTTCTGTCCTCTGCCGTTCACAATGCCGGATCAGGAGAAACTTCACAGACTGTGTCCAGTCCGTGCTCTTCAGGCCTACGTCCACTGTACTAGCCGGTGGCGTAAGTCAGGACAACTATTTGTTTGTCATGGGGGCCGTAACAGGGGGGTGGCCGCCACAAAACAGACAATGTCACATTGGGTGAGGGATGCTATCGCCCTTGCCTATGAGGCGTGCGGTCAAGCTTCGCCAGTAGGCATCAGGGCTCATTCTACCGGGGGGGGGGGGAGGGGGTTGCTTCTTCTAAAGCTTTGGCGGGGGGTGCCCCTCTGCAGCATGTTTATAATGCGGCAGGCTGGTCCTCTCCACACACATTCATAAGATTTTATAGTTTGGATGTTCATGCCACTCCGGGCTCTCATGTCCTTGAGTCAATATCACAAGCTCATGTTTGAGACCTTTCGCGTTCTTGTGAGCATACACTACACAACCATAAGGGGTCCAGACACCCACAGTGCGGCGGCGTGGGTATTCTCGTTCCCATAAGCGCTGAATCAAGCGCAGCATTAAGTGTAGCTTTTGACAGGGAACGTCTCGGGCTACTTGACTTGGAAAAGCGTCCACCTACGTTTTGGTTGCACAAATATGCGCGTTATTTGCGGCGTTTTCCTTATAGTATAATGAGTCCCGCCCGCTGATTTCCACAGCCAGTAAGTTTGAACTGTTCACACCCAATCAACAATGAACTGAGTCATACCTGACAAGTTCATCGCTGCAAAACAAATGAGCCTTTGTGAAGTAACTTTGATATAGCTTATTCACTTCTACTAACATGAAAAATATTGTTAGTCTACTTTCCAAATGAAATGCTTGCACCTCTTTGTCATTCTAGGATTTCAGTCTTAGGAAGTTCAGCCCCCAATGATGGTATATGATGAAAATATTTAATATCCATTGCAGTATTCCACTAAAATGCATAGATGGGTAATCACTTGTGAGCAGAGGCATTTTTATGATTTCACCTTAGATTTGATAAGACTTTATAGACATGCAGTTTAAGAGTAGAATGAATGTGGCTCAGAGGTGTAGTCTTATATCTTCAGTGTGAGACTGTGAGAGAGCACAGGTTTGAATCTTGCTTGACTTATTTTAATTATTATTAATAAATTACAGTGTTTGTCAGTTGATGTATATCGGTAAGTATTCCGTATTTCGCACTGTGTTTATATTACATTGAATATTAAAAGTGAGTATATTTAATGTAATATAAACGTCATGGTTACTGGTGTAACCTCCGTTCCCTGATGGAGGGAACGAGACGTTGGTGTCGATGTAGTGACACTAGGGGTCACTCTTGGGAGCCCGAGACACCTCTGGCCTTTGATAAAAGGCCAATGAAAATTGGCGAGTGGTATTTGCATGCCACTCCCCCGAACATACGGGTATAAAAGGAGCTGGTATGCAACCACTCATTCAGGTTTTACGCTGAGGAGCCGATATAAGGTCCGGCCATTTCAGCGAGTAGTTCAGCGTTGTGGCAGGAGGGACCAGCGTCTCGTTCCCTCCATCAGGGAACGGAGGTTACACCAGTAACCATGACGTTCCCTATCTGTCACTCACTCGACGTTGGTGTCGATGTAGTGACACTAGGGGTCCCTATACAAAATGCCACAAGGCTGAACTGTGTTACGTGAACTGGCGGTGTGTGGTGGGCAGACTTGCTGTGTGCCTCATAGCCAGCACACCAGGTCGACATGTAACCTCCCCAACACAGTTATGAGTGTCGAACGGCCCTTTCGACTACCCAAGATAGAGACAGGCTTAACCCAGTCGTGGCCTCTTTCCCCTTCTCTTTCTCCACTCCCTAAAAAAGAAGGGGGATTATCCGACTGGGCCGCCAGGTCTAGTCGGGGGGTGTCCCTCCCAAGGGGAGGACACCGCGGAGACCACACCTCGCCCCAAGAGAGGGGGGATATTTAAGTGGAAGAATACATCACATGGTCTTTCCAACCATGTGGAGAGCCTTCAAGGTAGATCCTGCCCAATGGGGGAGGAGTTACTACAACATGGAGACTGGGGCAGAGGGGCTCTGCCCAAGGAAGACGCAGTTTGCCAGCAGGGAAATGAATTAGCGGAAGATATAGATCGCATTGGGTTAGCCTTACAGGCGGAGCACCTACCCCAGAACCGGGCTCTTAGTTAGCGCGTGTACTGGGCCGGCAGCGAGTCTCTCCGAAAACTCGACTGCCACAGGGCTCGGAGGAAGTCAACCAGGGAACAACTTTTGTGAACACTACTGGGAATTAACAGCGCACGTCTTCAGCTCAAAAGGAGGTGGAAGGTGCTATGTGCAAGCGATACACCTGGCTGGCTATCCTGGGCTTATCCGCTTGTGTTGCGTGCCACTACCTGGGACGAAACTGGTTCCACCCGGAGGTTGTAGAACCTTGCAAAGGTGTTGGGTGTTGCCCAGCCCGCTGCTCTACAAATGTCTGTTATAGAGGCACCTATTGCCAGGGCCCAAGAAGCCGCTACACCACAGGTAGAATGGGCTCGTAGCCCTACCAGGGGCGGAATGTTTTGGGCGAGATATGCCATAGTTATGGCATCAATGAGCCAGTGGGCGATCCTCTGCTTGGAGACAGTGCTTCCTTTCCGCTGTGCACTAAAGCAGACAAAGAGCTGCTCAGAGACTCTAAAGTTCTGTGTGTGATCCAGATAGATGCGTAAAGCTCACACCGGACACAGCAACAACAGGGCTGGGTCTGCCTCCTCCTGGGGCAGTGCTTGCAGGTTCACCACTTGGTCCCTAAAAGGAGTGGTGGGAACCTTGGGCACATAGCCCGGTCGGGGTCTCAGGATCATGTGAGAATAGCCCGGACCGAACTCCAGGCACGTTTCGCTGACAGAGAACGCTTGCAGGTCACCTACCCTCTTGATGGAAGTGAGCGCAGTCAGGAGGGCAGTCTTCAAGGAGAGTGCCTTAAGCTCAGCTGACTGCAAAGCTCAAAGGGGGCTCTCTGTAGACCCTGAAGAACTACAGAGGTCCGATGAGGGAACGAGGTGCGGCCTGGAGGGATTCAGCCTCCTGGTACCTCTTAGGAACCTGATGATCAGATCATACTTCCCTAAGGACTTACTGTCAACTGCGTCGTGGTGTGCTGCTATGGCAGCAACATACACATTCAAGGTGGAAGGGGACAGCCTCCCTTCCAACCTCTCTTGCAGGAAGGAAAGCACTGATCTGACTGCGCATCTCTGGGGGTCTTCCCGACGGGAAGAACACCACTTAGCGAACAGACGCCACTTAAAGGCATACAGGCACCTCGTAGAGGGAGCCCTAGCCTGAGTGAATGTGTCTACTATCGCAGGTGGGAGACAGCTTAGGTCTTCTGCGTCCCGTCCAGAGGCCAGACATGGAGATTCCAGAGGTCTGGGCACGGGTGCCGGATGGTGCCCCTTCCCTGAGAAAGAAGGTCCTTCCTCAGGGGAATTTGCCCGGGGGGAGCTGTCGCGAGGAGCATGAGGTCTGAGCACCACGTCTGGGCGTAGGGTGCTTACCAGGATGACCTTCTCCTCGTCCTTCCTGACCTTGCACAGGGTCTGTGCAAGCAGGCTCACTGGGGGAAAACACATATTTGCGAATGCCAGGGGACCAGCTGTGTGCCAGCGCGTCTATGCCGAGGAAGGCCTCGGTGAGGGCGTACCAGAGCGGGCAGTGGGAGGATTCTTGGGAGGCGAACAGGTGCACCTGTGCCTGTCGAATCGACTCCAAATCAGCTGGACCACCTGAAGGTGGAGTCTCCACTCTCCCTTGAGGATAACCTGTTGTGACAGCGCGTCCGCCGAAGTGTTGAGGGATATGAGGTGCTGCTGACTCCGTTGGAGGAGATGGTGGGCGAGTTGTGACATACAGCGGGAGCGCAGACCACCTTGGCGGTTGACATATGCTACCACTGCCATGCTGTCTGTCCAAACTATCATGTGCTTGCCCTGGATTAATGGCCAGAACCTCCGCAGGGCGAGCAGAATTGCCAGTAACTCGAGGCAGTTGATGTGCCAACGCAGCCGCGGACCCGTCCAGAGGCCGGCGGCTGCGTGCCTGTTGCCAACAGCGCCCAAGCCCATTTTGGAGGCGTCTGTCGTGACCACGACGCGCCTGGAGACCAGTTCTAGGGGAACACCTGCTCATAGAAATGAGAGGTCGGTCCAAGGGCTGAAAAGACGGTGACAGACCGACGTAATGGCCAGGCGGTGTGTCCCGTGGCTCCATGCCCGTCTCGGGACTCAAATCTGGAGCCAGTGCTGAAGCGGCTTCATATGCATCAACCCGAGCGGGGTGGCCACCGCCGAGGATGCCATATGCCCCAGGAGCCTCTGAAAAGTTTCAGTGGAACCGCTGTTTTCTGTTTGAACGCCTTCAAACAGGCCAGCACCGACTGGGCACGCTCGTTCGTAAGGAGCGCCGTCAAGGAGACTGAGTCCATCTCCATACCGAGAAAAGAGATGCTCTGAACCGGGAGGAGCTTGCTCTTTTCCCAGTTGACCCGAAGCCCTAGTCGGCTGAGGTGTGAGAGCACCAGGTCCCTGTGTGCGCATAACACGTCTCGAGAGTGAGCTAAGATTAGCCAGTCGTCGAGATAGTTGAGAATGCGAATGCCCACCTCCCTTAACGGGGCAAGGGCAGCCTCTGCGATCTTCGTAAAGACGCGAGGAGACAGGGACAGGCCGAAAGGGAGGACTTGTACTGATACGCCTGACCCTTGAACGCAAACCGCAGGAAGAGCGAACCAATCTTGATGCCGGACGCTCGCTAGTATGTGTCTTTGCGTCAGCATCTTGAACGGAGTCTGTGTAAAGCCCGGTTCAGTACTCGCAGGTCCAAGATTGGCCACAACCCACCGCCTTTTTTCGGTACAATGAAGTAGGAGCTGTAAAACTCTTTCTTCATCTCAGCTGGAGGGACAGGTTCTATCGCGTCCTTCCGTAGGAGGGTAGCGATCTCCGCGCAAGTTAGCAGCGTTTTCGTCTTTCACCAAGTTGAAGTGGACACCGCTGAACCTGGGCAGATGCCCGGCGAAGTGAATTGCGCAGCCGAGTCGGACGGTCCGGACCAGCCCTCGTGATGGACTGGGAGGCGCAAGCCACGCGTCCAAGTTCCGCGCAAGGGGGACCAAAGGGACAACGTCATCCGATGTACCGGCAGGTGGGGCCTCGCGGCGGGGCGGAGCTCAGGGTGCCACACCACGTCGTGGCCGTGCTGATTCTAAGGACATCGAAGCACTTACCTGGCTCCTTGTGACCACCCCCAGAACAGCCTGGGATGGTGGAGGAAGAGGCCTGTCCTCGTGACCCGTGGAGACTGTCACATCGGGGACAGATTTGTGCCACAGTTGGGCGCTCAGGGTGGGAGACCGCCGCTGGAGCGCCAACCTGCCAAATGGAGTGGTGGACGGTGGTCGTGATGCCAGCCGTACACACCGGATACGTGACCCAGGGAACAAGGAAACCACTCTTGCTGAGCTCTTGAGTACTGCAGCCACTTGGGCATGCAGCGCAATTAAATGCAAAAGGTAACAAAAAGATGAAGATCTGCTTACCAGCTCCAGAGCAGCGGATTTCGTTGCCAGGCCGAAGGGGCGGGCTGCGGCGGAGCCAGTGCAGTCACCGCAGGGGGATGACCTTGGCGATGAGTAGATGGGGTGTGGGATCTTGAGCCGCGCCGGGGCAGGATATGCCGGCTAGCATCCATCTACTGCTCTACCATCGAGAACTGCTGGGCAAATTCCTCGACGGTGTCGCCGAATAGGCCCGCCTGGGAAATGGGGGCAGCAAGGAATCGTGTCTTGTCGGCCTCACCCATCTCGACCAGGTTGAGCCAAAGGTGGCGCTCCTGGACCACTAGTGTGGCCATCGTCTGCCCGAGAGACCGCGCCGTGACCTCCGTCGCTCGGAGAGCGAGGTCGGTCGCCGAGCGCAGTTCCTGCATCAATCCCGGGGCGGAACTACCCTCGTGCAATTCCTTTAGCGCCTTGGCGGACTTGCAGGAGAGCCATGGCGTGCAGGGCGGAGGCGGCTTGTCCAGCGACACCGTAGGCCTTGGCCGTCAGAGACGTCATAAACCTACAGGCCTTGGACGGGGGGCTTTGGGCACCCGTGCCAGGTGCCGGTGCTCTGCGGGCATAGGTGCACCGCGAGCGCCTTTATCCACCAGGGGATCACCGAATAACCCTTGGCCGCCCCACCATCGAGGGTAGTGAGAGCGGGGAAGCTGAAAAGATCGGGACCGGGCAGTAAAAAGTGCCTCCCGCGACCTTGTCAGCTCTTCATGCACTTCCGGGAAGAAAGGAACGGGGCGGGGCGTAGCTTTGAGCGGCGCCGTGAGCCCAGGAACCAATCACCGAGCCGCAAGGGTTCAGGGAAGAGCGGTGAAATCCACTCTAACCGACGCTCGCGGCTGCCCGGGAAAGCATGTCGTCATCTCCGCGTCAGCCTGTGACTGGGCGACTGACCCCGAAGGGAGGAGCCCAGCTGAGGCTTCCGACTGGACGAGCCCGCTCTCCGATGCTGCGCTCGAGAGCTCATCACTTTCGCGGGCTCTGAATAAGAGGTCGAACTCGCCATTAGACGAGCCGGCGGACTCACCCGGAAGCCCGATCGGGGCAGACGAGCGTGCTGGGGAATGGGAGGTCCGCGGGGGGATACCCGGTGGAGGCGGTCCCATTGGGGTCCCCAAATCGCCCCCAGTGCTAGCCGTGCTGGCCTCAAACCCGTGGGTAAAAGGACCGAGGCGGGAGCCTCTGGGGTGGCTCGCTTTCTTACGAAGGCGAGCCGCGACCGCAACGTTGCCATGAACATATTCTCGCAATGAGAACATGACCATCCACAAATGCTGTCTCCATGTGAGCAGTGCCTAGACACGAAAGACAGT
Organism: Myxocyprinus asiaticus; assembly: GCF_019703515.2. Classification (NCBI taxonomy): domain Eukaryota; kingdom Metazoa; phylum Chordata; class Actinopteri; order Cypriniformes; family Catostomidae; genus Myxocyprinus; species Myxocyprinus asiaticus. The sequence continues at coordinate 2,403,981 of NC_059387.1, forward strand.
GATTGTGACCGTTAGAAGGCGAGAGATAACGAGCACAACCAGGAATAACACACAATTGGAAAAGCATCTTTAAAAAGACGTTCCGTGTGTGCGCTCTTTTAGAGAAATATATACTCTTTTAGAGGGGAAAAATGCTCTTTCAGAAAATATACTCTCTAGTTTTTCTGCCGAAGCGCCCAGGGGCATTCTCTGCAGTGCATCAGTGCAGAGGAGGGAGAAGCCGCTGAAATGCGGTGTCAGATCCAGCAGAGGTGAATGAACAGTAGTATTCAGCTCAGTGAGCATGACCGTTCGGCTCCGAAGAGAAAATCTGAATGAGTGGTTGCATACCAGCTCCTTTTATACCCGTATGTTCGGGGGAGTGGCATGCAAATACCACTCGCCAATTTTCATTGGCCTTTTATCAAAGACCAGAGGTGTCTCGGGCTCCCAAGAGTGACCCCTAGTGTCACTACATCGACACCAACATCGAGTGAGTGACAGATAGGGAACACACAGTTCACCATTTTCAAATAGCAAAACATATATGTATATTTGTTCATTGGAGACTTAAAGGCAGAATAATGAACTTAGATTTGAGGAAAAAATATATCATATATATCAATATGTATAATATAATATAATATAATATAATATATAGAGTTAGAGTTATACCCTTGGGGTAAGATGGCCCCCTCAAAATGGGGCAAAAGGCACCCGGGGGTATCTTGACCCAAAATAATAGGTAAAAATACTATGGGGAGGGAGTTGAAGTGTGTGTGTGTGTGTGTGTCTGTGTGTATAATTTTGTGGTCCCCCTTCGGGTAGGACCTACCATGGGACCTCTCCACATGACATACTTCCGACAAGACTCGGTAAGACCATGTGACGTATTCCACTCAAAATACCCTCCCCCCCCCCCTTTTTGGGTGGGGTGTGGTCTCCGCGGTGTCTTCCCCTTGGGAGGGACACCCCCCGACGCAGACACTTATGGCTCCCAGTCAGTTAACAAATTCCACTCTTTTTGGGGAGAAAAGAGAGGGAAAAGAGGCCTTGGCTGGGCTAGCCTGTCCCTAAAGTTGGGCAGTCGACTTGTTCCTGATGGACAGTTCGATGCTTATAAGAGTGTTGGGGGAGGTTACGTAATGGCCTGGTGCACTGGCTACGAGGCACACAGCAGTCTGCCCTTCACACACCGCCCACGCAACACAGTTCAGCTAGTTGTGGCATTTTGTATAGGGACCCCTAGTGTCACTACATCGACACAACGTCGAGTGAGTGACAGACAGGGAACATCCTGGTTACTTTCGTAACCTCCGTTCCCTGATGGAGGGAATGAGACGTTGTGTCCCTCTTGCCACAACGCTGAACTACCCGCTGAAATGGCCGGGACCTGGTCTCGCCTCCTCAGCACAAAACCTGAATGAGTGGTTGCATACCAGCTCCTTTTATACCCATATGTCCGGGAGAGTGGCATGCAAATTCCACTCGCCAATTCTCATTGACCTTTTTTAAAAAAAAAAAGCAGAGGTGTTTGGGGCTCCCAAGAGTGACCCCTAGTGTCACTACATCGACACAACGTCTCGTTCCCTCCATCAGGGAACGAAGGTTACAAAAGTAACCAGGACGATTTGTGGAGACCAAATACTTTGTCCAATTTCAAAATTGTGGATTATTTAAAAAATTGCGCCAATACTTTTGGCCACGACTGTAGTTTATCAACATACGTTTTGTTCTTGTTGAAATTCCATTATTCTTGTTTTTAATGGACCAGTCGTTTACTACACATATCCAGTAAAAATGACACAATTTGGGTGGGGAGGGTAGTTTGAATCTGAAATGAGGGTGAGAATAGTGGTATTTTCCAAATGTAGGCTATTGGCTACTTTAAATAAATGCATGGTTAGATATTGTTTTGATTATTTAATAAATTCATGTTTTTTCTAACTTCTAATCAAAACAAGAGTTTTTAACATTTCTATTTCTTCCTATGGCCTACTCATGTTAAATTAACAAAAGTTTGAGAAAAATTTTTTAGTTGAGAAAAATTAGTGCCCATTATACATGTGGTCTAAATACGAAAAAAGGTCGACAATTATTGACAATTGTTATATTCAATACATTTCTGTAATATGAATTACAATGAAAGTTTGAAAACAATAAGTAGCCTATCTGTAATAATAAATGTTATACAGTGAAAACTTTAAATTACAATAAAGAGCATTTTGGCGCCTTCTATTGGCATGTATATCTAATTTCAATAGGGTATTGAACAATAGGGTATAACAAGTTCAATAATCATAGCGCTCATAGGCGTAGCTAAACCCTTTTTTTTATTGCCGCCCTGTTTTTCATCTTAGCAACCCTAAAAATCTGCGATGGACTCTTCAGTAAGCTCCCTTAAAAATCTGTGATTATGTGATCTCTCTCTTCACGTTTGCTGAAAACAGAGACTACAGTAAATTAGGCCCTATATTATATATTATATTACTTACTTACAGTTAAAAAACATGTTACAAATTCGTTAGCCTAGATTATTATCCTTCACTCTATGAGTAAAAGTTCAGAACAGAACAGTTTGCTTCATTTCTTATCACTCATTCTAACGCTCTCTATTATAGTAAAATCACAAAATAAAATGCAACCAAATACGGAATACCGATATACATCAACTGACAAACACTGTAATTTATTAATAATAATTAAAAAAAAAAGTAAGTCAAACAAGATTCAAACCTGCATTCTCTCACAGTCTCACACTGAAGGCATAGGACTACACCTCTAAGCCACATTCATGCTACTCTTAAACTGCATGTCTATAAAGTCTTATCCCATCTAAGTTGAAATCATAAAATCACCTCTGCTCACAAGTGATTACCCATCTATGCATTTTAGTGGAATACTGCAATGGATATTAAATATTTTCATCATATACCCTCATTGGGAGCTGAACTTCCTAAGACTGAAATCCTAGAATCGTCCCTGACAAAGAGGTGCAAGCATTTCATTTGGAAAGCAGACTAACAATATTTTTCATGTTAGTAGAAGTGAATAGGCTATATCAAAGTTACTTCACACAGGCACGTTTGTTTGGCAGCGATGAACTTGTCTGGTCTGACTCAGTTCATTGTTGATTGGGTGAGAACAGTTCAAACTTACTGGCTGTGGAAATCAGCGGGCGGGACTCATTATATTATAAGGAAAACGCCGCAAATAACGCGTATTTGTGCAATCAAGTTTTAAACGGCGTTGTGTGGCAATCCAAACGGCGTTTAAAGCGGAGCTTTTCACACACAGGAAAACAGCGTGAAATACAGTGTTTTAAATGTTTTTCACGCCGTTTGCAATCACTACGCCGTATTTTACGACGCCAAAGTCGTTTAAAACGCCGTTAAATACGGCGTTTTGGATGAAAACGCGATTAGTCTACAGCGTATTATTAGCCTTTTGGCTTGCCATAGAGTTGAGCGTGGATGACGTTCCACATGCGCTATGTCTCCGTGGCAACACGCTCAACAAGCCATGTGTGCAGGATGCGCGGGTTGACGATCTCAGCTGGGATTCGTCCGCCACCCGGACTGAGGCGAACCACTACGCGACCACGAGGACTTAAAAAGCACATTGGGAGAAAAAGGGGAGAAAATCCAAAATAAAAAAATAAAATAAAATAAAATAAACAAATGTGGTGAGAGCTCAACTGTGCTGAAAAATTTGTTTTGGTTTTATGTAATTCAATTATGGACATCAGTTCCACATAATGAAAATTAGTATCCTTTATATTAAATGAAAATATTTTGTGTTGCACAAACCCAAAGGAATTAAATTAATCTCACTTACATTAGATCTGTCCAAACTCAGTTTAACAATATGCTGCTAGCTAGCAACATTATACATTAGCATATTATAGATATCTTTGTGTTCAGTATGAACAAATATGGTGCTGTTGAGAGTCTACTGATCCTCAATCAATCTGTATGCTAATGGCGCTTCAGTCTTTGCTTAATGACAAAAGAAATATTCACATATTGTTCAGCAAAGTACAATGTTGTATAACACCCATCCTCGACCTAACCATTAGCTTCACTCTTCTCCACAATGGTAACCATAAGAGAAACTTCTCTAAATCCCAACATAACAGAACATTAAACACTAACAAGTCTGCTACTTATTTCATTTTGTGTAGGAATACATTAAAATAACACTTAATTTCAAAGTTTACTCTCCCAATCCAGTCTCATGCAAAGCATGCTGGGAAATGTAAATCCCCTGTCCCGTTTCAGAAATACTTTGATGCAACAAATCTTTTTCACATAGTCCCAACACAATTGGATTAAGTAAACATAGTTGGATTGTACACAATGACATTAAGTTGAGACCAAATGCTAAAGAATTGTGTTGAATTAACTCAATCTAATTAAGTAAATTGAGAAAGCAGTAAAAATCATGTTGAGTGAACACTACCTGTTAGAAGTCTGAATCCATTTGATCATTTCATATCAATGTAATATCACTTTTTTATGACTGTGTTGAATTTTACTTGGACTTTACGCAATATGATTATGTTCTCATCTCAAACATAAATGTGTTAGGTTGATTTTAAGTGTACTGGTTTAGTATTTTCAATAGAGCTGCTTTCCATTTTTTTCAGTGCAGGGGGGTGTTGCAACCCTTTAAGTATCCAAATAAATAATAATAATATATGTGGGAACCTTCTGTATCGGAGAAGACCAGACAGAACTGCTTCATAAACCCGCAAATGTTCTTATACATAATGACCATTTTATTAACAAATCTGCATATATCAAAAATAAAAATAAATCAATAAATAAAATGAAAATAACCTTGCACTTGGTCTGGATGTGAATGACACACTTCTTGCACCCAAATGCAGTGCGTTTTCAAGCCCGGTTCCCACGTCTGACACGTTGCTACTATCGACACTTTATTTTCACCGTCCGTCTCAAATCCTTTAAATTACAAATGTCATCTGTGAGATGTCTATTTTATTCATTACGTATTTCAATAACTTTTGACGGTAGCATCAAAGTCAACTCTAACCTACTAATATAAATCTTTTTTTCTTTCTATAATGGATACAAATATAGCGATACTAATATTGCCAGTAAAATTGTTTTACTATTCAAAACCAACCCAAATGAAGTCATTCTCATATAACAAAGGATTTCAGTGGAAAATAAAGTCCACAGACTGTGATGACGCGTTTCCGCCTTATTTAGCAGCTTAAATCTCGCAAATAAAACATAAAAAAATTAAATATTGAGTGTAAATTTATAATATTATGCTTTGTGTTATATTACCCTGGAATTCGTTTTAACACAGTTGCGAGAGGGTTTCGGTTACAGCTGCTGAGAGAGTGACAGTAAATTTGGCATCTTCTCCCATCTGAGTCTCTTAATCCACCACTCTCTATTTTTTTGCTCTTCTGGAAAGTCATTCAAACTTAATAGTGTATTTTTTATTTTTATTTTTTGGTCTTGGAGCAAATGGGTAAGTGAAAATTATATTTGCTGTGATCTCCCATTCACTGCTGTCGAAGTTTACCCTGCAAACATTTACTCCCGCGTTCCAAAACCCGGAGTGTGAGAAAGGTCTAGGCTGCGTTCCATTTCAAATTTGTATCCCCTCCCCTCACAAACTTCACTCCGTCTCATGGACTTGGATGCACGTCACTGCTTACGTTGTGTGAGTGTCCACTACTGGTGGAAGGCGTGCAATGGGTTTAACAGGAACACCTTTAACCCTTGATCACTTGGAGCATGTTGAAGGCTGATGTCAATTTGTGGAATTATTTAGTGATTTTTGCACCTGAGAAAACAAGGTTTTCAGAGATTGATTTCAGAGGCTTATGTATAAATCTCAAATGTTTATTTATTTATTTATTTATTTTAGAATGAATTGTTAGAAAGGATTAATCAAGATTTACACAAACGAAAATGTTAACATAAAAACGAGCACACAGGCTATAACTGTGTGATAAACAGTTTAAGGGAGCTACAAGTATTATGCAGTTAAATCTCAATATAACTTTTCTAAACTGCTTAACTGACCTAACTTCACTTCCATCATCATTAGAGTTGTGTGGGTGTGGGGTTGATGAAGTGCAATCTGCTGTCACGTCACAATCGAGTTGCATTGTGTGATTTGGAGCGTACATCAGAGTAGGCTCGCTCCCTCGGTCAAAATCGAAGAGGCTGAGGGTCTGTCAATAGAAACTTCCCTCGCCCACTTAACGAAGTGGAACGGACTTCCAAAATGGTGGCGGGATTTTCCCGAGGGGAAGTGCTTAGGGGAGTTAGCAAGTGGATGTTTAAAGTGAAGTGGAACACAGCCCTATTCACCCATGTTACTGTAGTCTACCCTTTAGCTCACAGCTGATTGGTCCGTGATGGACATTCTGAGGTCACTTCCTGTATAGACAATGGCTCTGTTTGAAAAAGCATACTACATACTTTTCGTACTATTTCGGCTTTAAGCATATGCCTGGAATACCCCGATGATGACCTATTAGTCTACATTTTATTCCATTGTCATACAGCATGATATGTCCTTCTTGACTTGTTATTTGATTGGACTGCCACAAATTGATTAAAATGCAACTTAAAATGCAAAGTGATTCATTTTTTCAGATCAAATCAAAAACCTTTATTGTCACTCAACCATATACACAAGTGCAGCAGTGGGTGAAAAGTCTTTTTTTTTTTCATACTGCTGTTTGAAACGTTTATCGCTGCATAATGTGTACTCAAAGTATTTTAATAACTGTGCAGTACATCGTTTACCATTCTGACCATCTCCATTCTCAAGTCTTGTGAACTTTTTAAGTTTTGGTTTTACTGCCCCCTGCCGACTGCAGCAGCGCATTCTATCTTATAACTTCATCTGCACCAGATTTTCTTCTTTCGACGAGCTGCTGTAACGCGCTTGTCTTTGTATGGACTCTGAACTGTCCTTCTGAAGCCAGTAAAAACTGATTTCCTCCCCAAAGTTAAAGCCATAATTTAGGACAAACGTTTTATGTGCCTTTCAAAACAGCAGTTCATAGAGGTATAATGTGTTAAACTTCACTGTGCATGTTCGGTTGTGAATGTTAGGCGAAGCGAGAAATAACGAAATCTTTTTGCATGCTAAATTCAAAGTCCTCCATAAAAGCCCATTGAATTCCACACAGCCCTTACAAGAAATTATGCAGCATAAAAAAAAACAGTAGCCTAAATGTTCAAATAGAAAATACACTGTGCCAAAACTTGATCACTGTGATTTAGGAAAGTCTGTACAGACTCAAAGCCACAGAAACCGCACGATAGACACACCTGGTGCCTTTAATGCTTTCAACACAAGGTAGAAACCAAATTATGCTTCTTAAAGTGATAGCATAAACATGCTCAATTTAAAGGTGCTTTATGTAAGATTGACAAGCGTTTGAAATGGGTACTGCAGTCCAAATAAAAATATTGGAGAGTTGTCTGCCCCTTCAATATTTGACTGAAGCTCATGCGGGTTGCCTGAATGTTGACACGCAAATTAGCCAACTCAGCATCCGTTTGAAAGGATTTCTGGACTTTAAGCTGTCTCCATCTTCCAAAGGCATCTCCAGTATTTATCCGTGTTTTACTACGCCTTTGGTCACGGTGGTTTTTAGACGGATGGCGAGGCTTTTTAAGTCGGGTGGAATCTGGTATCTCTGATCCAGTTCGTTTGCTGCCTTCAAATCTTGTTCAAATCTGGCAACCCGGCGGTGTCCAAATACTATTGGTGAGTGAGCAGTGGGCGGGATCACACAGGCCAAAACATAAACAGAAATTCTGGCCCGGAATGGAAACTTCAATGTAGAATACACTGGCTGTAGCATTGTTATCGGAGAAGCCAGTATTTCAACTTAGCATGTTTCCTAATTCTCCAATGACATATTATGGTCATTTTATGATTTAGTACAGAAAAATATTACATATAGCACCTTTAAAAAAATAGTTTTCCAATTTCAAAATAATTTAATGTGCAAACCACAGAGGACCCATAAAAATTTTCGATCATATATATTTATTTAGCATTGTAAAATATGTGCAAAATATATGAAGTCTTGCCATAAGAAACTGGTGTCTTTTCCTTTTCGATTTTTAAAGTATTATATATATATATATATATATATATATATATATATATATATATATATATATATATATATATATATTAATCATTCTGTCATATTAAGATTGCCTTTAAATGTTAATCAGTTGCACTGTGCCATCTCAAGCTAAATGTACCATTTTTTTATTTTATTTTTACCATTACTATTATTTAAATTTACCATGTTGTTATAAAAGTTCTGCTCAAGGTCATGACACTACAAGGTGTTTATTAAAAAGTATTTAATGCTGATATTTCTTTTAATATCCACTTTTAATAATCAGTTGTTTTCTGTACAATCTAATGGTAACAGGGATTACAAATGAATAGTGTCCCATACTGACAAACCTAATAAAACATAAGATAAAGTGTAACATAGAGGAGAGACTTGAACTTGTAGAGTTTACATCCTGAGAGGATGATGATGTCATCATGACAAAGTTATTATTTTTTATTATTATTATTCTCTTACATTATTTTAATCATGAAAGTTATAACAGGGTTGAGACATAACTTGAGGACACAACTTTAAGTCTTATATACAGTATATTATATTATAATAATATTATATAATATATCATTATATTATTATATAATGTATGATAATAATATCATATATATAATTATTATTATTATTTTATTTTTCCCCACATTTTAGAATAATAGTAAAGTCATCAAAACTATGGAATAATAGAAATGGAAATATGGGAATTATGTTGTGACTAAACAAAATCCAAAATAAATCAAAACTATTTTATATTTTAGCATCTTCAAAGTAGTCACCCTTTGCCTAGAATTTGCAGACATGTACTCTTGACATTTTCTCAACCAACTTCTTGAGGTATTACCCTGGGATGCTTTTTAAACAGTATTGAAGGAGTTCCCATCTATGTTGGGCACTTATTGGCTGCTTTTCTTTATTATTTGATCCAAGTCATCAATTTCAAAAACTTTTTATTTTATTTTATAAAATTAATATGTTGGCACAATTATATTTTTGTCTACAAAACTAATTTCAAACATTTAAGCATATGCCTTCAGATCAAAAGATTTTTAAGATCATGAGATGGCAACAGGTGATCACACACGCTCCATCTCATCTCTCGGACCGTACTCTGTTTTTCCAAATTGTTTTACATTTACTTGTTCATTGAACAAATATTAAATATAGTTTTTATTTTCATAGTTTTTATATAATTTTATCCAAATGGGCATATTTGCTACTAGCCAACGAGATGCTGGAAACACAGAAAGAAAGTATAGAAAATGAAAAAGAAAAGAAAATTGTCTATAATATATTAACACATTGTGGCATAATATTCGTGGTTAAAGTCAGCTATATTTGAACTGTATGTTCAGCTGGTTGACATGACATGTCTCAGCAGTATACTCAGGGTTGGGAGGGTTACTTTTGAAATGTATTCCACTACAGGTTACAGAATACATGCTGTAAAATGTAATTTGTAATGTATTCCATTAGATTACTCAAGGTCAGTAACGTATTCTAAATACTTTGGATTACTTCTTCAGCACTGGTAGATTTTTTCACTTGTTTTGACTATAAAAACTCTGCCAGTACAGTAAGACAAAATACACATGTTAAAAATACATTCTCTGAAAAACCTAAATATCTTATACAGTGTTGTTTCTAAAACAAGATCAATCAAATTGATCTTGTTTTAAGGATTTTTAGATATTTTTACAGAAAAACAATACAAAAATGATTATCAAGAATATGATTTTTGCCCTAATATCAAAGGTCTTACTAGAAAAAAGAAATTATGATCTAATGTGAATTTTCCTGATAAAAAAATATGATCGTGCCTGGTAACATGTGCATGTAAAATGGCTTGAAATAGCATTTTAGCTTAGCGTAAAGCTGACAATTTACACAAGGTTTATTTCTATTTCTTCTGCTCCAAACTTACTTCAAACTTACTTCTCTGTCTGTTCGTATGAATGTAACACATCATAAGAAAGTGTTTCACCGCTGTTCAAATGCACTTTGGATCGCATCATTTATATGTATAAATGTTTTTCATCTGAAAGGACTAAATATTAAATGAAACAAATGACAATAAAATGCAAAGTAATCTCTTCAGTAATCAGAATACTTTTTGAATGTAACTGTATTCTAATTACCAATGATTTAAATTGTAACTGGAGTGGAATACAGTTACTTATATTTTGTATTTTATATACATATTCCCGTTAAATGTATTCCGTTACTCCCCAACCCGAGTATACTTCTTCTAAAATTATTTTAAAACAGCATTATTTTAAACCACATTTATTTTAAACAACAACATTAATTGAGAAATTGAGGCCTAAACTATAGCCAAATACTTTCCCTTCATTGTTAAAATACCCCTGGTTCACGCACCACTTTTATACTGTTTTGCTGGTGGGACTTTTATTATGAAAGACAACAAAAATCATCTCGTCATCCGGAAGTTCAAGCACACTGTTTCCTCGAAGCGGTCGTTGCTTATATTCACGTGTTTTTGCGGTAAATCTTTGTGTTTTTAAATTACACCGGTCGGCAGTCAGATGCACATACTGACATAATGCAACAGAGCTGCGTGGATTATCTAGATCCAGTATGATTCAGTTCATTTAGACGGGTAGTTCATCGCACAGTTCGCTCGTAGTTAGCAGTCGTGCATCTGTTTACTTGAGCAACAGACAGTTACAAATAAATATATCGCTTTCGGTTGAATACAGAGGGAGAGTTGAAATCTGCTGCTGATCATGTCTTTGGCAGGAGCTCTGTGGTTTGCCGTGCAAGACGATTTATTCAGTGCGTGTAACGACACAACAACATCCAGCAACAGCAGCTCAACACAAGACAAGCATCCCGTCCAAAGCAGCATCAGCACCGGTTTCAGTGAGCCCATCCCCGCCTCTGACACACACACACTCCTGGACCGCCTTGACGACCGCTTTCTGTCCCAGTGTTTTCATCTCAACCGGCAGTGTCTGCGCTTCATCATCGATTACATCCAGGCCCGTTTAAAGAAAGACGTGTTTGCAGCATCCCACAATCTGAGCTCGTCAGAAGCCAAGATTCTCGCCACACTTTCCTTTTACGCGCACGGATCTCTGCCCTGTAAAGTGACCGATCGGCTGGGGATCGATCAAACATCCGCCGGCGAGGCGGTGAAGAGCCTCACCAAACTCCTATCGAACATGAGCCCTGACTTCATCACCTTCCCGTACAGTTATAATGACCGCATGGGAGCCGCGCAGGCCTTCAAAAACATCAGCGGCATCCCGCACGTGGTGGGCGTGTTGGGCTACCTGCACGTGAAGGTGACCCCTCCGCCTGGCGAGGAGTACATGTATGTGAACACGCTGGGCTATCACTCGGTCATGATGCAGGTGATCTTCGATGTTGACGGGAATCTGTTGAGTGTCGAGCAGTGCTGGCCGGGAGGAACTCCTGAAGACAGTGTTTGGGCGAGCTCGGACATCGGCAAACAATTTAGCACATTTCGACACGGCCATACGTGGGTTTTAGGTAAGAACACTTTGGGATATTTGAGAACTTGAGCAACTTTTGCACGGTCTCCGTCGGACTGGGTGGCTGCAATTTGTTTTTTTTATTGGATTTTTTTTTTTTTGTATTTTTTTTTTTTTTTAGCCTTGTGTTAAACAAAGTAATAACAGTTTTATCAATGGAGTATGTAGGACAAATATTAGGCTAAGTAATTAGTCATAAAATTCTATAAAATTATTTTGTATTCAAAAGTATTTTCCAATATATGCCAGAGATGAAAATAGAAATCGTGGGATAATTTGCACTAAACAGGAAAAACAAAAACAAAACAAAAAACATGGGTTTAGGTCACATTCACTGGTTCAAAAACTAAATTGTGGATAATCAATAATGCATTGTGTTAAACAGAACAATTCACTACTTTTAGAAGATTCAAAATCTTTTTACCCAACATTTTTTGTATTTATGGAGTACATGGAGGTTTGGTTCATAAATAACAAATAAATAAATAAATAAATAAATACAATTAACTGTGGTTACATTAAAGGTATAGTTCACCCAAAAATGAAAATTCTCTCATTTACTCTCCCTCATGATATCCCAGGTGTGTTTGACTTTCTTTCTTCACCAGAACACATTTGAAGAGAATGAGAAAAATATCTTGGCCCAGTAGGTCCTTAAAATGCAAGTGAATGGAGATTTCTCATTTAAAGCTCCAAAAATCACAGACAGTCAGCATAAACTTCATCGATACGACACCAGCTGTTAAATTAATGTTTTCTAAAGCAACACAATCACTTTTGGTGCAAAAAAAGATCAATATTTGGTTTATATCTGTATTTATCTGTTTCTTTACTCACAATGGAGCATTTGTATGTTTATCCTGGATGTCTCAACCGAGTGGAGAATGTGAGTGTGTCGGTATCCATGGCAACGCGAATATGTCACATGAGAGACCGCTTGAACTCCACCCTCTCATGAAGCGTTGGATTATAGTTAAAAAGTACTTGCATATAGATGTTTTATTTTTTATTTTTTTTGCACCAAAAGTGATCGTGTCACTTTAGAAAACATTCATTTAACTGCTGGTGTCGAATGGATGATGTTTATGCTGACTGTCTTTGATTTTTGGAGCTTCAAAAGAGAAATCTCCATTCACTTGCATTTTAAGGACCTGCTGAGCTGAGATATTTTTCTATTTTTCTTCAAATACGTTCTGGTGAAGAAAGTAGTTTTTTTTTTTTTTTTTTTTTTTTTTTTTTTTGGGTGATCCAGCATGAATAAAAGATAATATCATGTCTGACAATGCAAATTAACACAAACAGATGGTAAGTAGACTGCTTATTATATGTAATAGATTTGCATATCATCACAGGAACATTTACTGAACAAATAATTGAAATGTAAATAAAATCTGTCATCTATACAGGCAAGTAAGTCTGGTCTTTAAACCAAGCAGGCTTACAGAATAAAAAACGTACACGTTAAGGACAAATAATGATTGTGAGTGTAGCCTACTCACCAAATGTACACAATATGCATAATATATAAACTGGGGGAGAAAAGAACAACAAATTAACTTATTTTGCTTATATAGACAAGCACAATTATGAACAATGAGGCAGAAATCAGAAGGAAACTTTTTCTTAAAATTTAAAGTGCATGTTTTTTTCCTCAGTCAAGCGCTCCGTGTCTGTTGCAAGAGTGCGTGTCATCTGAGAGGGCCTCTGTAACACATTGGGTATTATTGTAGTCATTATAATTGATTGTTAAATTGCGTAATCGATGCATCAAAGTTTCAGCATAATATTGATGCATTTTTATGCCCCTACATACTACTATTAAGGGTAAAAAAAACAAACAAATAATCATTTGGGTTGCAAGCTTTCATTTTGGGTGCCATTTGCACACCCTGGAACACCCTGCTCCTAAGCAGGGTGTTCCAGGGTGCACTACACCGCTGCTCCATCAGAGTGGCACCTCAGCAAAAGGGCAAGGGCTCAAGTCGCACAAAAGCCACCCCCTCTGTACATACATGGAGTGCATGCATGTTAAACAGAGTCTACACTGCACGGGGTGACATGATGAGAGAGATGCATGGAGAGAAAAAAATCTAAAGCATTATTATTCCAGATTCCAATCCAAGACATTATTATTCCATATTTCAACCATCAACATTGCGGGAAAATATAAAATGTTGCTCCTCAATGCAGTTCACCAAACTTTACGAGGCTCAGGAAACATACCTTCATGGGGAAAATCCTTGATCAATGGATGCTGAGTTTCTCTTTGCCTGTGGTCCCTCAGATTTTAAGAGTCTTGGCCCCCATTTGGGGATTTGGTATTTCCTGCATTTGGAAATAGATGCAGACTGTGCACAGTATACAGCTGAAGTCAGAGGTTTATATACACCTGAGCCAAATACATTTAAACTCAGTTTTCACAATTCCTGACATTTAATCGTAGAAAACATTCCCTGTCTTAGGTCAGTTAGGATCACTACTTTATTTTAAGAATGTGAAATGTCCCAGTGGGTCAGAAGTTTACATTCACTTTGTTAGTATTTGGTACCATTGCCTTTTAAATAGTTTAACTTGGGTCAAAATTTTCGTGTAGACTTCCACAAGCTTCTCACATTAAGTTGCTGGAATTTTGGCCCATTTCTCCAGACAGAACTGGTGTAACTGAGGCCTTGTCCACACTAATGCGTTTTCGTTTGAAAACGCATCTTTTTCTCTCCGTTTTAGCCTTCCGTCCACACTGAGAACTTTATGAAAACTCACTCTAAAATGGATAAATTTGAAAATGCCGTTTTCATGTTGTAGTGTGGACTGTGAAAACGGATGATTTCGAAAACAATGACACATTTTTAGTCATGTGACGCTGTCATGTGACCTATTCATTCCAAAACAAGATGGTGGATGACGTTGTTTCGCGGTTGCTTTGGCTACTCTCCAGTTTGATTCCGTTGTTAAAGATGAATGTCAGTTTGTACATACTTCAGCTTACATTTCTTCAAAGGAGACGGGATGTTTACTCACAGTTGTTGTTCAGCTGCGGAACGTGAGGACAGTTGCGTTTCAGACCGTACATTGCTGCGACGTTTCAAAGAGGCGGAAATTAAATAAACGCCTAACGAAAATGATGCATGTCGAAATATGTGGAAAACACTTGAAAACACCGTTTTCAAATGTATCCAGATCAATGTAGAGGTAGCCTGAGTCAGGTTTGAAGGCCAACTTTTTCGCACATGCTTTTTCAGTTCTGCCCACAAATTTTCTATTGGATTGAGGTCAGGGCTTTGTGATGGCCACTCCAATACCTTGACTTTGTTGCCCTTAAGCCATTTTGCCACAACTTTGGAGGTATGCTTAGGGTCATTGTTCATTTGGAAGACCCATTTGCAACAGAGCTTTAATTCATAGCTGATATCTTGAGATGTTGCTTCAATATATCCACATAATTTTCCTTCCTCATGATGCTATCTATTTTGTGAAGTGCACCAGTTCCCCCTGCAGCAAAGCACCCCCACAACATGTTGCTGCCACCCCCATGCTTCATGGTTGGGATGGTGTTCTTCGGCTTGCAAGCCTCACCCTTTTTCCTCCAAACATAACAATGGTCATTATGGCCAAGCAGTTCAGTTTTTGTTTCATCAGACCAGAGGATATTTCTCCAAAAGTTAAGATCTTTGTCCCCTTGTGCACTTGCAAACAGTAGTCTGGCTTTTTATGGCAGTTTTGGAGCAGTGAATTCTTCCTTGCTGAGCAGCCTCTCGGGATATGTCGATATAGAACTCGTTTTACTGTGGATATAGATACTTTTCTACCTGTTTCCTCCAGCATCTTCACAAGGTCCTTTGCTGTTGTTCTGGGATTGATTTGCACTTTTCGCACCAAACTACGTTTCTAGGTGACAGAATGAGTCTCCTTCCTCAGCGGTATGATGGCTGTGTAGTGGTTTTTACACTTGCATACTATTGTTTGTACAAATGAACGTGGTACCATCAGGCATTTGGAAATTGCTCCCAAGGATGAACCAGACTTGTGGAGGTCCACAATTTATTTTGAGGTTTTGGCTGATTTCTTATGATTTTCCCATGATGTCAACCAAAGAGGCACTGCGTTTGAAGGTAGGCCTTAAAATACATCCACAGGTACACCTCCAATTAACTCCAATTAGCCAATTAGCCTATCAGAAGCTAATTGGCTAATTGCCTAAAGGCTTGACATAATTTTCTGGAATTTTCCAAGCTGCTTAAAGGCACAGGTAACTTAGTGTATGTAAACTTCTGACCCACTGGAATTGTGATGTAGTCAATTAAAAGTGAAACAATCTGTCTGTAAACAATTGTTGGAAAAATTACTCATGTCATGTACAAAGTAGATGTCCTAAACAACTTGCCAAAACTATAGTTTGCTAATATGAAATCTGTGGAGTGGTTAAAAAATGAGTTTTAATAACTTCAACCTAACTGTATGTAAACTTCTGACTTCAACTGTACATACTTCAGAGTTAGTAAGAGTATTATGTTGGTATGCTATTCCCAACAATTCCTATGCCTGTTTTCAGGTTCATTCTGATTCTGTCATTTACATCATTCTCTCCTCTACGAACACAGGTGGCAGAGGTATGTTTGGTGGTGGGCATGTGTTGACCCCTGTTGATACCTCTCGCCTTAAAACCAATGCCGCACAGAGATTTAACAAAGCGCACACGCAGGTGTACGGCCGCATGCAGCAGGTGTTTGGCAGTCTGAAGAGTCGTTTCCAGTGTCTGCGTGACTTTGGCTCCATTCAGACTCTGGAGTCGGTGGCCTGCACCATCACTGCCTGCTGCGTTCTGCACAACATCTCCAAGAAGTTCTCCGTGCAGTTACCCTGGGATTTCACTGTAGAGCCGATGCACCCGCCGTCAGAGGTCATCTACACAGCAGAGCCGCCGTACAATTACATGCAAGAAACTAAAGACGAGATGATAGGAATGTTTTTTGCTAGTGCAGAAGACGACTGAGATGTGCATGGAGAGACCGAGAATAACACATGCAAAATAATTGGACTGACTTGTTCTGTCTTCGCAGTTGAATTGGAAACATTTTACAATAAGGTTGAATATGTTCGTGAAAGGGATAGTTCACTCAAAAATCATTAAAGAATTTTCTTTTTTGGGTAAACTATTCCTTTAACGCCGTAGTGAACATGAACTAACAATAAATAATACTTTTACTCCATTTATTAATCTTGGTTAATGTTACTTTACTGATACATTTGTAACATTAAAAGTTGTATGTTCGCATTAGTTAATGCATTGTAAACTAACATGAATTAACAGCATTACATTTATAAATTAACATTAATCAAGATGGTTCAATAATCAATAAATGCTGTAAAATTTGATACTTGTCCATGATATGATTACCAATGCATTAACCAGTATTAACAAATGAAACCTTATTGTGAAGTGTTTCCATTGAAGTAGTTATATTTATAGAAAGGAACAAGAAACCAGAATGTACAGTATATCAGCTTGGACAGTGGACTCCATCAAATGAAATGAACACATACAAATGCATGCCGATGCCAGTTTATTATTCATTTACATAAGCTTTATTCAGTGAAATCACTAATTGATCAGAAGTTAATACAAAGTCATTATCATTTGTCAACGAATGATGCAAATAAAAACAAAATGTTTATCTAGTAATCTATGGAAGGCTTTGACCTGAACTCACATTATTATATAACTCTTACAAAAAAGTATTGTAATGGTACCATGGTACAGTGATGATATGTCCATGGACTTTTTTTAATCATCACGATTTTAGTTTAAAATTTCTGAAGGGAAAATGTATGTTTTAGGTGTAGTGACTGGTCACCATTTCCTTTTAGGTTTTTCACCAATTTTTAAACACATTTTGTTTTCACTTGTTCATTTCATATGGTCCTGTGATGCGACTAGTGAATTAGTGTTATTTTTTATTTTTTATTATTGATAAATATGATTAAATTATTTAGAATTTTTTATTAATTATTATTATTAAGATGTGCCATGTAGTCTCAAATATGAGGTCGTAAATGCTGCATGCACAATATTCTGCAAAAAATACCATTGCAGAATATTACATACTGTGTATATTTACACTGTATGTATACAGTATATTATAATATTTATACATTGATATATTACAGTTAAATAAAAAATGTTTCAGATGGAGTATAGCATGTCAAACCGCAGGACCACATGTTAACTTCCCAAAAGTATGTCAACTACTCTTATAACATGGTACTGAATGATTACTAGATTCATATATCATGGTTATTACAAGGTATTCCAAGGTAAGAATATCATGGTATTAACATGGTTCGTGGCAAAAAAACAAACAAACTGGTATTAGTACTGAACCATTTCCAAAACAAAAAAGCAAAAAAAAAAAAAACATTTGGATGGTAACACCTTGGTACTTTGTTGAAAGTTGTACATGTGTTTTTCATAGTCCTTGATGTGTAGTTTTGATCAACATAATATATTGTAATTCAGAATTCAAGCAGCTGCAGTATGTGTACTGTGTTTCCAGTAGATGAATTCAGAGTTTCCATTAAGTGGTAAGCAGATGCTTTCGTATAAAGTGACTTTCAATACAGTGCAAGAAATCACATTACTGGTGAATACCTGGACAGACAACACACAACATGATTTACCCAAGTACAACATGTTCTCATTAGGATTAAAATTGTAAGGAACTGAACAATTTTGATGCCACTTAATGATTCTGATTCCCTTAACGGTTCCATTAATGATTCTTTTAGTTCTTTTTAGGAAGAATTATTTGAAAAGAAGGATTGTAATTGCTCTGACAGATATATAAGTGTAATGATTTAATAAAGAGCCAACACTAAAGAGTCATTCATTCAGGAACCACACTTCACTGGTCAAGTTGTATGTTTTTGATTCTCTTAAAAGGACCGACTCATAAGAGTCATTCATTCAGGAATCAGACAACAATGGATACGCTTAATTTCAATGCTGTAGATTCAAAAGAATCGGCTCATAAGAATCATTGGTTCGGGAAACAAACTACAATGCATTGAATCAAAACATTGATCAGCTGTCTTGTTGGTGGCTGCTTTCCAGCACTCATGCCAATGTGCTTACTTGCAAGAAGAGCACTCGTGACTGAGTGAACGGTTAAAATGCCTTGTCTTGTTGAGATATTGAAAACTTGATTTCATCCAAATATTTAGATATATAGTATAACCCTCAAAACAAAGAGTAATATATACAGCTGCAAATGTGAAGGATTAATAAATGTGTAACAAGCTGTATGGAGAGTGTAATAAGGGACGGTCAAACCAGGGTTTGATCTCCCGGCTTCAGTACGCATGACGTGTCAGGAAATAAGCGATGTTTAACTTTGAGTCATGAAATAGGACATTTGCGCAAAACACTTTTATTAAGACACAGTGCCATGGGCCCTGTAAACGTTGGCAGATCTAGCAACATTTTAGACTATTTACAGCCCGTTATCTTCTAAACTAATTTAAAACACGCAATGAATCAATAATAGGCTGTAAAACTTAAATTTACACAATGTGTGCTGGAAAGCCAAAAGGGACAAAATAGTGTGTGTGTGCGCGGGTTTGTGTGGTTTACGAGGACTTTTTTTTTAGGTTACAAACTGGTAATTACAAGGGTATTCTGCTATAAATGTGGTTTATGAGGACATTTCTAGTGTTCCCATAATTCAAATCGCTTAAAAAACATACTAAACAATGCTTTTTTGAAAAATGCAGTGTGATGAGGAAGGAGGGGCCGGGCCGTGAGTGTGCATGGCCGGCCCCAAATCGGTCTAATCAGCCGAGGAGAGGGATAAGGCCGAGATGGATGCGGCAGTTCGGGAGAGAGAGAGCCACACACAGCTGCCTTATGTGTGTGTTTTGTGTCTTTTTGTTTTAAGTTTTCATTAAAGCATTATTTTGACTGATCAGCCGGTTCCCACCTCCTCCTTGCCCGAAATTAAGAACGTTTTTTGTGAGGGTTAGGGTTAGGGAATAGAATCTATAGTTTGTACAGTATAAAATTGTTTATGAAGAGTCCTCATAAGGTTAGCTGCACCAACATGTGTTTGTGTGTGTGTTAAAGGCAAATAACTTCTGATCTTTGAGCATACCTGAGGCTTAGACTGAAGTTAGTGGGACCTTTTAGTTATAGTTTCAGTAATATTTAAAGATTTGTTATAAATATGACACCTCACAGATTAAACATTTAAATTTTTATTAAAAAGTGTTCTGTATTCCAAAATTTCATCAAAGCATGGCCCCATACATATCCACAGGGGTCTGGGCTAAGCCCCGAATATTCATTGACCATAGAACTGCCCCTATGAATTGTAGTGTTGTTTCGGAACCAACAAGGATGTCCTACTTGGTTAAATCACATTAAAGGGATGGTTTACCCAAAAATGAAAATTCTCTCATCACTGACTGTCTTCAGCAGAACACAAATTAAGATTTTTAGAAGAATTTCAATTGCAGGTGAATGGGTGCCAAAATTTTGAAGCTCCAAAAATCACACAAGTCAGCATAAAAGTAATCCATATGACTCCAGTGGTTGAATCAAAGTCTCCAGAAGCGATATGATAGGTGTGGGTGAGAAACACATCAATATTTAAGTCATTTTTTACTGTAAATTCTCCTCCCTGCTCAGTCGGTCTCCACTTTAACTTTCCCATTCTTCTCCTGTTTTTGGTGATTCACATTCTTCATGCATATCGCCCCCAACTGGGCAGGGAGAAGAATTTCTTGCAAAAAAAAAAAATTAAATATTGATCTGTTTCTCACCCACATCTATCATATCACTTCTGAAGACATGGATTAAAACACTGGAGTCGTTTGGATTATTTTTATGCTGCCTTTATGTGCTGTTTGAAGTGTCAAAATTTGGCACCCATTCACTTGCATTGTATGGACCTAAAGAGCTGAAATGTTATTCTAAAAATCATAATTTGTGTTCTGCAGAAGAAAGAAAGTCATACACATCAAGCATGGCATGAGGGGGAGTAAACGATGAGAGGATTTTCATTTTTGGGTGAACTATCCCTTTAAGTCAAAGGCAGCTGAAAATGCATAACACTTGCAAATGAAAATAATATGGAACAAATACTTTAATTGATGGCCAAGTCTATTTTAATCTAAAACAAAGGATTCATCTGATATTAAATAGACTGACATTTTCTTTTTCATATTAAACTCCACCCTAAGCAATTTCTCATTGTTTCAAGCACTGTGCAAAATAAGTGGCATTTAAACTATGCTATTTTTACCTTAGTCTCACATAAAGCAAACATTACATTTCAGACAACAAGACAATATACACAGAAATTTAGATAAATAAAGACTGGTAGTTTTATTTAGTTTAAATATAAATTCTTAGTGCTTATAGCTTAGGCTAAAAAAATATCATGGCCAATATTATTCAGTCATGTAAATCAAACTCACAATCTAATAGCTGTGGAGTGTTTAAATAAAAGATTCATAAATATACACATTTATGATTTACAGATACAAAATATTGACAACTCATCTTGCACTACAAAGATTTTGTCCAATCAAATACTGTCTAGAATGAGATTGTCCCTTTGCCCTAATTCCAATCAAGGAGCTTCTAAAATATGTGGAGAAAGCTATCCATTAGCATTCCCATTCATCTCAGTGTCCATTTCATACTTTTAAGAGCCCTTCAAAAACAGAAACTGGTAAAAGATGTACTATAATGTAATAAAATAACAGTCATTGACTGTTTCTTGGGGAAAAAATATTTCATCAGAGAACATGATGGCTGTCAATGGAGAACATGTGTTTTGCCATTATAGGGTGTAATTCCAGCAACAACCAGCAGGGTACCTAACAGGAACATGCTAACCAGCCAATTTCTGACTCCATGATACCACCTGGAACTGACTAGCAAGTAGCAAATCATGTTTTACTATTAAGGAATGGCTTCCAAATATGTCCCGCCTCACTTCCTGATTAAACAGGAAAGACATCAAAACAGGACAGAAAACTGTGCTTTTGCCATTTCAACGGGTCTTTAAAAGGTTGACTATAAATGGCATTGAATGTGACTGCATTATACTGACAAAAATGTCATCTTTTACATTATGAAAAGGTTTTTGATAACCATACATAAATAATATGACATTTCATTGTGATGATCTAGCATATGTTTTCATTGTAGTTTCGATTTCCCTTTTCATATTCTTTCAAAGCCATTGCGTTGGTGTAGATCATGTCTGAGTTTTCGTAGAGAGACTCTGTCTTGGGCTGCAGGGTGTCCATGATGCACTGGTGCAGGAACACATACTGAGACTATGGGAAACAGAGACAACAAACAGTGAGGCATGTGAAGGTGTCTGCTAGGGCTATACATACGTATCTAGCCTTAAATTCTTTACATCTTATTGCCCATATGTAATAAAAATAGACATGCTATCCATTTAACTGAACCAAAGAGTTTTTAAAGTGTCTTGAAACATGAAATGAGAATACGTGGTAAACCGCAGCATTCAGCAGTTAAATATTTCTGAATAATGACCACAAATCTCTGAGTAAGACCGATACCTGGACTCAATATGGCGCCGAGTATGGCTGCTGCATTGCGAGCTCCGACACAACATAGTAGTGTTTTGTTTGTTTTGTTCACAATTCTTATGTTTTTTGTCTTGGATGTTGTCTGCCTTATTGTCTACGACAGACAAACACTTTTGGACATTGGTTCAGCAATTTCACACCGTAAACTGGACTTCATATTCCTCAATGCTGACCCGCTGTTTACAAACACGCAAGCGGAGCCCTTTGTCTGGGCAGTCCGGACGCGGAAACGCAAAAGGAAAAGGGGAAACAGAGCCGGCGTTCTCATCAGAGTAAGACGCCGCGCAAATCGACCCCCGCTACCCAGTATTCTACTGGCAAATGTTCAGTCTCTGGATAACAAGCTCTGCGAGCTGAAAGCACGGATCTCTTTCCAACGAGAGACGAGGGACTGCTGCATTATCTGCCTTACGGAAACTTGGATGTCTGCGGAGATTCCAGACTCAGCCATTGAACCCGCGGTGTTCTCCGTGCACCGAGCGGACAGTGCGAAAAACCTCTCAGGTAAAAGCAGAGGTGGTGGTGTATGTTTTATGATCAACAAATCCTGGTGTGATCAGAGGAGCGTACATTCTATCAAGTCTTTCTGCTCTCCTGATCTGGAATTTCTCATGCTTCTGTGTCGACCATTCTGGCTACCGAGGGAATTCACAGCGGTCATTATCACTGCTGTGTACATTCCCCCACAAGCCGACACAGACCGGGCACTCAAGGAACTGTATGGGATTATAAGTGAGCAGGAAACCGCGCACCCTGAGGCCGCGTTCATTGTGACCGGGGACTTTAATAAAGCCAGTTTAAAATCAGTCGCACCAAAATACCACCAGCACATTAGTTTCAACACACGAGGGGACCAGGTTTTGGACCATTGCTACTCTCCCTTCTGGGATGGCTACAAATCCCTCCCCCGCCCACCATTTGGCAAATCAGATCACTCTTCCATTCTGCTTCTGCCCGCTTACAGGCAGAAACTGAAACAGGAAGCACCCACTCTCAGAACGATCCAGTGCAGGTCGGACCAATCAGACTCTACGCTACAGGACTGTTTTGATCACACGGACTGGGAGATGTTCCGGTCCGCCTCTGATGGCGACATCGAGCTTTACGCTGATGTGTTTCATCAAAAAGTGTGTGGAGGACGTGGTTCCGACAAGAACAATACGGATCTATCCGAACCATAAACCATGGATAAATAACGATGTTCGCGTGGGACTTAATGTGCGGACCTCTGCTTTTAATTCCGGGAACGCGGAGGAGCATA
Organism: Myxocyprinus asiaticus; assembly: GCF_019703515.2. Taxonomy (NCBI): domain Eukaryota; kingdom Metazoa; phylum Chordata; class Actinopteri; order Cypriniformes; family Catostomidae; genus Myxocyprinus; species Myxocyprinus asiaticus. Next base: position 2,427,511 of record NC_059387.1, read on the forward strand.
AACAAGCCAGTTGTGCCCTCCAAACAGCAAAACACCAGTACAGGAGCAAGATTGAAGGACAGTTTAACACCACCAACTCTAGAAGCATGTGGCAGGGAATTAACATCATCACGGACTTTAAAGGGAATAAAAACTCCACCATGAACACCGCTGCCTCTCTCCCGGATGAGCTAAATACTTTTTATGCTCATTTTGAGGGAAATATCACAGCCCTCGCGGAGAGAGCTCTCGCGGCCGAAGCTACAGAGGTTAGTTCACTCTCCGTCTCTGTAGCGGATGTAACCCGATCCTTCCAACGGGTGAATATCCGCAAAGCCGCGGGTCCAGACGGCATTCCGGGCCACGTCATCAGAGTGTGCGCGAACCAGCTGGCTGGTGTTTTTACAGACATTTTCAACCTTTCCCTCTCTTTGTCTGTAGTCCCCACATGCTTTAAAACATCCACCATTGTGCCTGTTCCAAAACAATCAAAAATAACTTGCTTAAATGACTGGCGTCCTGTTGCTCTGACCCCCATCATCAGCAAATGCTTTGAGAGACTAATCAGAAATTACATCTGCTCTGTGCTGCCTCTCTCTCTTGACCCATTGCAGTTTGCTTACCACAACAACTGCTCCACTGATGATGCCATTGCATCTACAATACACACTGCTCTCTCCCACCTGGAAAAAAAGAACACTTATGTGAGAATGCTGTTTGTAGACTACAGCTCAGCATTCAACACCATAGTGCCCTCCAAGCTAGATGAGAAACTCCGGGCTCTGGGCTTAAACAGCTCGCTGTGCAGCTGGATACTGGACTTCCTGTCAAGCAGACGCCAGGTGGTTAGAATAGGCAGCAAAATCTCCTCATCACTAACCCTCAACACTGGAGCCCCACAGGGCTGTGTTCTCAGCCTACTATTGTATTCCCTGTACACACATGACTGTGTGGCAACACATAGCTCCAATGCCATCATTAAGTTTGCTGATGACACGACGGTGGTAGGTCTGATCACTGATAATGATGAAGCAGCCTACAGAGAGGAGGTGCACACTCTGACACACTGGTGTCAGGAACACATCCTCTCCCTCAACGTCAGTAAGACAAAGGAGCTTGTGGTGGACTTCAGAAGAAAGGACAGAGAACACAGTCCCATCACCATCAATGGAGCACCAGTGGAGAGAGTCAGCAGCTTCAAGTTCCTGGGTGTCCACATCACTGAGGAACTCACATGGTCCATCCACACTGAAGTCGTTGTGAAGAAGGCTCATCAGCGCCTCTTCCTGAGACGGCTGAGGAAGTTTGGAATGAACCGCCACATCCTCACATGGTTCTACACTGTAGAGAGCATCCTGACTGGCTGCATCTCCGCCTGGTATGGCAATAGCACCGCCCACAACCGCAAAGCACTGCAAAGGGTGGTGCGAACTGCCAGACACATCATCGGAGGTGAGCTTCCCTCCCTCCAGGAAATATATACAAGGCGGTGTGTGAAAAAAGCTCGGAGGATCATCAGAGACCATCACCAGCCACCCAAGCCATGGGCTGTTCTCACTGCTACCATCAGGCAGGCAGTATCGCAGCATCAGGACCCGCACCAGCCGTCTCCATGACAGCTTCTTCCCCCAAGCAATCAGACTTTTGAACTCTCGATCTCCCATGATCAAAATACATCAGCATTGCACTTTATTACCCTTACTCTTATATCTCACACCGGACTGTCATAAATTATATTATTATTATATATATTCTCTCTTAACAACTTACTATCAACCGACAGCCTGAATGTCAATACAGTACAATACTGTACATTCTATATATACTACTATATATACTTTTTTATATATTTATTTTCTTATTTTTTATTTTTTTGAATAATGTGTATCTACAGGTGCATCTCAATAAATTAGAATGTCGTGGAAAAGTTCATTTATTTCAGTAATTCAGCTCAAATTGTGAAACTCGTGTATTAAATAAATTTAATGCACACAGACTGAAGTAGTTTAAGTCTTTGGTTCTTTTAATTGTGATGATTTTGGCTCACATTTAACAAAAACCCACCAATTCACTATCTCAAAAAATTAGAATATGGTGACATGCCAATCAGCTAATCAACTCAAAACACCTGCAAAGGTTTCCTGAGCCTTCAAAATGGTCTCTCAGTTTGGTTCACTAGGCTACACAATCATGGGGAAGACTGCTGATCTGACAGTTGTCCAGAAGACAATCATTGACACCCTTCACAAGGAGGGTAAGCCACAAACATTCATTGCCAAAGAAGCTGGCTGTTCACAGAGTGCTGTATCCAAGCATGTTAACAGAAAGTTGAGTGGAAGGAAAAAGTGTGGAAGAAAAAGATGCACAACCAACCGAGAGAACCGCAGCCTTATGAGGATTGTCAAGCAAAATTGATTCAAGAATTTGGGTGAACTTCACAAGGAATGGACTGAGGCTGGGGTCAAGGCATCAAGAGCCACCACACACAGACATGTCAAGGAATTTGGCTACAGTTGTCGTATTCCTCTTGTTAAGCCACTCCTGAACCACAGACAACGTCAGAGGCGTCTTACCTGGGCTAAGGAGAAGAAGAACTGGACTGTTGCCCAGTGGTCCAAAGTCCTCTTTTCAGATGAGAGCAAGTTTTGTATTTCATTTGGAAACCAAGGTCCTAGAGTCTGGAGGAAGGGTGGAGAAGCTCATAGCCCAAGTTGCTTGAAGTCCAGTGTTAAGTTTCCACAGTCTGTGATGATTTGGGGTGCAATGTCATCTGCTGGTGTTGGTCCATTGTGTTTTTTGAAAACCAAAGTCACTGCACCCATTTACCAAGAAATTTTGGAGCACTTCATGCTTCCTTCTGCTGACCAGCTTTTTAAAGATGCTGATTTCATTTTCCAGCAGGATTTGGCACCTGCCCACACTGCCAAAAGCACCAAAAGTTGGTTAAATGACCATGGTGTTGGTGTGCTTGACTGGCCAGCAAACTCACCAGACCTGAACCCCATAGAGAATCTATGGGGTATTGTCAAGAGGAAAATGAGAAACAAGAGACCAAAAAATGCAGATGAGCTGAAGGCCACTGTCAAAGAAACCTGGGCTTCCATACCACCTCAGCAGTGCCACAAACTGATCACCTCCATGCCACGCCGAATTGAGGCAGTAATTAAAGCAAAAGGAGCCCCTACCAAGTATTGAGTACATATACAGTAAATGAACATACTTTCCAGAAGGCCAACAATTCACTAAAAATGTTTTTTTTATTGGTCTTATGATGTATTCTAATTTGTTGAGATAGTGAATTGGTGGGTTTTTGTTAAATGTGAGCCAAAATCATCACAATTAAAAGAACCAAAGACTTAAACTACTTCAGTCTGTGTGCATTGAATTTATTTAATACACGAGTTTCACAATTTGAGTTGAATTACTGAAATAAATGAACTTTTCCTCGACATTCTAATTTATTGAGATGCACCTGTATATAGTGCGTATTGTATACTGTACAGTATATGTTAGTATTTGTATATTGTTGTGTGTAATTATGTGTATATCAGACGTTTAAATTGTGCTGTGTTAACTTGATGTTATTGTAAATTGGTATATGTCTCATCACTGTCAGACTGCTATGTTGATCGGAACTGCACCCAAGAATTTCACACACCATTGCACTTGTGTATATGGCTGTGTGACAATAAAGTGATTTGATTTGATTTGATTTTTTTTTTTTCATCTGGGCATTTTCGGGTAATCTGTACTACTTGCTATATAATACAATTATATACTGTATATATTATATAATGTTATTTGCTACTATTTGCTTGTATCACTCTGATCTCTGCAAGCAAGCTAATAAAATAATTTGAACTCAAATCAGTATTTCATGTCCATTTATTATTTATTTATTTGGAAAGCAGTCATTTAATAAACAGGACAATGTACAGTTATATCACAAAATAAACCCTTCAGGGTGAAACAAAACCACGTTGGGGTTCTTCTTCCCCTGTCAGGGTTTGTTTTGCAGTAATGATGACCAGCTGACTGTTAGGCCCTATTATTTCCGCAATGCGGAAAACATGGACAGAATTGCGGAATCCAGTCATAAAAATGGAATTAACTATAAAATGCGGAATGTCATGGAATTTGACACATTAAAAATAAAATTAATGTAGGACTGCACAATTAATCAAATCAAAATTGTGGTATGTCCTAGTGTAATGGCTAAACCACAGAAGGCTGAAATTGAAATAAATACAGTCTGCATGTGCTGCATGCTTCAAAGTGAATGTGTGAAGCCGGCCACTCATACAGAAACACACATCATGAGCATGAAGCGTGCTGTGTATGTAATAAATGACAGAGAGCAGAGCGCTTATTCACTGTGAAGCACCCAGCATGTACAGACTATTTATTTATTTAATTAAACTGCAGCCTTTTGCAGTTTAGTTTGCACATTAAGCCATGTAGAAAACTGCTCTTCTGGAGGTGAGAAAAATATACAAACTTAAAGTGCTTTATTCAGTTTTCTGTCAAAAACAAAAAAGTTCCATTTAACTAGATGCGTGAAATTGAAGAAAATGCAACAAAAATATATTACTACTCTATGGCTAAATGTAATATTCAATGTAGTATTAATAAATAATAATAATAACATTCATTAATAATTACATTATATTTAAGTATAATCTCACAAGAAAGAGTGCTGTTGTACTGGATACAATTTTCATCAATGCTTGCATGAATACAGTGATGCTCTGCTGTGCAGCACTGTAACTGACAAAAAACATAACTCCAATGTTGTTTTTGGATAGTGTTGTGACAATCTGTATAGAAGCACTAGGAATGTTGAAAAGTAATTGTTTTGTTCTCATTTGATTAAAGTTATATGAATTCATTTAATTAGACAGTGTTTCTGAAGATACCATTTTATTACATTTTAAAACATGGCATTCAGAAACAAATAAAACGGAAAACACAAATTCCATAGGGCTCTAGACTGTACATTATCCCTTACTTATTTGTATTAGTTATATTAGTTATTAGTTCATGCTTATGGAGCACAACTGTCTGGCTTCTCCATAGATAAATAGATTAACACTAACTTGAGCTCCGAAGTTGTTAATTAATGGTATCTGCTTCTGTTGAAGCCCTCATTTAAAAAATAAATAAATAAACAATCTGGTGTAGAACTACACTACCAATGATCCTGAAGAGAAAGATCCACCAATCAAAAACATTTTGAGAACAAAGTGCACAGTCGCTCTCCCTACACTCTAACTAAACTATTTACATATACATATGGTACAAATCTGACAATTTTGCAATAAACTTAAATATATATATTTTCTATACTTTTAATCAACATCTTTAAATTAAAAGTTTGTAGTTTTTTCCATCGTATTTCATTCAATTACATCATTCTCAATACTTCATGGGATTGTAGTTTGCCAGTGAATGTTTACCCACTCATTGCACTCAACCAGGGAGGATATAACTCAACATTTAAGATGATTAAACCAGGTATTTATGAGTAATTGAGCTCTTGGCTGGAATACTGCTTTAATTCATTAAAGCAAGAAACAGTTGTTTTAAAATGACCTTATTGTCAAGTTAAACTAAGTTAATTTCATTGATTTATAAAAACTGATTACCATCCATTGACAACAATGCAGGTGGAACTTTGATAATGCTACTAATCGGAGCAAAATGTTTATTTTGCTGAGGACCTCTTCCTGTTGCTCTTAGTCTTCATCAACAACCGATTGCACCACGTAGTGAAGTTGAAAATGGTAGAATTTAATTTTAGAATTTAATTGACTGCGACTGCTATGTTGATTGGAACTGCACCCAAGAATTTCACACACCATTGCACTTGTGTATATGGCTGTGTGACAATAAAGTGATTTGATTTGATTTGATTTAATTTGTAAAGCAAAATATAATACACCGAATATCATTGGCGTAGAATTGGGGGAGACGGGTGCACAAGTTACCCCAATGCTGTCAAGGGGGTGATTTGTCCCCCCCAATCATGCATCTGTCCTTGTTTGTATATTTTTATCAATGCTAAAAATAATTTCGTATGAGATACCTTGCAATTGCGTGGCTGTGAGTCTGTCATATTGAGGCATAAACTGAAGTCCCCCCCCTTCGTTGTAGGAGTTGGTATCGCCCAACTAGGCGTGGTGATTTTAAAGTGATGAATTAAAGATATTGTAATGTTTACGCGTGCTGACAGTGTGTAGTTACTATCAGCGAGTAAATTTGAAAAGTTGCGTCTTAAATCGTCCTCATTATTTAATGCATTGCTTCTGTACAAATTCCCCGCATTCAACAATAAATGTCCATTTTTGTTGTTATCGGACTTTAAATTGCCTGCTGTAAGCAATGTTCCCGTTATTATTCATTTATTATTCAGGTTTATTTATAAGGTGTTGTGGACTGTTTTTAGAGTCTGTTGGTGATTCTTTATGTTTGGGTGTCTGACAGACAACGGATTGCTTTAATAATCTGATGCAGAAGAAAAAAACTGTTTAAATAATCTTACATTTACACACGTTTGAAGCACTCTGTTTACATAAGCACATCACCAAGCTCAGGATGCGCATATGTGGTATCGTGCCCTAGATTGGAGTGTGTGTGTGTGTGTGTGTGTGTGTGTATTTTTCAGTTTTCTTATATAGAGCTTCCCTTAGCATCCACATATCCCCCAGAAATACATCCACTTAGACATTTAGACAATTGTTATATACATTTTTGGCATCAGTGCTGTTGCATTATAAGAAAATGTGCAAATAATTGTAAAAGCAGTTAACCGTGATTTTTTTTCATAGACGGTAATCTAACGGCATCCCTACATTGAAAATACTTTATTTACCTGTGCATTTACAGTGCATCCGGAAAATATTCACAGCGCTTCACTTTTTCCACATTTTGTTATGTTACAGCCTTATTCCAAAATGGATTAAATTCATTATTTTCCTCAAAATTCTACAAACAATACCCCATAATGACAACGTGAAAGAAGTTTGTTTGAAATCTTTGCAAATTTATTAAAAATAAAAAACAAAAAAAATCACATGTACATAAGTATTCACAGCCTTTGCCATGACACTCAAAATTGAGCTCAGGTGCTTTCTGTTTCCACTGATCATCCTTGAGATGTTTCTACAACTTGATTGGAGTCCACCTGTGGTATATTCAGTTGATTGGACATGATTTGGAAAGGCACACACCTGTCTATATAAGGTCCCACAGTTAACAGTGCATGTCAGAGCACAAACCAAGCCATGAAGTCCAAGGAATTGTCTGTAGACCTCCGAGACAGGATTGTATCGAGGCACAGATCTGGGGAAGGGTACAGAAAAATTTCTGCAGCATTGAAGGTCCCAATGAGCACAGTGGCCTCCATCATCTGTAAATGGAAGATGTTTGGAACCACCAGGACTCTTCCTAGAGCTGGCTGCACAGCCAAACTGCGTGATCGGGGGAGAAGGGCCTTAGTCAGGGAGGTGACCAAGAACCTGATGGTCAGTCTGACAGAGCTCCAGTGTTTCTCTGTGGAGAGAGGAGAAACTTCCAGAAGAACAACCATCTCTGCAGCACTCCACCAATCAGGCCTGTATGGTAGAGTGGCCAGACGGAAGCCACTCCTCAGTAAAAGGCACATGACAGCCCACCTGGAGTTTGCCAAAAGGCACCTGAAGGACTCTCAGACCATGAGAAACAAAGATTGAACTCTTTGGCCTGAATGGCAAGCGTCATGTCTGGAGGAAACCAGGCACCGCTCATCACCTGGCCAATACCATCCCTACAGTGAAGCATGGTGGTGGCAGCACCATGCTGTGGGGATGTTTTTCAGTGGCAGGAACTGGGAGACTAGTCAGGATCGAGGGAAAGATGAATGTAGCAATGTACAGAGACATCCTTGATGAAAACCTGCTCCAGAGTACTCTGGACCTCAGACTGGGGCGAAGGTTCATCTTCCAACAGGACAACGACCCTAAGCACACAGCCAAGATAACAAAGGAGTGGCTACAGGACAACTCTGTGAATGTCCTTGAGTGGCCCAGCCAGAGCCCAGACTTGAACCCGATTGAACATCTCTGGAGAGATCTGAAAATGGCTGTGCACCGATGCTCCCCATCCAACCTGATGGAGCTTGAGAGGTCCTGCAAAGAAGAATGGGAGAAACTGCCCAAAAATAGGTGTGCCAAGCTTGTAGCATCATACTCAAAAAGACTTGAGGCTGTAATTGGTGCCAAAGGTGCTTCAACAAAGTATTGAGCAAAGGCTGTGAATACTTATGTACATGTGATTTTTTTTTAAAATTATTATTATTATTTTTTTTTTTAGTTTATTATTTTTAATAAATTGGCAAAGATTTCAAACAAACTTCTTGCATGTTGTAATTTTTGGGGTATTGTTTGTAGAATTTTGAGGAAAATAATGAATTTAATCCATACTGGAATAAGGCTGTAACATAACAAAATGTGGAAAAAGTGAAGCGCTGTGAATACTTTCCGGATGCACTGTATTTGAACTGTTATTATGCATTGTGTAATGTGTTACACTTAACACTTCCCAAACCAAGCCCCCCCCCCCACCCCAAATCCACATTTGGTCCCCCTCAATGTTCAAACCAAATCTATGACATTGCTGAACTGAACTTTGGAAGGTGAATATATATAATAAAATCTTTAAGGAAGAATTTCTCTGCAAAATATTTTCAGTTGAAATATACAACCATATTCAATTGCAGCCCCCTCAAAGTGTAAGCACTATTAATGCAATGCATTTATTTTTTAATTAGTGCAGTTCAACAGGCTTTTTTGTACCAAAGACATTTGTCATTTATTGACTTCCATAGCTTACAAGCTAAAGCAATTTTGAAGGACTTAAAATTATTATGTGGTCTTCCATTTTAATGGTTGTGTTATTATGGTGGTTATCAGTAAATGTAATAAACCACACATTGGTTTTTCAAGGTATTGTTATATAATTTAATTAAGGTATTAACTGTTAAATATAGGCCTACTGTCACCAAATGCCATCTTTTATTCCCCTGAGAAAGCTGTCTTGTGTAACTTTAACATAATTTTTTTGAGTCACTGTAAATGGCTTTGGATTTAAGTTGAAGTATGTGATTTCTGCGCCTCTAGTGGCACCAAATGGAATTGCAAAACTAATCACCGTTTTTAAACAGGTTTTCTGCCATTGCTTTGAATGTATCACAGAGCCGCAGTGTTCACACTTTTCAGTGGAATCAACCTACAAATGGCTCACTTGTAGCTTTAAAGATCTGCAATTACTGATATTTATTTGTTATAATTGCAGTTATACATATACACAATACTTAAGTTAGTACCAAATTTACAGTATTTTATTACAGATTTTATTCTACTCCTAGATCCTTTACGGATATCTTATGTTGAACTGTGTGACTTTGTTTAGGCTTTATTAGTTTATAAAGACTCAGTTTCATAGCACAACAGAAGCATTTCTAAGTAATGGTAATACTGATCTCAACATTATAAAAGTGATATGCTGCTGTGACATATTCAGTAACTTTATAGTATAATATTCCTGATTTATTTGATCATCCTTAATTGAAAACAGAGCTTTACCTCAGTTTGCACCATGAGCGGTCTGTTGAGTCTCATGCTATGGACGAACGCAGCGATGCCCACTGCCTTCTCTGTCTGCAGCTGCTGTAGTAGGACGTCCAGCGCGATCAGTGTTCCAGTACGGCCCACTCCAGCACTACAGTTAACAACAACATTTACAGTTTATGATGATGATGATCATGGGGGCAATATAAAAGGAGAAAAGTTGTATTTGGTCTTTTAATATTTGGCCATTGTGTTAATGTTCTTTCTATTTTGTGTATCATACATGTCACAGTTTTAAGTTTCCTAGTGTATCTTAAAGATGGCATCCCAGGTTATTCAGAGATACCTAATGTGTTGTGGTTTGGTTATGAAAACTTCTGCTTGGTTTTTCAAATTGGATGACATAAAAACTATTTAGGAAAAGAGGAACACTACTTTATTTTGTAATTATCACTAGCATTTGACACATTTTCAATTTGTTTTTCATCAACAAACATCTAAGCAGAGTTTGATTTTCTTTTTTAAGAAAGACACTTTTTTTCGTGTACTATGAAGGGGACATTAGAGAATGTTTCTTTAAACAGAGCAGGTTTTTAAAGTGACCTGCAGTGTACAACAGTTGGTCCTGCAGAGGAAGAGCTCTCAATGCGTTGGCGGACGAGTCCTCTGAATCGGATCAGCTCCTCTGTGCTTAACGGAACACCGTGATCCGGCCACGCCGTGAAGTTAAAGTGTCTTACTGTTCGCATCTCAGAGGTCTGTTTCTATAATGTTCCAAAATATTGATGACAGAGATAGATTGTGATTTATGCAAACATTTCATTATTCATGAATTAAAGAATTAAACAGTTATGTTTAATTTTACTGCAATAATATATTGAAATGTCTCAACTTACATTTTTGACAGTAAATTCTCGCAAAGTCCAACTTTGAGCTTTGTCTTCAGATATGACTGTGACAAGCAGATTTCCATAGAGACATGATGTGTAGTCCAGGGGCCAGTACTGCTCACACTTGGTCTGAAGAAAGAGAAAGAAAATAAAAAAAATCACATTGCACTAGCACATGGGTTCACACTATTCATCTGGCAGTGTTTAAAGACTGCACTTGGACTGAAATGTAAATAGAAATATTCATATGTACTAAAGAGTTTGGAGTAGCATACTATTAATGAGTTTGTATACTGTGCACAGTATGTACACAACAGAACAGAGTATATAGGACTGGGTACTGTATCTGACAATGCAATGCACTCGAATTGTCGCTGAATTAAACATCAGAATCAGAATGAGCTTTATTGCTAAGTATGCTTACACATACAAGGACAATTTGTCTTGGTGACAGAAGCTTCCAGTGCACAAACAATACCCAAATCAAATCACTTTATTGTCACACAGCCATATACACAAGTGCAATGGTGTGTGAAATTCTTGGGTGCAGTTCCGATCAACATAGCAGTCGTGACAGTGATGAGACATATACCAATTTACAATAACATCAAATTAACACAGCACAATTTAAACATCTGATATACACATAATTACACTCAACAATATACAAATAATAACACTGTACAGTATACCTTTTATACGCACTATATAGATACACATTATTAAATAAAAATAAAAATATATAAAAAAGTATATATATATATAGAATGTACAGTATTGTACTTGTATATATTTCCTGGAGGGAGGGAAGCTCACCTCCGATGATGTGTCTGGCAGTTCGCACCACCCTTTGCAGTGCTTTGCGGTTGTGGGCGGTGCTATTGCCGTACCAGGCGGAGATGCAGCCAGTCAGGATGCTCTCCACAGTGCAGGTGTAGAACCGTGTGAGGATGTGGCGGTTCATTCCAAACTTCCTCAGCCGTCTCAGGAAGAAGAGGTGCTGATGAGCCTTCTTCACAACGACTTCAGTGTGGATGGACCATGTGAGTTCCTCAGTGATGTGGACACCCAGGAACTTGAAGCTACTGACTCTCTCCACTGGTGCTCCATTGATGGTGATGGGACTGTGTTCTCTGTCTTTTCTTCTGAAGTCCATCACAAGCTCCTTTGTCTTACTGACGTTGAGGGAGAGGTTGTGCTCCTGACACCAGTGTGTCAGAGTGTGCACCTCCTCTCTGTAGGCTGTTTCATCATTGTCAGTGATCAGACCTACCACCGTCGTGTCATCAGCAAACTTAATGATGGCATTGGAGCTATGTGTTGCCACACAGTCATGTGTGTACAAGGAATACAGGAGTGGGCTGAGAACACAGCCCTGTGGGACTCCAGTGTTGAGGGTTAGTGATGAGGAGATGTTGCTGCCTATTCTAACCACCTGGCGTCTGCTTGACAGGAAGTCCAGGATCCAGCTGCACAGCGAGCTGTTTAAGCCCAGAGCCCGGAGTTTCTCATCTAGCTTGGAGGGCACTATGGTGTTGAATGCTGAGCTGTAGTCTACAAACAGCATTCTCACATAAGTGTTCCTTTTTTCCAGGTGGGAGAGAGCAGTGTGTATTGTAGATGCAATGGCATCATCAGTGGAGCAGTTGTTGTGGTAAGCAAACTGCAGCGGGTCAAGAGAGAGAGGCAATACAGAGCAGATGTAATCTCTGATTAGTCTCTCAAAGCATTTGCTGATGATGGGGGTCAGAGCAACAGGACGCCAGTCATTTAAGCAAGTTATTTTTGATTGTTTTGGAACAGGCACAATGGTGGATGTTTTAAAGCATGTGGGGACTACAGACAAAGAGAGGGAAAGGTTGAAAATGTCTGTAAAAACACCAGCCAGCTGGTTCGCGCACGCTCTGATGACTTTGCGGATATTCACTCGTCGGAAGGATCGGGTTACATCCGCTACAGAGACGGAGAGTGAACTAACCTCTGTAGCTTCGGCCGCGAGAGCTCTCTCCGCGAGGGCGGTGTTATTTCCCTCGAAACGAGCATAAAAAGTATTTAGCTCATCCGGGAGAGAGGCAGCAGTGTTCATGGCGGAGTTTTTATTCCCTTTAAAGTCTGTGATGATGTTAATTCCCTGCCACATGCTTCTAGAGTTGGTGGTGTTAAACTGTCCTTCAATCTTGCTCCTGTACTGGCGTTTTGCGGTTCTAACTGGCTTGTTTATGCTCCTCCACGTTCCCGGAATTAAAAGCGGAGGTCCGCACATTAAGTGTCGCGCGAACATCGCTATTAATCCATGGTTTCTGATTCTGATAGATCCGTATTGTTCTGGTCGGTACGACGTCCTCTACGCACGTTCTGATGAAACACATTACGCTATCAGCGTAAAGCTCGATGTCATCATCAGAGGCGGACCGGAACATCTCCCAGTCCGTGTGATCAAAACAGTCTTGTAGCGTAGAATCTGATTGGTCCGACCAGCACTGGATCGTTCTGAGGGTGGGTGCTTCCTGTTTCAATTTCTGCCTGTAAGTGGGCAGAAGCAGAATGGAAGAGTGGTCCGATTTGCCAAATGGTGGGCGGGGGAGGGATTTGTAGCCATCCCGGAACGGAGAGGAGCAATGGTCCAAAACCCGGTCCCCTCATGTGTTGAAACTAATGTGCTGGTGATATTTTGGTGCGACTGATTTTAAACTGGCTTTGTTAAAGTCCCCGGTCACAATGAACGCAGCCTCAGGGTGCGCAGTTTCCTGCTTGCTTATAATCCCATACAGTTCCTTGAGTGCCCGATCTGCGTCAGATTGTGGGGGAATGTACACAGCTGTGATAATGACCGCTGTGAATTCCCTCGGTAGCCAGAATGGTCGACACAGAAGCATGAGAAATTCCATATCAGGAGAGCAGAAAGACTTGATAGAATGTACGTTCCTCTGATCACACCAGGATTTGTTGATCATAAAACATACACCACCACCTCTACTTTTACCTGAGAGGTCTTTCGCTCTGTCCGCTCGGTGCACGGAGAACCCCGCGGGTTCAATGACTGAGTCTGGAATCTCCGCAGACATCCAAGTTTCCATAAGGCAGATAATGCAGCAGTCCCTTGTATCTCGTTGGAAAGAGATCCGCACTTTCAGCTCGCAGAGCTTGTTATCCAGAGACTGAACATTTACCAGTAGAATAGTGGGTAGTGGGTGTCGATTTGCGCGGTGTCTTACTCTGATGAGAACGCCGGCTCTGTTTCCCCTTTTCCTCCTGCGTTTCCGCGGCCGTGCTGCCCAAACAAAGGGCTCCGCTTGCATGTTTGTAAACAGCGGGTCGGCATTGAGGAATGTGAAGTCCGGTTTACGGAGTGAGATTGCTGAACCAATGTCCAAAAGTGTTTGTCTGTCGTAGACAATAAGGCAGACAACATCCAAGACAAAAAACATAAGAATTGTGAACAAAACATACAAAACACTACTATGTTGTGTCAGAGCTCGCAATGCAGCAGCCATACTCAGCACCATCTTGAGTCCAAAAAAAGGTCCAATACAACAACAAGACAAAGATAATCCAAAATAGAATAAAAATAAAAAGCGAATAGAAAATATTACTATATACAGAAATACACAATAAGACAATATATATATATATATATATATATATATATATATATATATATATATATATATATATATATATATAAACTCAACAAAAAAAGAAACGTCCTCTCACTTTCAACTGCTTTTATTTTCAGCAAACTTAACATGTGTAAATATTTGAATGAACAAAAAGATTCAACAACTAAGACCTAAACTGAACAAGTTTCACAGACATGTGACTAACAGAAATGGAATAATGTGTCCCTGAACAAAGGGGGTCAAAATCAAAAGTAACAGTCAGTATCTGGTGTGGCCACCAGCTGCATTAAGTACTGCAGTGCATCTCCTCCTCATGGACTGCACCAGATTTGCCAGTTCTTGCTGTGAGATGTTACCCCACTCTTCCACCAAGGCACTTGCAAGTTCCCGGACATTTCTGGGGGGAATGGCCCTAGCCCTCACCCTCCGATCCAACAGGTCCCAGACGTGCTCAATGGGATTGAGATCCGGGCTCTTCACTGGCCATGGCAGAACACTGACATTCCTGTCTTGCAGGAAATCACGCACAGAACGAGCAGAATGGCTGATAGCATTGTCATGCTGGAGGGTCATGTCAGGATGAGCCTGCAGGAAGGGTACCACATGAGGGAGGAGGATGTATTCCCTGTAACGCACAGCGTTGAGATTGCCTACAATGACAACAAACTCAGTCCGATGATGCTGTGGCACACCGCTCCAGACCATGACAGACCCTCCACCTCTAAATTGATCCCGCTCCAGAGTACAGGCCTCAGTGTAACACTCATTCCTTCGACAATAAATGCAAGTCCGACCATGACCCCTGGTGAGACAAAACCACGACTCATCAGTGAAGAGCACTTTTTGCCAGTCCTGTCTTGTTCAGCGAAGGTGGGTTTGTGCCCATAGGCGACGTTGTTGCCGGTGATGTCTGGTAAAGACCCGCCTTACAACAGGCCTACAAGCCCTCAGTCCAGCCTCTCTCAGCCTATTGCGGACAGTCTGAGCACTGATGGAGGGATTGTGTGTTCCTGGTGTTACTCGGGCAGTTGTTGTTGCCATCCTGTACCTGTCCCGCAGGTGTGATATTCGAATGTACCGATCCTGTAGAGGTATTGTTACACATGGTCTGCCACTGCGAGGATGATCAGCTGTCCTTCCTGTCTCCCTATAGCGCTGTCTTAGGCGTCTCACTATACGGACATTGGAATTTATTGCCCTGGCCACATCTGCAGTCCTCATGCCTCCATGCAGAATGCATAAGGCACATTCACGCAGATGAGCAGGGACCCTGGGCATCTTTCTTTTGGTGTTTTTCAGAGTCAGTAGAAAGGTCTCTTTAGTGTCCTAAATTTTTATAACTGTGACCTTAATTGCCTATCTTCTGTAAGTGGTAATATATATATAGGTATGTACAAATACAAATAGTACAAGGGAATGTAATGGCAGAAGAGGTAGGATATGTTGGATAAATATAAATAGACTAAGCTGTGTATTGCAGATAATTATTGCTCAATGGGGCAGTTTGAACTGTTCATTAGATGGATAATCCTGAGGGAAAAAACTGTTCTTGTGCCTGACGGTTCTTGGACAGACTCAATGACTTCTGAGTAGAACTGTATCAGCAGCACCTGTGGCAGGTTAAACTTCCTCAACTGGCAAAGTAAGTACAACCTCTGCTGGTTCTTTTTCCACAATGGAGTCAGTGTGGGTCTCCCACTTCAGGTTCAGTGAGATGGTAGAGCCCAGGAACCTGAATGACTCCACTGCTGCCACAGTGCTGTTCAGAATGGGGAGTGGGGTCAATGTTGGTGTGTTCCTCCTAAAGTCCACTTTCTTCTCCACTGTTTTGAGCGTGTTCAGCTCCATGTTGTTTTTATTGCACCAGACAGCCAGTTGTTCAACCTCTCTTCTGTATGCTGACTTATCATCATTCTGGATGAGGCAGATGAGAGTAGTGTCATCTACAAACTTTAGGAGCTTGACAGAGGGGTCCTTGGTGGTGCAGTCATTTGTGTACAGGGAGAAGAGTAGTGGGGAGAGCACACATCCAAAGGGGGCACCAGTGCTGATCGTACAAGTGCTGGAAGTGAATTTCCCCAGTCTCACTAACTGCTGCCTATCTGTCAGAAAGCTGGTGATCCATTGACAGATAGAGGTGGGAACACAGAGTTGGTTTAATTTAGTCTGGATAATAGCTGGTATGATGGTGTTGAAAGCCGAACTGAAGTCCACAAAAAGGATTCTTGCATATGTCCCTGGTCTGTCCAGATGTTGCAGGATATGATGCAATCCCATGTTGACTGCATCATCCACAGACCTGTTTGCACGATAAGCAAATTGAATGGGATCCAGAAAGGGTCCAGTGATGTCTTTCAGGTGGGCCAACACCAGTCTCTCAAATTACCTCATGACCACAGATGTCAGAGCGATAATTTTGGGTCTCTTTGGGATAGGGATGATGGTGGAGCATTTGAAGCAGCAGGGAACTTCAAACTGCTCCAGTGATCTGTTGAAGATCTATGTGAAGATGGGGGCCAGCTGGTCAGTACAGGATTTTAGACAAGTGGGTGAAAGACATCTGGGCCCTGTGCTTTCCTTGTCTATTGTTGAGCACACATCCTCTTCAAATATCTTAAGTGCGGGTTGAATAGCAGGAGGGGGGAGGAGGGGGTCGCAAGAGGTGTTGATGTTTGTGTGAAGTGAAGGTCAGATTGGGTGTGAGGTGTGAGACTGGGCTTTTCAAATCTACAGAAAAACACATTCAGGTCATCAGACAGTTGTTGATTCCCTACAGAGTTGGGGGATGGTGTCTTTTAGTTAGTAATGTCTTTCAGGTCTCTCCACACTGATGCAGAGTCATTAACTGAAAACTTGCTTTTCAGCTTCTCAGAGTAGTTTCTTTTAGCCACTCTAATCCCTTTTGTCAGTGAGTTTCTGGCCTGATTGTACAAGATTTTATCCCCACTTCTGGAAGCATCCTCTTTGGCCTGACAGAGCTACCTGAGTTTTGCTGTAAACCACAGTTTGTCATTGCTGTATGTTAAATAAGTCCTAGTAGGAATGCACATATCCTCACAGAAACTTATATATGATGTCACAGTATCTGTGAGCTCATCCAGATTGGTGTCTGCAGCTTCAAAAACACTCCAATCAGTGCACTCAAAGCAGGCTTGTAGTTCCAGCTCTGCTTCATTGGTCCATCTTTTTAACATGCAGCATGATAAAGAAATATTCTGCATTCAATACAATTAAGCTCAATTGGCAGCATTTGTGGCATAATATTGATTACCACAAAAATTATTTTCGACTTGTCCCTCCTTTTCTTTGGGAAAAAAAAGAAGCAAAAATCTGGGTTCCAGTGAGACACTTAAAATGAAAGTGAATGGGGCCAATCTGTAAATGTTAAAATACTCACTATTTCAAAAGTATAGCCACAAGACATAAACAGTATGTGTGTAAACATGATTTTAGTGTGACAAAACCACTTACTAACCTTTTCTGTGTAAAGTTATATCCAATTTTACCACTTCGTTGCCATGATAATGTAATGTCAACAAACCCTAAAACCTTTAAACGACTACAGCTCAAATAATCAACAAGTTTTAACAGAAGAATTAATGCTTTAATAAAATTATAATCTTCGCATTTCTGCCTTTAAACCCTCAAAAATTGGCCCCATTCACTTTCATTGTAAGTGCCTCACTGTAACACAGATTTTTGCTTTTTTTAAAGAAAAGGAGGGATGAGTCAAAATATATTTTTGTGGTAATCAACATTATGCCACAATTGCTGTCTATTGAGCTTAACTTGTATTGAACCTGGAATATTCCTTTAAGGTCAGGTGACAATAACGTGGAATACTGTTTAAAATGTTTATCTTTACATAATGTGTACAGTTTCATTTACTTTTTAAACAATAGTAGGCAGTATACAGTGCATACTGCATAGTATGCAGATAAGCAGTCCGCTAGCACTCCATTCTGTACGTTGCCTTACCCTTCCGCTCTCAATGCAGTTGGTTACCATGACGATAACCCGTGATCTTTTCTCCCAGATCATTCTCCAGAAGTCATTGACAGTATTGGGGAGGGGACCTTGAGCAGCGATGTACTCCCTGTTGGTACTGCCAAAACCCTGACGTACACACACACACACACACACACACACACACACACACACACACACACTCATTAATTTCTAAAAATAGTTACCAAAAAATGTAATTAAGTGCACCAATCATGCACAAAAGGAATGTGTATTTGTAAAGTAAACAGAGTGATTTTTTCTTTGAATGTGCACTGCTGTACTGTAGCTGGTCTGAAAGTGTATAGCGGTGTTGACAGAAGTATATGGAATATGTAAGTACAGTTTTTAGTGTGATACTCACAGGCATGTAGTTGGCATTGATATAATCAGAATCGCCCTCATCATTTATAGTGAGATGCACTCTAGAGCAGTCATCTGAGAAAGGGACAGAATTAATTTTGTTAGACTTTTGACAGAAAGACTTTTGTCGTAATAACTGGGTAGGTGCACGTGTAAGTCTATGAAACACTCACAGGCTAAAACATTGGAAAATCGGTTTTTGTTCTTGTTTTCAGGCAGGAGAGCTGCACTTCGAGACTGCTCAGTACCAACTGAACTCAAGTCCTGTCAAAAACCATTTAAAAAAAGACTCAACAAACACTACTGATGTTCAGAATTAACCTGATCAGTAGCAGAGATTTTACACATAACATTTGATACTATGCAACAACAGTCTAAACTAGCAACTCAGAAAACAAACAAAAATAAAAATAATTTACATTCGCTAGTACTGACATTTGTAAATTTCATTTGTGTCCATGCCTACCTCATATTCCTCACTGAAACCTCTATTCTCATCACGACTCATCTTTTGAAAATGTTCTGGAAATTTCTCCAGGGGAATTGGTCTGAAAACACATTTCTCAATTATTAAATCAACAAATATTTTACACAGTGTCCCCAAAAAGTATCTGGACACTTAAGCCACACTTAAAAATGTCGGAATATCATTGCACTAGAAATAGATTGAACGAAATATAGCACAAGGAATGACACTATTCATGCAAAATGTAAAAAAAATAAAAAATAAAAATAAAATATATATATATATATATATATATATATATATATATATATATATATATATATATACAATAAAATAAAGATTCTTTGTCAAATGTTAGTGGAATATATCCAAAGGTAATGTGTGGTGAACTGTCTAATGAGTTGTTGTCTAATGCAATGACACTCAGACATTTTTTATAAGACTTAAGTTCACAAACACTTTTGGGGTCACTGAATTATTCAGTATTATCAATATAATGAAGTCACACATACTTGTACTTGATTTTATGTACTTTTTTGGACTCCATGGGCAGGTTGGACCTTCTAAAGACAACAAAAATAATATATAAGATTTCATATTTAAGTGTTAATCTCTAAAGCTTTTATAACACTTTATCGTTAATGAAACTTTAAACTCATAATCTTTCAAACACAGCAAAAAAATTCATACTTAGTCTGCTTTAGTGTGCGGAACCATATAAAGACCCCAACACAAATAATGATGAGCAACAGGAAAAACACTAGCACTCCTGCAATAACTCCTGCGGAAAACACACACAAACATACACTGAACATGACAAACACTGTTGAAATATGTCACAATTTACTAGAATCTCTCTCAGTCATATCAAAGATTTAAAGAAATATTCCAGGTTAAATACAACTAAAGCTTTATGTTCACCATCTGTGACATGGTGTTGATTACCACAGAAAATTATTCTGACTCATCCCTGAGTTTATAAAAACAAACAAACCAACAAACTAATGAAACTTACAAAAGGTTTCAAAAGCAGAAACATACAGCTCTTATTTTTGTAGAGGTACTTAAATTATTCAGTAAAATGTTTATTATTTAATCTGTAATGTTGTCTAAACTTTATTTATGAAGTGGGGCTACTTTTCTAGACAGATGAACTACAGATTATGTGTTTCCAACATAATTCCAGTCGGTGGAGTTTGTTCCATGTAAAAAGTGCTGTAGAATAATTAGGTCTCAATCATTTCTGGCATCATTGCATGATTATCAGGCAGTGTACTGGATTTACGTGATCACAACATGAGTTGAAATATAGAACATTACTTTCCACAGACAAGGTAGGTGAGTGATCGCACATGTCTCATGCTGACATGTTTAATTGTCATGGTTCTACTTTTGAAACAGTGTGATATTTGCATATATTAACTGTTTATAGAGCTGTTCAGTCATGACATCAAGGCTAGTTCACCATGCGTTTCCTCAGGAATTTCCAATTTTCAGAATAGGGTTTTCAATTTGATGTGGTTAACATTACTTCAAGTGACTTTAATGTTTGTTCTACATTAAGAATTACACACAGTTATATCTCAAGTGTGAATTTTGAAGCCACTGTGCTTTTTAAAAACCTAAGTCAAACCTTGTCAAGCATGTACACATACATCCTTGTTGTAGTTGTAGTCCTTATGTACTGTAGCAACTTGTTAGCAACAAATGGTTTAGGGGAGAGTGGGGCACAAACTAACACGGGGCTAGTTGTAACACACCTGGTTTAAATGTCTCCATACACACTGGTAAGACGAAACTTCATTTATTTACTTGTTGCCATATCAACACTGTGTGGAGAATTTGTTTTTTGGCAAAATTAAAAAAGCTTTGGAAGATATCGCCAAAAGTTCATTTTTAAGTAGCAAAAGTAAAAATTCACACAAAAGTTCATTATCATCTATGTTTTTAGTGTTTATTTAAAGCGAGGCAAACTTGGTATTATTTTAACCTCCAATCTGTTAGCGAGTATTTTACATAGTCTTTTAATTCTCAGATATCCAGCAGAAGTGACGAGTTGTAACACTGTGTTACAATGTGCCCCGATTAGAACAAACTATATGCAATGTGTGTGTGTGTGTGTGTGTGTGTGTGTGTGTGTGTGAGCCAAAGTTAATAAATTGATTTTACTGACATAATATTTTAGCTTATCTTCTATTTATTTTAATTAGATCAGATATAGTTGTTAGAGGGGGATTTTAAGCTGTCATACTGGACATGTTACAATGTGCCCCTCAGCTGTTATAACCTGTTCTGCCTTTGGGGCACGTTGTAAAATTTCTCTTTATTTATTTCCTGGTAGTTGGCGAAAAAAGTATACGCTGTATTCATGAAACATGTCCACATATTTGTCCCAGACATGTGTTAAATTAATGTGAAAAAAATAAAAAAATAATATATATATATATATATATATATACACTATATTGCCAAAAGTATTCGCTCATCTGCCTTTAGACGCATATGAACTTAAGTGACATCACATTCTTAATCCATAGGGTTTAATATGACGTCGGCCCACCCTTTGCAGCTATAACAGCTTCAACTCTTCTGGGAAGGCTTTCCACAAGGTTTAGGAGTGTGTTTATGGGAATTTTTGACCATTCTTCCAGAAGCGCATTTGTGAGGTCAGACACTGATGTTGGACGAGAAGGCCTGGCTCGCAGTCTTCGCTCTAATTCATCCCAAAGGTGCTCTATCGGGTTGAGGTCAGGACTCTGTGCAGGCCAATCAAGTTCTTCCACACCAAACTCGCTCATCCATGTCTTTATGGACCTTGCTTTGTGCACTGGTGCGCAGTCATGTTGGAACAGGAAGGGGCCATCCCCAAACTGTTCCCACAAAGTTGGGAGCACGGAATTGTCCAAAATCTCTTGGTATGCTGAAGCATTCAGAGTTCCTTTCACTGGAACTAAGGGGCCAAGCCCAGCTCCTGAAAAACAACCCCACACCATAATCCCCCTCCACCAAACTTCACAGTTGGCACAATGCAGTCAGACAAGTACCGTTCTCCTGGCAACCGCCAAACCCAGACTCGTCCATCAGACTGCCAGATGGAGAAGCGTGATTCGTCACTCCAGAGAACGCGTCTCCACTGCTCTAGAGTCCAGTGGCGGCGTGCTTTACACCACTGCATCCGACGCTTTGCATTGCACTTGGTGATGTATGGCTTGGATACAGCTGCTCGGCCATGGAAACCCATTCCATGAAGCTCTCTACGCACTGTTCTTGAGCTAATCTGAAGGCCACATGAACTTTGGAGGTCTGTAGCGATTGACTCTGTAGAAAGTTGGCGACCTCTGCGCACTATGCGCCTCAGCATCCGCTGACCCCGCTCTGTCATTTTACGTGGCCTACCACTTCGTGGCTGAGTTGCTGTCATTCCCAATCGCTTCCACTTTGTTATAATACCACTGACAGTTGACTGTGGAATATTTAGTAGCGAGGAAATTTCACGACTGGACTTGTTGCACAGGTGGCATCCTATCACAGTACCACGCTGGAATTCACTGAGCTCCTGAGAGCGGCCCATTCTTTCACAAATGTTTGTAGAAGCAGTCTGCATGCCTAGGTGCTTCATTTTATACACCTGTGGCCATGGAAGTGATTGGAACACCTGAATTCAATTATTTGGATGGGTGAGCGAATACTTTTGGCAATATAGTGTATATATATATATATATATATATATATATATATATATTGAACCCCAAGTGCATTTACACAAAATTTACCAAAAAGTGTCCCCAACATACTTAAAGTTGTCACTGCAAACTGGGGAGTAGTATCTTAATATTAATTTAAATAATCTTTAAGTTGTAACCGAGCCTGAATATATTATATGGACACAGTTAACAATAAGATTGTCATACATCATGTAATTATGACATGATTTATGATATAATGTCATATTGATCTGCACGTTATTTTCTTGATACATTTTTGAGGCATCGATATACTAACATTAGCTGACAATAAACCTAATTTGTATGTTTTCCAATTCACTGTCAGTTGGCCTTCTGTTTAATGTATTCTGACGTAATAGCTTTGAGAGACCACAAGGGGGTGATATAACATTTACGGTCCTTAATACTAAAGCCGGTCAAATACTGGACAAGAAGTGCTGCATCACGAGTAGGACAAGGTACAGGTATCACACACAGGACGTGTTGATGCGGTGCAGGTGGCAGTCCAAAGTTGTGAATATAGTCACCATACACTATGTTACGAAGGTTTTTGTACTTCTTCAAAAATGAACAAAGTGACATTGATGAGTTTACGGGTTACTGTATGAAACTGATGTAACTGCGCAAACTAAACGATTAGAAATGGTGACATTTATTATGCAATTTCTCTGTATGTAGCCTTAAATACTTAAAAAAATTTTCATTCAAGCTGTCAAACCACAAAAAGACATACTTGTAACTTAACATACATTGTGTAGGCCAGTGGTTCCCAACCCTGTTCCTGGAGGCCCCCCAGCACTAAACATTCTGCATATCTCCCTAATCATACACACCTAATTCAACTCATCAGCTCGTTAGTGGAGACTCCAAGAACTGAATTGGGTGTGTCAGAAAAGGGGGATATACAAAATGTGCAGTGTTGGGGGGCCTCCAGGAACTGGGTTGGGAACCACGTGTGTAGGCTATATGAAAGATATATATACACAATATATCATCCAATGAAGGCTAAATAATCTATGTAAATAATCTGTCCTTTGATACAAATTTAGGTTGAATTTAATGGAAAACTAAATTTGACCTAAGTTGCGCTTGTGTTGCGCTCCGTGGCACTGCAGAATTTTGAGCAGCATCCAGAGTTGTAGCAGTGTATGTAACTTAAAAATAACCATTTCGAATTTCATGTTCACATCATGTCGTAATTACCGTAATTACGAGATTCCAACTTGTAAAAAGAGTCCACGTCTTCGTAGAACTCGGAATTACAAGTTGTAAATTTGGAAGTCTATTAAAGCTCCGACTTAAAGTGATGACGTCATGTGAAAAGAACCAATATGGCTGCTGCCTCAACAGTTGACAGTAGTGAACACATATCTTTCAGTTTGATATGACATTGATGCCTAGAGCAATTTTTTTTTCTTAAACATTTTGCTGGAACATATAATCGTAAATTAATAAATTTGACATTTTACTGTTATCAATAACAAAACCATTTTGCGGTTATAAGCATTGCCAAAGAAACAAATAACTTATGAGGTCTGAAGACGTGAATAACTCAGAGTAGAATCTACGAGTTGCCATCTTGTAATTACAGTCATTCCGACATGACATGAACGTACGATTAGAACACGCCATGTCGTCCACCAGACGCCTCCAGTGTCCCATTAAGTTACCCTGCCGCTCACACATTACCAAAGTTGTGTTGAGAATTATGTACAGTCCGAAGAGACAAAGACTATTGTGCAACGAGTAGCCCTATTTATGTCTATAAAAAAGCAGACATACAATGATAATCATCCGGAAATTTGTCTGATTATCGGCATTGATCCCAAACCTACTAAATATACTGTACATGGCTGTTCCATTGTGTTTCACTGATATGTTGACAGTAGTGTGCGTAATTGAATGAAACATTTATTGTAGTACTTCTTTGATCCTCTGTGATATAAAATGAAATTGTGACACTATGATTCAGGTGGTTACACATGTACAAACACAAACAGAATCCTCATCTGGTTATTTTACCTTTTGGGTCAGTTTGACAGTTGACTGTTACTCTATCACTACTCAAGTCTCCAGAGATTGATGTAGCTGCCACTTTGTACCACTGGGCAACTTGCAAACCCTTAACATCCTGTCTATTGTGTGACTGGTTGAAACTTCGTCCATCAACATCCACCTGCACGACTTCCACAACTCCAAATGGAGCATTCCAAAATACAGCCAGACCATAACCTCCAGAGAAATATTCACAGCGAAGATGAGATACGCAATTTGGAACTAGACAGAAAAAGAAGGAAAGAAAGATGAAGTCTTTTCATATCAGCCAATCAGCATCACAGAAGCACAGTCTGACCAAGAGCAAATAAACTCACCTAACGTCAGATTATGTTTACACTGTAGAAGTTTCTCTGAGTCCAAGTCATACCACAGTAAAACAGTGTACTTTGCTCCAGCATAAAGATGGTCAATGTTCACAATGTTCTTCTCTACACTGCCACTCTGTTCACTGTCTGTGCTGTTTTTAGCTGTTACACTTGTGCAGCCTTCCACTTGAGCAGTTATTGATGAGTTGGTGACTTTCCAGTTAATGGGCACACAGTCAATAGCTTCAGAAAAGACAACAAAACATAGATGTTCATCTCAAACAGATTTGGAGTCTTGATCTTGTGGTCTTGGTCTTAAGAAATTTGGCCTTGATTTGGGTCTGGGTTTCATAACTAAATATATTTATCTGGCTCTCAAGATGTAAAGTCTTGGTCTGGATCTGGGTCTCAGACATGTTCAAAATGCTAAGGTGATAATTAGCTAAAGCACAGGTTGGCATGTTATCTTCACCATGGTCTGTCTATTCCTGGTATTGGTCTGGGTCTAAGAGGGTCTTGTATTTGCTTGGGTCATGCAAGATATGGTATTTGTATGGATCTGGGACTTGGGAGGTCTGGCATTGGTCTGGTTTTCTAGCGGGTCTGGAACTCGTCTGGGTCTTCAGAGGTCTGATATTGCTCTGGGTCTTGGTCTTAGGGGTCTGGTATTGGTTTGGGTCTTCTTAAGAGGTCTGGTATTGGTCTGGGTAATAAGAGGCTCTAGTCTTGATATCAAAACAGGCATTGTTATGTGGAAAGGCACCTATTGTGGATTTCTGATTTTCACAGAAATGTACAAAGGTCTTACAAGTTAGTAACTTATAGTCAGGGTTTGAAATTAACTTTTTGGTCACCAGCCACTGTGGCTAGTAGTTTTCCAAGGTCACTAGCCACTCAGCATTTTCACTAGTCAAAATACCCCACCTCGCAAAAACTGATAAAGATAACTGAAGACTGTAACTGCATGCATTTGTTTAGACATTTTGTTTAAACAAGAATGATGTGAGTTCAGCAGGACACAGGCCTAATGGTTTAAGTAACCTTTAAAATATTCAAAGACAAATGCCATTTAGAACAGGAGTAAGACTGAATAGGAGGAAAATTTGTCAATAACATGTCCATAATTCATGGAAGTTTCAACCTTTTCCAACTGTAAATGCCTATGAATGTTTACCATTGCTCTACCATGGTTTAACAGTGGCATTTGCAATGATAAGGCCATTATGTAAGACCATGAGTGGCCTTGTATTACTGTGGTTTGGGTAATGGGGACAGTCTTTAAAAAAACAAAAAACTGTAGTATTTGTTATAAAAAAGCTAATGGCCTAAACACATTTAGAAACCTTTAACTACAACTTTCACAATAGTAATAAAATTACTAATAGATACTAAAAGACTAATAGATTCACCCTAATAGATTTAAAGGTGCAGTATGTAAGATTCAGACACCCTTGTTTTTAATGACACCTGTGGCCGTTAAATGAACTGTAGCCAGCTACCTGTTGCTCGTGCTCATGCACACACACTCCATAGGGACGCGAGCAGGGACCAAAACAATGATGTAACGTACAAAGAGACTGAACGTGATTCACCGACATCATGCTGACAGATGAGGTAGCATAATTAAAATTACACAGTTATGATTGTTTTACTACAAGCTTTGAGACTGCATATTATATTTGACTCTCCAGTGCTGGAACAGGGCTAAAACAAAGTGTGGATATAGGTCTGACTATGCGAGACTGTAGTTTGAAGTAATCACTTTTCTTTGCATGATACATTGACTGCATTTATATGATAGCCTACGTTGGTGTTAGCTAGCTAGCCAGCTTTATCAATAGCTGTTAGCTAAATTTGGTGGATGATGACAGTAGCTGTTTATAAAATAGACTGTACATTATAAATATGTTGACACAATTCAGTATTGATGTGATTCCATCACAACTGTCATTTTGATATATCGATGTGCTATTGTTTTATAATAATAGAATGTATATATTTTCTGTATAACCAAGTTACGTTACGAATGGAGCTTTTTCCATTATCTTGAACATTGTCTAGCATTCATTTCATGTGTTATTGTATTTACCTTGCTGAATAATTACAGTTTAACTTTTTTTATGACTGTGCAGGCAAGATCAATTTAGCTAAAATCACACAGATCAATCCTTATGGCACTTTATTTCACATGCTTTGCAGTTATGTAAGCTTACCTGTCCAATAAGAAGAACACCAATTCAGGGTCGGTTTTGATCGCCAAAACCGAACGAATGTCTCTCAAGGAATCAAATGCCCTGCCGATGTTCACTCTAGTTTTCGCTCGACAACGATCATGTTCCTGCTTAGCCAGATGGGATTCAGTAGATACATTTTTTTTTGTTTGGCTTACTCAGAGTTTGTGTAGGAGTCGGTGTTGTGCTAGGAGCCGGACGTTTGCTGGATTCCATCTCTAAGATAACGTTACCTAGTGTTGCAGACTGTTGTCACTGTTGAATAGTGGAAGAGAAGCTACTGTCTGAGGCAAGGCTCTCGGGAGCACGCATAAACTTCACATCCTTTGGATTTTCCCGGCAAAAGTGACCCGCTCCCTTCACATGAAAATCAGTCTACAGGCTTTAATCGGCAATCTAGGAAGTCCGAGAAGGGCTCATTTTTTAAGTTGCGTTACAAGCCGTTCACACATTGCCAAAAAAAAAGGGCGAATATTACATGAAAATTGTTACATATTGCACCTCTATCTTCTATTGAACCCAGAACATTTCTTTAACACTCAAAATTACACCAATCATTTCTTAGTATGACAGTAGGACAGGCAGTCATGCAGGTAATAATACTAGAACTAAAAAGTCAAGTCAAGTCATTATTATTTGTATTATGCTCACTGGGGCCCTAAAGATAAATAATATATGTAGATATGCATGTGTGTGGGTGTGTGTGTGTGCTATATATATATATATATATATACACAGGTGCATCTAAAAAAATTAGAATATCATGGAAAAGTTCAGTGGTCCAAAGTCCTCTCTTCAGATGAAAGAAATTTTGCATTTCATTTGGAAATCAAGTCTGGAGGACAAGTGGAGAGGCACAGAATCCAAGTTGCTTGAAGTCCAGTGTGAAGTTTCCACAGTCAGTGATGAGTTGGGGTGCCATGTCATCTGCTGGTGTTGGTCCACTGTGTTTTCTCAAGTCGAGAGATTTTAGAGCACTTCATGCTTCCATCTGCTGACAAGCTTTATGGAGATGCTGATTTCCTTTTCCAGCAGGACTTGGCACCTGCCTACAGTGCCAAAAGTACTAGTAACTGGTTTGCTGACCATGGTATTACTGTGTTTGATTGGCCAGCCAACTTGCCTGACCTGAACCCCATAGATAATCTATGGGGTATTGTCAAGAGGAAAATGAGAGACACCAGACCCAACAATACAGATGAGCTGAAGGCTGCTATCAAAGCAACCTGGGCTTCCATAACACCTCAGCAGTGCCACAGGGTGATTGTCTCCATGCCACGCCGCATTGATGCAGTAATTTGTGCAAAAGGAGCCCCAACCAAGTATTGAGTACATAAATAAACATGCTTTTCAGAAGGTCGACATTTCTGTATTATATTTGCTTTATTCTAATATTTTGAGATACTGGATTTTTGATTTCCATGAGCTGCAAGCCATAATCATCAAGATTAAAACAAAAAAAGGCTTGAAATATTTCACTTTATGTGTAGTAACTTTTCCACGATATTCTAATTTTTTTAGATGCACCTGTATATATATATATAGCACACACACACACACATTATTTATCCAATGAGCATGCCAAAGGCAACTATGGCAAGGAACACAAAACTTCATCTATTTTCTGAAAAATATATTTTCTAAACAGCTAAATTAGAGTAATAAAACTTACTGGTAACATTCTTAAAGATGTATCCTGAACTTTTAACGTTATTGACCACAGTGAAGAGTGTAAAATTGTATTCAGTTCCTGGGGTGAGAGATGAGCATTCATATGTAAACACATCGCTCTGTGATCCAGTGAAATTTACCATCTTTCCATCACTTTGATACAAGGTGTAGTTATAGGTGTAGTTAAAGTTCAGTTTATCCCATTCAATAGTCAACTGATTCTGTGATCGATGTGTCACTCTCACTTGAGTTACTTCAGATAGAGCTGAGAGAGAGAGAGAGAGAGAGTTAACTCATTTTGGACAATAATCAGAAGTAATTACTACAAATACCATTACAGTACTTTCATCACAACACTGATATGTGCTAATTGACAGGGCTTTACACTACTCAGAATGAATCAAAATTAAGAATTGAAATTCCAATTCAACTCCTCATTTTGAAATGAGGTAGGAAATAGGATATCAAATTGTAATCCAAATTTGAATTTAAGGAAGAGGAATGTAATGAAATTCAACTGCTGTCAGTGTAGTTTTTAATACATTTAATTTTGTGAATTACCAATAAACATGTTATTATATACATAACATATGTGTAACACCAGACACATTGGATAACATTATTAATCGATGTTTGAAATACCAACAATTTGTAATTAATTTGTACATATTTCATCATATTTAATAAATTAACTTTTATTTTATGGACTGTGATGGAAGAACACTATTTCACAGAATGCTTTAATTTCTTCGAGTTTTTCTAAGTCTGAAAACAATATGGTGAACATGTTGTGGTGCTGTAGGGCAACATTAAAATGGCTGTAGCTGTGTTTATAGTTTTAACAGTACAAATCCATTGAGAAAAGTTTATTCTGCATATGAGAAAATGAATAGTCATAATGAAACAAAATTCATTATGTAATTATTTAAGATTTTTCACAAAACTTGTGTTGGACAAATGAAAATAATTTTGAATGCCAATTCAACAAATGCATTTTCCTGTCAGTCTAACTCAACACCCTGTAGAGCGTGGACAATTCAATTTAAGTTCCAACTTGTGAATTGAAAGTAAGCCAGTTCTGAAATTCTGCATTTTGTTCAGCCCTGCTATGTGGTTCTATATAATATAATATAATATAATATAATATAATAATATATAGGGTTGTCAATGGATACAATTTTTTAAATATGTAGATTAAGATATGTAGATTAATTCATCGAATTAATCACAATTAAATGCTTATATAAATATTTGCTGACAAAGCCAAATATAATATATATTATAAAAATAATTCAGATAATTAAAGTCCATTACATTATTGTAGCAGACGAGTAAAGAAATGATAAGACAATACAAAATGTGGCTTTAGAAGGCAATATATTGTTTATATCCATATTTTTGAACATAAGCCTATCTTTGGCCTACAGTTCACAGTAATCCATTTTGCAATTGAATATGTCAATCTGTCTGAGATGTATTATATGGGCTTTTCTATGGATGCGTCAATGTACACATGCATCAGACAGAAGCTTTTGCTGCATTTCAAATTGGTGATGTCACGTCATAAACAGTGTTTTTAGGTTGCTGTGTCAAGTTAAACGTAGTTTGAAACTTGCTGATCCCTGCATTCAGACTTGCACTCTGTCCAGCTGTTTGAATGCAAGAACGCATTCTCATCTTGTGCTGTTGCTAGTTGCTGTGTCTCGTTTCGAAGACCACGTGCTAGCTAGGATGCCTCCTGTGAATGCAGCAGTATACCGAGCGTCCTCCTTTAAACAAGCATCATTTAAACGAGACAGCCTTTGAGTGAGCGCTTTGAGTGAGAAGGGAACAAAGTCCCTTTGGAAGGGAATGTATGAGGTAAATTTTAGGAGAGTTATAATTATGTATAGAGAAAAGAAAATAGGTTTTACATGTGTACTTTTAGTCTATAATACTTTATTTTAATTATATTTTGCTATAATTATACACAGGGACGGATTAACCACCGGGCCGATTGGGCCGTTGCCCAGGGGCCTCTACACCCAAAGGTCCCTGAGCTCTAAATCAACTATTTCTTTATTTATTTTGAGACATTTATAATAAATCCTCGTAAATATCAGCCTTATGTGAGATACCATTTGTTCGGACAAATGCATGCTGGACGACAGTAGAGCGAGCACAGACACTCGAGTGCGTGCTCAAGGAATCTGCATCTCACAGGTGCTGCATATTTATTTGAAGGACTACAGAGAACAGCGTCTGATTTACAAAACGCTTCCAAAGATAAGGTGCAGTTTACTCTGGCTGTATACAAAGCTGATGGTTTAAATTCATATAAGTGACAGAATTCGTGCAACAGTATAGAGGCCTTTAAAATGTTGAAGTCCTGCATGCATTTAATGTTTAATGATAAAGAGAAAGATGCCCTAATACCCTAAATATGTGCACGGTAACATTTTGTAATAGGCTATTTGGTTAACAGTGAGAGTTCACGAACAGTTATTGTATCGGGACTCGGGAATAAAGAATGTGTCAAACACAATCTCAGATAGCAGGGAATAAATTGCACAGTGACCTATGAGCCTAAACAGCGCAATACACAGATCTTCAAATGATCAAAACTCACATTCAAGTCGAACAAAAATAATCTCTGTCACTGCCTGCAACATAGTAGGCCTATTCTTAATCAATGCAAAATGCGTAATTCTGCCCGGGCAAGTTCACTTTCCATGAGGCAGCGAACGCTACGGTTTAAAGGACGTCTTCAGGATGCTTTGATTTTTAAATGATTCAGCATTTAACTTGTGTAATTATTGTCTGCACACCAGAGCAAAAAGGGGAAAAAACATTGGCTCACCGTTTATCAAGCGCTGAAACTTTGCCAGTTGAAAAACAATCTGGAATCACGTGTAACAGTCACATTAACCTGAGCTTCATTAGAATATCGATTTGTGATACCAGCGCTGAAAAAGCTTGATGCAGTGCAACAAATGTTGACACAATACAGGTGTCTCGAGATGTGTTAATAAATATTTAAGTTAACAGTGTCTTAAAAAATGTGACGGTCCTGCACAACGAACAGTAAAACAAGAACGCAGGTGTCTTGAGATGCATTTATAAATATTAAAGTTCTTTTAAACTTAACAAAGTGTCTAAGAAAATGCAATGGTCCTGTGCAGTACGCTGAAAAAAGTGAGTTGTGGTGCAACAATCAAAGATCCGTCCAGTGCATGTTTACATAGCCTTGAGAAACAATTGAAAAACAGCGCAATGCACATGTGAACAGCCCCTAACTCGCCCTATAGCCTACTTGAAAAACTGACCCGAACCTGGCCCAAAACCTGTAAGTTTGTTGGGTATCGTCGGACTCAGATCGGGTTGAAGACCTCTAAACACATGCAGAATAACCAAATAGAGATTTTGGTATTTGAATACCGTGCACATCCCTATTAATAATGCATGTTTTTGGATCGGTTCATAATTAAAAAGTACATACAATTGGCCATGTAAGACATTGCTCCAAACCTTTCTTCTGTCAATTTGAAAAATCCAACCAAATCTGCCAAGCGTCCTGTAGCACATAAAGTGAACGTAGTCACGTCATGGGGAGCCTCCACAGTGTACTGGCCCATGGGCCTCTTACGTCTTATTCCGTCCTTGATTATCCATATTATATACTCTGCACCCATCTACTGAGGTACTTCAACTTGGAAATTAACATTAGTTGTATTTGAACATCATATTTTCGGGCTAATTGGCATAATTGTTTTTAGACAAATGATGTTAATTTCCTTTGAAGCAAAGAATTGTGGGTTGTGAGTGCTCACGAAGGATACACCTCATGTATCCTCCGAAAGAATGTCGCATTCGACGGCTGCATTCAGAGTGTCATACATGCTTTTCTGAAATGAGACGAATGCGGCCGACAAAAACAACCTCCGGAGGATGCATCCTTTGAAACAAGACACAGCTAGTGTCAACATTCTGGTTTTTTCTCTGTACAGCTGTGTGTTGCCTATACAGCTGGAGTTTTACTTACTGCCCCCTGCTGAAAACAGGTGGTATTTAAAGCTTGAATTGTCCCGATAGTGGGAATATGCCTTATTATGGTCCAGGGAAATTATTAATTTTATGCATTATTTTTATATAATTATTCTCACTAAATATAATATAATATAATATAATATAATACAGACAATAAAAAATATAAGAATAAGTGCCACTTACTTGTGGAGTTAGTGAAGTTGTATCCATTACTTGTCACATTCTCAAACAGTGTGTACAGAGTGAAGCTGTAATTTGATGCAGGAATTAAATTTGATATGATCACAGAATTTTCATCTGAAGGGATAGTTATGGTTTTCTCCCATGATTCTTTTCTGTATCCCAGTGTATAGTTGTATGTGTTGTTGTCCCTGTTTGTCACCATGTTCCATTGTAAGATCATGTTGGTGTCATTGCGGTGCATCACAGACACACTGTCGACATTAGATGGCTCTGAAACAAATTCAAATATGGTGAGATTATTGAAATAACTGTTCAATCAGAACAAACCTTAACATTGGACCGCTTAGTATGACATCTTATTGTAGGTCACTGTACAGTTAGGTTGAGGTTATAGCCAGATTTGTCTCTACTGAACTAGACTATAACAAGAAAAGTTTAGTTAATCAGGACAAGCTTTGTATATTTGGTTGACATAGTCTTGTCTGGAAGATTACAAGAGTTTGAAGATTATTTCAATTCAAGTTTACATATAGGCCTTATTGAGTCTGAAAACTTGAACAGTTTGAAGAAAGACTTTAAGTTTGAATAAATGGAGAACTTGCTCTGTGGTTACTGGGTGCTCTGGCTGAACATTATGATGTGCTGAGACTCACCGGTAACACTGGAAAAGTTAAATCCTCTGCTGCTCACTCCTTCAAACACAGTGTAGAGAGTAAAGGAGTACAGAGTCCCAGCAGACAGATTCAAGACTGTACGTGTCACTACAGAATCAGTTTCAGATCTAGTGATTTGTGATCCTGTGTCTGTTCCATTGCTGAATTTCAGCACATAAGTGTAATTGGTGTTGACTTGATTCCATTGTAAAGTTAAATCAAACTCTGTTCGAGCAATTACTTCAACACTCTTGACATCAGATGGTGCTGATGAAGAGACAAACATACACAAACAACAAGCTAATTTACCATCAATGTTCAATGCTGGCAGACACTTTTAACTTGGACCCTGTTGAGAAACTGTTGACAGGAAGTATACTGTACATTTGCAACACAATTTTTAACAGTATAGGGAGAAAATACAAAGAGAATTTTAAGAAACAGAAACTGTGAGGATAAATGGACATATATGTCATTGTTTAGAAGTAAACAACATTTTATCTTTTCCTAATACCTGCTGCTACACACTCGGCCAACATTGAATATACAATTAAATTTAACAGAGTATCCAATCAATAGGTTTTAGTTCTAAATATGTGAAGGGGATTTGTATTGTTGTTAGCTCTCAGTATTTTCTCTACAGCCTTTATTGTGAACATGAAATGTTTCAGACATGATCAAAAGCATAAATCAAAAGTTATTTTAATAAATATGGGGTCAGTCACACTCACCAGTTACATTGGAGAAGTTAAATCCTCTGCTGCTCACTCCTTCAAACACAGTGTAGAGAGTAAAGGAGTACAGAGTCCCAGCAGACAGATTCGAGACTGTACGTGTCACTACAGAATCAGTTTCAGATCTAGTGATTTGTGATCCTGTGTCTGTTCCATTGCTGAATTTCAGCATATAAGTGTAATTGGTGTTGACTTGATTCCATTGTAAAGTTAAATCAAACTCTGTTCGAGCAATTACTTCTACACTGTTGACATCAGATGGAGCTGGGGAAGAGAGAGAAAACAAGAGGAAATTTAAAAGGGTCATATCAATTTTTTTATTTAATTTTTTTTCTGAGGGCCACTTATAAAGTTAGTCGAGTTTTGTTGTGCCAAAAAGTTCATTATATAGTTTTTCATGACCATTTTCACCCACTCTCTGACCCTTAGAATAAAACAGACTGCTTTTTTTTTTGCTTCAGGCTACGGGTTTTCTGTTGGGTGCATGTGGCAGCGGGGGCGTGGTCAAGCGTCCGTCCGGAGAGAGAGAAAGCGGTAAGGGCGCTTGCACCTGAGCTAGATTATGTTTAACACCTGTTTCTAATTCCAGTGAGCAAGGGGAGAGTGACATATAAGCAGCCACGCCACCAGCAGAGGGGAGAGAGAGTCTGGCACAAGGAAGGCCACAGTGCTTCTGAAGCTGTTACAATTATTCTGTTATGTTTGTGAAGCTAATGAGTTGAAGTTACTACGTGCCTGTGAAGCTGATGAGTTTGTGAAGTTGTAAAGCACTGAAGTGGCTCATTAAAAGTCTTACCTGAGCCTGGAAAACCCGCTTCCCTGTGTTCTCCTTTCGCTCAAACCCCCTTACAGTGCAATATAGTTTGTAACTGTCCCATCATTCAATAATAGTCTCTTTATAAAGTCTGCATTGCATTGTAACAGATTACCCAAACAATCCACAGGCAGGAATTAAGGGATTGAAATATTCATCGAATTTAAAATAAGAATGCACATTTGAATGCTGATGGATGTGCGAAGCACATATGATGATGGTCCTGTCCCAAATGGCACACTTGATGTCGGCTTACGGTCTCGTGGCCTACATTTGTGCATTTCACGAGACTGTAGGGTGTCCCATCTGACATTTTAGAGCTCTGAAGGGTGCTCACGAGTGCGCCCTCAGTGTGCCCTTTGGCTGAGCCCACATCAGTGCGAGCTCCACAGCTGACTACTACCCAACAGTCTCCGCTGCTGATCCTCTTGACCAGTCACAGCGGACTGGAGTTTCTGAGCTGGAGAAAAAATCATGGCGAACGAGGCAATGTCAATTGTGGATTAAATATTGATTTCAATACTCGTTTTTAACTGATTGTAAATGATGAATCACTTGCTTATCATGTGTATATACTAGGGGTGTAAAAAACAATATCGTATCATATTGTATCGTAAGATATGATTCTCACAATACAATACCATATGTATTGTATGATACAGAAACATACACATTATAGTGTATTTAAATCCAAGCAGCGCAATATTGAGAGCTGCGGAACAGTCTCCTCCTGCGAGAGGCAGTGCTGTGCGCTCACAGGAAAACAGAGCAACACACTCACAGTACCTAGGCGAGAAGATCGATGGCAAACAAGTAGATTATACTATAGCGGTACAGCTTGTCAAATTTGCCAAACAACAGTGCCATGTCCTGGTGCTACAGTACATCAAACATGTCGTTTTATTTACGCCGGCATCACCGCGCAAATTGGTGGATTTGTGAAGCAGAAACACAGCAGCCACCTCTCCCAGACAACACTGAGTGTGACATGCACAGCAAGACGCTCATAAGTTATTAGCCATAACTATAAAAAACAGCTTATTAAAAAACCGACAACATAAGAAGCCTGCAATTACATGACACTTATTATTATCTACATTAAAAACACTTGCATACATGTTATAAGCCGGTAATAAAGGCGGTAAAGTTTACATACAAAGTGAAACAGGGGGAAAAGGGCAAAGAAAATTACGTGTGCCGATCGGTTTTTGCTCAAGCCGCTAAATAATATAGGATTATGTACATGTATTGTAGAATCAGTAGTCGGGTTCAGGTTCAGATCAGGTTTTTTTTTTTCACCACTAAATAACATTGAAATAAATGTTTTCCTTGTTACAGTCACTTCAGCTTGATCACTGGGGGCTTTCAAACAACAACGCATTATTTTCTATAAAGCTGCTTTGAAACTATGAGTATTGTGAAAAGTGCTATACAAAAGTGTTGTAATGGTTCATATTTGTTTTTCTCAAAACTTGTTTGTTTGTGTTGTTGTTTAAGTTACTTAGTGCTCTGTTTTTTGTTGCCAGTGTCAGACACTTTTGTGGCATTTATGATTTAAAAGACATTTATGTTGAATCCTTGAACAAGTTTGAGCGAAACATTTGTGGGTGCTCATTTACTATTGTATCGTATTGTGAGGCTTGTAATGATGCTGGCAATGACAGGCAGACGATGATGATGAAGTGTAAAACCCAAGTGCAGTGTTTTTTACATCAACGTGAAATCCAGAAACCGTGAACAGAAAACATAAACATGAACTAAACTAGACTTGACATGACTTGACTTGACATAACATAACTTGACATAACTTGACTTGACTTGACATAACATAACATGACTTGACTTGACTACAAAACAACGTTACATAAACAATACATGACAAGAGACAATGGCAAACATGAGGGATTAAATACACAGACATGGGTAACAAGTAAACAAGACAACCAATCACAAAACTGAACTAATAATAAGACAATGGCTACATGGCATGACGTGGTAACATGGTACGTCAGGATCCTGACTTGGCCATGGTAGGCATGAGCGCTGGCTCGTAGAAAGGAGCTTGGACCTTGGAACAGAGGCGGGCCTGGACCTTGGAACAGAGGCGGGCCTGGAACATGGAGCAAAGGCTTGCTTGTGACATGGCATGGAGCAGTCTGGGGCTTGGCTGAGACATGTCATGGCTTGGCGACCATGACGTGGGACCCTGGCTTGGTGGTCATGACGTGGAACCCTGGCTCGGCAGCCATGACGTGGGACCCTGGCACGGCGGCCATGACGTGGGACCCTGGCTCAGCGAGTATGACGTGGGACCTTGGCTCGGCAGCCATGACGTGGGACTTTGGCTCGGCGGCCATGACGTGGGACTCTGGCTCGTGGAACGTGGCAGGTGTGGGACCCGGCTCGTGGAATGTGGCAGGCTTTGTGGGAGTGCTGAGTCCCTCATCAGCAACAGGGCATAGTCCATGAACTGAGCCAGAGTCCAGTGGATTTTGCTTCCAGGCATCATGGAGCTGACCGGCTCATGAAAAAGTCTTTGAGGGCCACCTTATTAATTGAATGTTTCTCCCAGGTCTTGGGCTATAAAATCAATTGGACCAAGTCTGAAGTAATACCTCTATCTAATAAGTGCCATGGGACAATAGGAGCTCAGTGGCCATTTAAGTGGGTCTCATCAGGCATACTTTATTTGGGAATTAAACTTATGCCAGGTTTGGAAAAAACATTATGCAGATTAACTTTCAACCAGTTACTCAAAATATTCAGAACTTGTTACAGAACTGGAGCAAACTGACAATGTCTATTCCGGCTCGAATTAACCTATTTAAAATGATAATCGTGCCAAAGTGTCATGAATCCCACCTTTGTTGTTCCTCCCACTCACCACCAGAGGGCTCCATCACCTGGGGATTGATTAACTCTCTGGACTCCTTCCCATAATCCCCGTACCTGGCAATGATTACCTGTTCACCTGTTTCCAATCTATTCAGCTATTTAAGTCTCACACTCACCCTCTGTTATTGCAAAGTCTTGTTTTGCCCTGGCTGACATTTCTGAGCATTGTCTGTGTTTATTGCATTACCTGTGTATGATCCTGGACTGTTCACCCTGTTTTGACCCGTTGCTGCCTGCTTACTATTACTGCCTTGTTTACCTGGATATAACTTGTGATTGTCTGCCGCCTGCCCTGACCTCTTGCCTGTTTATTGTCCACCTCTCTGGATTACCTTGGATATTACTGTTGCTGGTGATTGAACCCTGCCTGTCTGTACTACTACGTTTATTGTTATTAAAAGCTGCATATGGATCTCAACTCCGCTGACTCATCATTACACAAAGACGCTATGGTGCTATGATCTCGGGATGTAGAGTTATTCTATGACACTGGAAATCAGAAACACCCTCCTCATTTGACGAATGGTTAGAACTCATGTCTGATATTGCTAGCTATGAACGTGTGATATTCAGAGTTTCAGGATGTCATGATCTGTATATGAGAATGTGGGGTCCCTTTCTTGGCTTTATTGAGAACATATAATAATACCAGAGGTACTCTATCAAATGTGTTTTACATCTGGGTGCTGTTGTCTCCTATTTCTGTAAGGTCTAAACCATATTTTTCTGTCAATATAACCCATTTTGTTTTTTTATTATTTTTTTTTATAATCACTATTTTTGTTTTGTTGGGTAAAGCAATGGTATGGGGTAAAATGAGATAAAAGTTACAACATGTCACTGTAAACTTTGTTGTAAACAGACATTGTTCATGTTAAAAGAAAAAGAAGAATTAAAAAAAATAATAATAATAATTTTAAAACATTGCTTGAAGTGGGCGGGTACTCACCGGTACAACTGTATTTTTCTAGTTTAATCTACAGATTACTGGCAGTTTTTCTTGTGTACCACTTCTCAGAGTCTCCTGGTACAATGTAATGTCTTTATTTAATGTAAGTCAGTGATTCGATGAGGCCCGACAATCACTTTAATCTGACCCTCTGTAGGCCTGTCACAATAATTATGTAATCGACTTATCGTACAATATATGGACATGACCTCCGATAATTTTTGCTGACCTCGATATTGCCCATTGTGTTTACATGCGTTTGTTTACATAAGAATGAATGTCACCAACATTTTAGCCGGTTGTGTTGCTTCTGTCCTCTCGTCTTCTCTTTTTTGTTGGAGGCGGGGCTCAGGCAGCTCCTCCACACACACAGCCGGCAGGGACAGGTGAATATTACGTGTCAGGGCTCGTCATTAACGCTTGTCTGGGACAAGTGGAAATTTTGAAAGGGCAATTTAAAGATAATTTAACTTGCCCGACCAGACAAGTAGCCTGATTAAAATCTCAATAACGAATGTTAGCTAAATAGCACGGGACTGGGGGGATTGAGCACAATTTGAATTATTCCTGCATGTTTCACTTTCAAAATGCAGGGAATTCCCTCTTTCGCGTCGCCCTCTCTCCTTCTCGCCTTCACTCGTGTTGCAGCTTTCAGCAGCTTGTGAGTGCGAGCAGCAGGGAAGCACGTATCTACTGAACTTTAGATTTTACACATATAAATGGGTATAAACCTGTTAATTAGACATAGGAATGGTGTTGTACCACGTCTCTATAAGCGAGTGAATCAATAAAACTATTGCTCCTGTTTATAATCAACAAAGCTGTCTTCATCGCAAGTGTGTAAAGTTGGAGAGATCTAATTTTGACTCGTCACATCGTGGCGCTCACTCATAATACAGCAAGAAAGGCAGAAATTGCAACAACACTTTGTGTAATAATACCATCTGTAGAGTGAAGAGAAATACTTAAAACAGACTTATGCACCCATTACATCTCATCTTTCTAGAGCTCCATCTAATGTATGTATCCGAGGTATATTCTCTGCCATGTGAATCAGTCAATTTTAATATGTGTATAACAATATACATTATAAAAATATTAATACTACAACATTAATAAATGACACACTGAAAACATATTATCTATCTTTAATATGCATATCTGTTTTGAATATACAACATAACTGATTTAGCAGCAAGGATCTCTCAGGATTTTATCTGTTAACATTTTCTTTTCTTTTCTTTTCTCCCCAATTTGGGATGCCAAATTCCCAATGCACTCTAGGTCCTAGTGGTGGCGTAGTGACTCACCTCAATCCAGGTGGCGGAGGATGAATCTCGGTTGCCTCCGCGTCTGAGACCGTCAATCCGCGCACCTTATCATGTGGCTTGTTGAGTGCGTTAACGTGGAGACATAGCGCGTGTGGAGGCTGCACGCTATTCTCCACGGCATCCACGCTCAACTCACCACGCGCCCCAACGAGAGCGATAACCACATTATAGCGACCACAAGGAGATTACCCCATGTGACTCTATCCTCCCTAGCAACCAGACCAATTTGGTTGCTTAGGAGACCTGGCTGGAGTCACTCAGCACGCCCTGGATTCACGACTACAGGTGTGGTAGTCAGCGTCTATACTCGCTGAGCTACCCAGGCCCCCTGTTAACATTTAACATTGCATTTTGTCAATATTAAACAGTTGTTTTTAATGCAACTATAGTGATAATTGACTCTCAAAGAGATGATTTACCAAAAAATGAAAATTTGGTAACACTTTACAAAAAGGTTCCATTTGATAACGATAGTTAACTACATCAGTGAACTAACAAAAAACACCACTTTTATATAATTTATTAATCTTGGTTAATGTTAATTCCAACATACAGTATATTAATACATTTTTAAACATTATAATAAAAAGTTGTACATGTTAACATTAGTTCAACACTATGAACTAACAATGAACAATTGTATTTTTTTTTAGTAACTAACATTAACTAAGATTGATAAATGCTGTACAATATTGTTCATTGTTAGTTCATGATAGCTAATGCATTATCCAATACTAATGAACCTTATTGTAAAGTGTTACCAAAAATTCTGTCATCATTATTCACCTTCATGTTGTTCCAAACCGGTCTGACTTTCTATCTTCTGTGGAACTCAAAAGAAGATGTTAGGGAGAATGTTAGTTTCAGTCTCAATTCACTTTTATTTTATGGAGAAAAAAAAAGATGCAGGGACAGTGAACAGTGACTGTGACTAACATTCTGCCAAAAAATCTAATTTTTTGTGTTCCTCAGAAGAGAGAAATTCATACAGGCTTGAGGGTGAGTAATGATTTACCGTCTTTCTGCACTGTGTTCTGCACTGTTTTCCGAGCTGGGAACAAAAACCGCAGTTGGAGATGGAGAGGGGCCTTCCCGACTTTATTTTTTTTTTTTGACATTCCGATTCCAATGTCTGAATATTCTTAAGAATTAAAAGTTCATTGCTCTTTGAAAGGGTGTACTTGCATTATTATGCTATTATATTATCATTATATCAGTGGAATAAAATGGTATTAAAATAACAATAATATCTTTTATCGCAATTATTTCTGGGACAATATATCGTCCAACAAATGTACTGTAGTTATCGTGACAGGCCTTACCCTCTGACTGATTTTGATAAAATCGCATCAGTCTAAAAATCCGAGCACTCTTAGTGGTGAGTTTAACAACACTCAGCTTGTCTGGTCATAGTTCAGTTACAATGCCCTCAAAAACATGAACCAGCTACTTTTAGGTGAGCACGTCTTATTCAATCTAATGTAGGTTATTTATGACAACTGCTTGACTGTTGGGTGCAGTCAAAACTACAGACTTAAGTTTGGCACATGTTGAGTGTTCATGTGTGTAATCTGACCCCTGCAAGAAAGTAATTGAAGAGCGCTGCCGAATAGTATATCCCCCCCAGATTTATTCATTTATTTTTTTTAAAACATACTGTATGTTGTGAACAAAAGCAAATTCTCAGAGTATAATTTATTTACCAAACTCAAGTTTAATGCTAACAAGGAGAGTCCCTGCACTTTTTTTCTTTCGCTTCGAGAACTGGGCACTGCCGGCATTAT
The DNA here is from genome assembly GCF_019703515.2 of Myxocyprinus asiaticus. Classification (NCBI taxonomy): domain Eukaryota; kingdom Metazoa; phylum Chordata; class Actinopteri; order Cypriniformes; family Catostomidae; genus Myxocyprinus; species Myxocyprinus asiaticus. The sequence goes on from NC_059387.1 coordinate 2,469,798, forward strand.
GAAGCTTCAGTTAGTGATATTACTATAGCAGCAGTGTAGGATACTGTGCAACACCAAGTTAACATAGAACTGTCTATTGACGTGTTTCTTTTCTTGTTTTAATTTTGACTGATTTGAGAATATTAACTAGCTAAATCTTTTGACTTCATCATTTAACATACATTTGTTAACACAAAATCAGATTTCTTGTAGATTTTTCCCCCTGCCTGAAATAATGTCTTTCTAATAGACATATATAAATTATGTAAATTCTAATATAATTCGAAGTTATATTAGAACTTTTTACTGAAATATGGACAGGTTTTATGTTTGGTTGTACAATGTGTGCTTTAACAACATGTTGATTAGTTGGTTGGTAACTGTTTATGAATTAACTATGTAAATAAGCATGGCCTAATATATTGTGTAAAATATTATATTAAATACTTCTGTTATGTATTATGCTTTGGTGACTGTGTTTCAACCAGCAACTGAAGCAGTCACCTGATTTTCAGCGACTGAAGCTTTGTGCATACATTTTTTTTTTTATTTTTTAAAACAAGCTTCAAAGCTTCAGTGCCGAATGTCACATCACTAATGATCTTGGGAAGATCTAGGGATCTTCAGAGATGCAGGTGCTACACACAGCCTGGAACAACACAAGATTTAACAAACTTTACCACATTTTACCATTATCATTTAATCTTCTGGTGTTAAGGAATAATTCAAGGTCCATCTATCATACACTTCCTCATTTCCTCACCATTATTGTGTGGGGATTGGTTTTCTGACATCATAATGTTGGAGCATTCAGAATGAGTAATATTTTGCAGATTAGTTTCAATAAATGCTCTTTTTGTAGTGGGGAAGAGAAAAAATCTAAGTAAATTTGATTCCTCATATAAGAGTCATTTAAAAGAATAAATATGCAAAGAAGGTTCAATGAGACACTTTGGAAATGAATGTAAATTATGCCAGCTCACTGTATGGCAGGAAACAATGTTTTGTCTTTTCACCTGCTGTTATTCACCTCTCCGTCAGTGGATATATCAGCAGTTCCTTCAATGATTGACCAATTAATATACACTGTAAACCTTAATGTAGTCAGTATAATCAAACATTCAAGTGGTCCTATCATTGTTTGACATGTCGTGTTCAAAATCATAACATCTTTGGCTTTAAAATAAATAAAATTGAGATTTTTAGCATTAATAACTTACTAAATATCACACTCTTTCTTTAGTCTGTCTTTAAATCCATTTGGTCATGCTAAACCATGTGTTGGAGTTTTGTGTGGCAACAGTAGAAATATTACAATGGCTGCCTATCTGCCGAAGTGCTTTGCTTGGACAAAGAACAGGGATTTATGGGGATGTGTTAATATTTCAAAATCAACCGAGACTTTAGTCCTGTTTAGTAATGATTTTGTTTTAATGTGGGCAAAATGTTTTTAGGCAATCTGGTGAACTTTGCCTCTTCGATTCAAGCCAATTCTGTCCTATTGCAAGGAAATTCGGTGACCCAAAAAGTGTTTATTTTTTTTGTTTTTGATTGTCTAAATCAATGACAATTATACATTTTATACAAGTTTGGAAGATTGTGAAGAATATGTAAGTTCAATTTATACTGTATGCTACAAAGCAATTAGACTTTAGTTGATAGTAATTCTGATATAGCAATAGGAAATTCACACAGTTTTTCTCAAGTCACAGTTTTAGGTGCAACTAGTTCATTTATTTGAAACATTTAAGTTATTTTATTGTGAAGATCACATTATATCTACTTAATTTCACAGGTTTTGAGAGAGATCACTTTGTTACATATATTATATATATATAACAAAGTTATATAAATGATATATATATATATATATATATATATATATATATATATATATATATAAACTTGTAAGGATTTAATGTCTGTTCTAAAAATGTAAGGAGAATATACATTTTGTAGTGACACAATTGTTAGGTAGGTTAACTTATCTTAAATATGGAGTCAGTCACACTTACCAGTTACAGCGGTGAAGTTAAATCCATTGCTCCTCAATTCACTTATAACAGTGTAGAGAGTAAAGAAGTATCGAGTCCCAGCAGTCAGATCCGACACTTTATGTGTCACATTAGAATCAGTAACAGATCCATTGATTGGAATCTCTGGTACATTGCTGTATTTCAGCAAATAAGTGCAAATGCCATTGACTTTTTCCCATTGTAAAGTTATCTCAGACTCTGTTCGATTGATTTCTGCAACACTCTTAACATCAGGGGGATTAGATTCCTGAAGTGATGGTGTAGAAGTATCATTGGTTTGTCCCTAAGAGAAGAAATATTACATTAATCTATTTATCAAATGTAAGACAACTAGACTCAAAAACAATCATTGTAAAATGTCATATCCTTAGGTCTTCCAAAAAATTGACATTCAGCAGAAAAAATATATTATCTGAATCTAAACAAGAAGCCATTTAAAAGAATTGAGAAGGAAAAATTCAAGACATTTCAACCTGCTTATATTGTCTTCCAAACTATGGCCTGGCTAGGGATGTGGACGGTTAACCAATTAACTGGCATTAACAATTTGTTCGAGTAATGCTACCGGTTAAAAAATGTTATTATTGTTTTACAAGAAACAACTAATGAGAGGTAAATTTATGGATTTGTCATGTACGCTAACATATGAGGGCATGATTTAACACGTAATTCCCTTGTGCAAACCACCGTCTCTAGCTCAGTCTGGGAGAACGGGAAACATGAAGTGTTCAGCTACAAAGAGTGCTGTGTGGGGCCATTTCATCTGAGAAGACGACACAGCCTGATGCAAACTGTGTGCTACTACATTAAACTTTAGCAGTAGCACAAGTACAATGCAATCCATGCGCCTCGACATCTAAGAGCATGTGCGTGCAGCCCTGTGCTTCATCCATGCTGCAAAGAAGACCGTGTAATACAAGACGTGAGTGAGGAGATAACACAGTGGATCTGTAGGACATTTTGCCCATTAGTGCGGTGGATGGCTTTTGTGAGCTGCTTTAGTACATTGAACCAAATTCAAATTCCATCAAGGCTCACAATCACTAATTGCATCTAAGCACTTTTTCAAAAGAAATTGACGCCTATGTGTCCTGCTGTTGGTAGGATCGTCAGGCACTTTAACCACAGCAATGACACAAGCAAGTCACTGGAGGCCGAACAAGATTTAATGCAGTTGCCAAAATAATAACTAATAACTAGTTAATACTGGCGGTTAATAATGGCGGTTTATTGTATAAAAGAATTTGACCTCTGGACAGTAATTTGTAGCCTATTAATTATATAAAAAATTTTGAATGAATATTGTACTTAAGATTCAGTGCACTGCACTGTATATGATCTTGTCTGATATGAACTGACCTATGACAAATAAAAAACTGCAGTCACGTGTTTTTCAGTTGTATATAGTTTCAACATTTATTTTTTGAATATGAAAAATTTACCAAGGTCCGGACCTCGGTGACCTCATAGCTGGTTACAGTCATGGTCTAGCTGTTTGAGATGTATGACATCCTCCATATCGCTTTAAGGTAAAAAAAAAATAAAAAAAACTCAATAGATCTCAAATGAGTCATGTAAGTTTTGTGTATTGTGCCACATTAGAGAGAAACCGGACTGAGTAGTGTGCGTGATCCCAGTTTGCACTCTTCTGTCTCTGAGCACAAACAGTTAGACTGTGGGCTCTTGTACGCTTGCATGCTCCAGATATAGTGTGCGAAAATCACTTGAAACACAGCGCATGTCAGATGAGAAGCATATTTAGAACACAAGATAAATGCAATTGAATTTGCTTTGGTGGCCTGAAATGTAAAAATCCTGTTTCTTTAATTCTCTCAATCACACGTGAAGACGCTCCACCTTCTCCATTTCTCCGACAGAATGTGTACCTCTTCTGTAACATGAATAGAATGAGGTGCACATTTATTGCCATACAATGGCGATATTGCGTAAGCCATAGAGACGATAAAATAATAATAATAATAATAATAATAATAATAATATATATATATATATATATATATATATATATATATATATATACAGGTTGTCAAATTTCTACCGGAATATCGCCCACCCCTAACTGCAAATATAATGCAACTGAAGCAATATGATCAATTTATGCGATGAAAACCCATTATGACATCATTATAACAACATAAAGACCCCATTATGACATTTTTGAGGCACTATTATGACATCATAAAGACACCGTCATGAAATACTGTACAGTAGATGCCACATTCTAACATCGTAGATCCACCATTTTGAAATCATAATTGGTTCCTTATTGGCCCAAGTGAAAAGAGCTCCACTCCCAAGTCTCTATGACATTCTGGTCACTAAATATGGGTCCCTCCTTCAGTGTTCCATCGTGTTGTGGACTATTTTTGGATAGCTTAATTCCAGCTGTTTACTGTGTTTTGTTGTTGTTGTGATGTGCATCAAGCCGCTGTAGGAGGACATTCACTGAATCAGTCAGGGGTGCGTTTCCCGAACAACCATTTAACTCATTGCTTAAATACCATAGTATTCGTAGCCATAGCATCATTGGACAAATGAACAAGCTAGTGTTTTCTGAAACCGTAGTAACTATGTCGCACATCTGTCGTTCGAACCACGTTGATTCAACAATATCAAGCTGCCGTTAATGATTTTACGCAGTGGGTAGAGTAATAATTTTTGTGGAGATTGAATGTATGTCAAATTATAGCATGTTTTCACGGACACTAGAAAGCTGTTTATTGCGAGAAAGCTATATGTGGAATGAAAGATATAGAAGCCTGAGCGAAGTGAAATGACGTTGACGCCATAAACAAACAACAAACTGTGTTTCTAACCACAGGTGGAGAGCTGTAGCTCCAACCACACAACTTTGCGAAACTATGGTTTCGGGAAACACCAAATATTTGAACTATGTTGGTAACAATGTAATTTGGGTTTTGAAACCCCTTAAGTTAAGAAAATCCTTAGTGACAGTAGCCATACAGCCTTACGCACCATCACTTAACTTGGTTGCCATAGGAATAATCAGCTGTACCATTATTTATGTCATTTACTTGTACTTTTGATTCTTAAATACAGTTAATATCAGTTACTTTAATACTTTCACTTTAGTACTTTTTCATCAGCTACTCTGACGTTTATGGTATCTTTTCCTGGTAGATGAAGGAACACCATCTCACAATATCATGGTCTTCACACTTTCTCTACTTTCATAAATACCTAAAGACACTCTTCCATGAGCACTTGACTCAACTGTTAGTACACTTACTCTTTAAATAAAACCTCCACTATTCTCTGGTGTTTAACTGTGTCTCACCTACATCTCTTTATTAATAATTTGTAAATGGATAAATGTAATTGTAAATATGCAGCAAGTCAATCATGTGGCAGAAACTCAATGCATAAAAGCATGCAGACATGGTCAAGTATACCAAATGTGATCTAAGTGACTTTGAACGTCAAATGATCATTGGTGGTTTAAGTTTGTTGTTACTGATCTGCTGATTTTACACACAGTATCTATAGTTACAGAGAATGGTGTGAAACAAACATTCCGTCAGCGTTACAGAAGTTCTGTGGTAGGAAATGTCTTGTTTGGTGAGAGAGGTAAAAAGAGAAGTTCCAGACTGGTGCATGCTACAAGAAGGCAACAGTATCTGAAATAATTACATGATAAAACTAAACTGATAGAGATGGATTCAAAGGCTAGTTTCATGAGCTTGTTTGGGACACCACATGCAAAATGAAAAAAGCGACACTACACTGTGTACATGTAAACCCAACACAAGCCACTGTGTGAATGACAAACGGCATTGTAGTGAGCTTTATGATTTTAATAAATTACACAAATGCGCACTAAAAAAAACTACAGTTAACAAAATATATTTCCATAAGATATTAACTTATCAGGTGATGATTTTCCTAGACATCTTTTTCCCAGACACAACTACAAGAATATGTGTGTGGGGATAAATATAAGTACAAGGAAATGTCAACCACCCATTTGTTTAATTACATTTTTTTATGATGGAATCAATAAATTCTTTGCATAGGTGTTTGGATAGTCAAGGTATATTTGAAAAAAAAAAAAAAAAAAAAAAAAAAACTCTGATGTTTGTCAGCACATTAACTCATAGGAAATAGCTCCTTTTGACACATCAAACAAGGAAATACTGTTTTATAGAGCACTGGGAGCTTGCAGACACACCTAATATTTTCCACATTTCAAAATAATAGTAAAGTCAGCAAAACTATGAAAGTGGGAATTATTTAACTGACCAAAAACACATAAATTCAGTCAACTGTGTCTAAACTTTTGACTGATAGTGTATATACACTATGCACTACACACATTCAAACACACGTATACCTTGACAAAAAAAGTCCTTTCTCAGAAGAGCCAACAAAAGGAAGTACATAACTTGATAAGATGATATTTTAGTTTTTTTTTTATTTGAAATAGGTGTTAGTATTTAAAACTTAATGAAAATGAATGGTCCTATCGAATAAACATAGGCACTGAATGTATTAACCAATTATTTCCCACTCTTTAAAGCAGTAGCATAGCCAGAAACTTTTGGGTGGCTGGGCCAAGGGAAATTATTGATTGTATGAGATCTGTAAACTTATTTAATCATTTATTTAATTTAATTTATGTTTTTAACATTTAGGTAATTGTTTCCAGGTGCGTATTTAGAACATTTACTAAAGTTTGTCTATTTTGGGAATATTAAAGGATCAATATGTACAGTATATTTAATTTTACATGTGTAACATGGAACATTAGGAGGTCTTGTGGCTAAGAATAGATATTGATCATTAGACCAATAGGGGGATTTAGAGGATTTACTGTAGACCTTTTTACATTATACAACAGAACGAACATTTTAACAGAATTTTTATCCCAGTACAATTTGCTGGTATCTTTGGATGGTTGAAAATGATGGAAATGTTGTCACTATGAATCTGCTATGGTTTACTGTCAATATCTCTTATCATGTCACTGCGTCACAACTGTACTCTTGTTAAAGCAGGGGAGAGATGCCGCCAATGCGATAGCGATGTAAGATAAAGCATAAAGAAATGGTTCGGAGTTTGAGAAATTCTGAGCTATTTACACCTGTGACAATAAAATTCATAGCAATAAATTCATGCATATGATATTTAGACATAACATTATTTTATTTTAGATAGATGGGGAAAACAATGAGGCTGGAGTTTAAAAGTTTTAGGAGTTTTGAGAACATATTGGGGCACCTCACCCCAAGGGTCTAACTTTACCTTGTCACTTCAAAATAAAAACAATATTTTTTACTCCAAAAATCTAAATACATTACTATGTCCATAAATTCCCCATGAACAAATAGACATAAAAACTTTCAATATCCAACATAATAGAATGTCACAGATCATTCTTTTCCAATGACAAAATTTTTTGATCATTTAACCTCAAAACTGTTGATATTCAGATGAAATATCAAGATTAAGAGGAGCACAGCCATTCAATAAAGGTTTTGAGATGAGATTTAGTGCCATATATGGTCAAGAGGAAAGGGGGGGGGGGGGGGGCATCTTACCCCAGGGGTCTTCCCCTAATAACGAATATAACGTTTGTAATCATACATGGTAATTGTAATTAACATTATTATATCTTAGAAAAAATTTTACGTTTTTTGGATGTAGTTACAGTCTTTGAGAGCATATTAACACCCAAGTATATTCAGTATCTAATGTGGTTTTGATGAACAGGTCAAAAGATTTTTTAAATATAAACAAAGGAAATAATAACAATCAATATGACATTTGTAACAAGAAATGTTTTAGACAGGAAAAAAAGTTTTTGGAGCTGCTGCACGATACGGGATGCCCTTCAACTGAATGCGAGTCTCATCATCGCATTGGGTGTTTTACAGTAGCTTAGTGGGAGCGATCAGATTCTATATGTCGATAATGAGAATCCCTCAGATTATCCCATTTATTTTTAGATAAATGATATATAATTCATTTTCAGTTTTATTTAAGGTGAATAAAACAAAGGGTTTTCAATAACTGCCCAATAAGTGAAAGGATAGTATTTGGGGTAAAAAGCCCCCTCGCCACCTTTTGTTAATTTTTTTTTTTTTTATCAATACAACCCTCTGTTATTATTTCTTTTGACACAAATCATGTTGTTCCATCAGTATTTAATTACAATTTTGATACATAAATAAGTTTTTCCTTAATGGGCGCCTTTAGTCCTGTTGTTTTATATATTTTTTTATATTTCGAATGCCTTCTGATTTATGCAGATATTGAATTAGTCCTCTTTAGACGAGCACACAATTATGACCATTACTGTAAGATCTTAATATTTCAGATTTAATGGCTGTCACTTATCTCCAGAACTTTGGACTAGGATGGTATATCAGGAGTGAAACATTAAATCCATAAACATCAAAGATTACGCTGCAATACTGTCCCCTTCACACCCTCCACATAAACCAGAAATAACTTTGTTAACTTTCAAAATGCACTTTAAAAATGTATGATTGCACTGATATCCTTTTAAACACCTTAATTTGTCCATGACCATTGTGACTTAAAGACTTTACTTCATTTATTTGAAGAGCTGCATTGTCATTTTTCCTTTACTTTTACTAAGTTTCTTTTTCATTTCACTTTTTTATCTTCAGTTTTTGCCTATTGTACTATAAGGTTATCATTGATATCTGTCACTGGTGTTTTTGCCATGACAATGAAACCTGATTGTCAAGACTATGGGCAATCTGAGCCAGTCAGGCATCTTAATCAATTAAACACAAATAACAGATGTATAGAATGAGAGTGACTTACCCATATAGGAACCACACACAGCAATACTAAAAGCAAAATGTGCCGCATGATCAAACCAGTTATGTAGAGTAAACAGCACTATTGTTACAGCCAACGTTCCTATTTAATCCTTACACTAAAAAAGCATCTTTAATCTAAACTAGACAAGCTTGTCGTTGATACTATGCTCAAACATGACTGTCACATACTTCACTATTGTGTATTTAGTTTCTCCTTCAAACTCCCAGTTTCTGACTGTCTCTCTCTGTTCCTGCTCAACTGACCGATAATGACCTGTTTTATTGCCACTTCTCCTTTTACTCATGACGAGAAAACAATGAACATCGACCTTTGTCCAGCCTTTAACCAAAGTTCTTCCTAATTTTCAGATTCCTCCCTTTTTCTCCACCTGCTTATAGCTCAGTTCTTCTCTCATTTTACTTGCCAATCACTAGCTGGTCTACATCTCTTTATTAACTCACATTAATATCTTATTACACCTATTTAAGTTCACACGATTACAAATGAACAGTAAATAAATGTTACCGCAAAGCTTTTTCATTCTTTGTCATGAATTTGTTTTGCCCAAAATAAATGAAAATTTCATTTTATAAATAAATTGTATGATTTATTTTATATTATTTAATAATTATCTATACTGTTTTATAAATATTATATTATATTGTGTACTCCTGGGTCTGGCAAGTGTACAAAAGAATCAGGATTCCACACAAAATATCAAACTCTGATTCAGACAAACATCCCATTAATAATTTTGCCTTTACTACAGTAACAAAAGAGACAAAAAGTGAGTGAGGCTTTGTTCAGCTATAGAGGTAAGTTGGGTGTGTCTTAGTTATCTTAGATATCTGACACTGTGCACATCACAGACGCTGTGTACGGAAAATAAAGAGAACATTGCTGATCTGCACAATTATCACATCATCAGTAATCTAACAGAGAACTAAATGATTTTCTACTTCATGTAATTAAGCATTAAAAGGATACAGTAGTTCACCCAAAAATGAAAATTCTCTCATCATTTACTCACCCTCATGCTATCCCAGATGTCAATGACTTTCTTCTGCAGAACACAAATGAAGATTTTTAGAAGAATATTACAGCTCTGTAGGTCCATACAATTCAAGTGAATGTTGACCAAAACTTTGAAGCTCCAAAAAGTACATAAAGGCAGCATAAAAGTAATCCATATGACTCCAGTAGTTTAATCCATGTCTTCAGAAGAAATTCAATCGTTTTGGGTGAGAACAGACTAAAATATAACTATTTTTTCACTTTTAATCTTGACTTCCTTGGCAATCATGATTTTAAGCTCGATTATTCATCTTAGCACCATCTAGTGCACTACGTATACATGTTTCAGACTGCTGATTTATAGTGGAAAAGTTATATTTTGGTCTGTTCTCACCCAAACCCTTTTAGATCGTGGAGTCTTATGGATTACATTTATGCTGCCTTTATGTGCCTTTTTTTGGAGCTTAAAATTTCTGGTCACCATTCACTTGCATTGTATGAACCTATAGAGCTGAAATATTCTTCTAAAAATTTTCATTTGTGTTCTGCAGAAGAAAGAAAGTCATAAACATCTGAAATGGAATGATTGATGGATGAAATTTTCAAATTTCAATGGCCTGCATGAGGTTGTCAGTTGTCATGACAAGCATGAGTTTGGAGAAACAGAAAGGTTTTATTCATTAATTTTGTAAAAAAAGAAAAATGATATTTAAATATTAAAAGTTTAAATCAATGCATCTATAACAAACTTCACTGTAATTTTATTTTGTATCAGTCTGAATTACTCTCTTAGCTATGGACCAATTTTGATAGCACGTTTTATTTTTTTATTTTTTTTGTGGCCCACTTGTCGATGAAGTTGAATAGCCCTGATCTAAAGTGTTTAAAGCAGTGTCTGATTAACTAGACGTGTATTACAGTTACTAACCAATTTTCTTGGTTGTAACGGGTGTAAGATGTGGAGGAAGTGGAGTCTGGAGGGGTTTAGTTTACTTTTAATTAACAGCCAACATGGGAGGAGCGCTGTCAGCATTAATGTAATCATTTATCCACCTATTGCCCTCTTTAGCATGTTTCAAACTTCCTTTTGTCCTTTATTGTTTGTCAAAAGGTGAATGTACGAATTACCTAAAGGAATTTAGGGTTTATATTTACCATTACACATAATGACCTGGCAGGCAGTAAATAAGAATAATAGGCTTGTTTACAGTTTTACTAGGAGGGAAATAGGGCATTAAATAAAAGATGTATCAACAGAGTTTCCTAACACTGTTGTGTGTGTTTATAATTTATCAAAGCACCTTAATTTTGAAAGACTCATTTCATAATTACAAGTGTACATATTGGCCAAAAGCAGCACAGCAGGTTCTTCTTCTCAAAAACGAAACTGTCTGATAGGCCTACCCTCTATTTTACTGCTGTCATTATAATCAACACAATGCTTGTTTTGTCAACTTGAACTTTCATGAATAGGGCACAGATTGGGGTCCTATTATTTTTTGTCTCAGCCATTCAACCCTTTTAGCAAATTTGTTGCAGGAATAAATATTCTTTTGTTTTTTAAGTGAAGTATAAGTTTAAAAATAACTTCAAACCAACATTTGGACCCAAAATAGCCAATCCCAACTGAGTGCTAAAATCATACAAATCAGGGTTTTAAACTGCATTCAGTGATGTCACAAACGTTGGTAACAGGGTCGCAATAGGTTTGTGACCCTCATAGAAAAATGTAAAATGAAATATAATACTAATATATATATATATATATATATATATATATATATATATATATATATATATATATATATATATATAAAAAATCATATTATACATTGTAGGTCTATATATATATATATATATAGTTTTTTTTTTTTACAAATGAATATATAATAAAACATATAATTTTTTTAACTTCCATTCACTGACCATTTGTTGAAAAAGAACAAGTCCTATTCAAAGAATAGAGCACAGCTTTTATATATTAATATTAAAGTAATGCAAGTACTTTTTAATATTATGACTGTATTCAACGTTCAATTAAAACATATTGTATGAAGAGAATGTAAATGAAAGAAAGAAAGAAAAAAGTCTCTGTCAAATAAACAACACTAAACTGTAACAGCAAAAAAAAAAAAAAAAGAAAAGAAAAAAAAAAGGTGTCCAACAGTGAGCTAGTATGAAAACAAGGTAAACATTTTGTAGATAAAAAATAAATACGTATTGTTTATATGAACTGATTTGATCAATTCTACAAATACAAATAAATATGTACAAAAGTCTCCGGTGAGATTTGAATGCAGCTCAACGGAGGATTGCGTTCTCAAACACAGAGCGCCCCTTGGAGGAATGAAAACAGCTTTCGCTTCTCAAACTCCTTTTCAAATAGCCAGGGGGTCCGTGGAAAATCCCTGAATAGACTTGATTCACGCAAGCGACATCTTTGATTTTTCAGGGGAATGACAACGAGGCTTTGAGGGATATTCTTACAATATCTTATCTGGTGTAAAAAAACAGTTTAAGGTGGTAGCTGTGTTTTGGAACATGGTAGCTGGTTTAAGCTGGTCATAAACTGGTCCAAGCTGGTCATGAGCTGGTCATTAGCTGGTCCAAGTTGGGAGACAAGCTTGGACCAGCTACCAGCTGGTCATACCAGCTCAAGCTGGTCAAGCTGGTTTTTGGAAGATGGTAGCTGGTTAACCAGCTTATGACCAGCTTAGACCAGCTCATGACCAGCCTGGACCAGCTAATAACCAGCTTCCATGTTCCAAAACACAGTTACCAGCTTAAGCTGGTTTTTCCACTAGGGAATGGGCTGTACTGCAGTTTAAAGTGTTTTTGGATTGTTCTGCTGACAAAACATTGATAAAATATCTGTCCAAGATCATTCAGTATACAAAGAACTCCAGACAACATGAGTTTTGGAAAATCAGATGTGATCTATGAGCATACAGTTCGTGCCATTGGGGAGATGGTAAGTCAAAGATGGTGCTAGCGTAAATAAGGTCTATTGTGCACATTGTGTTGTAATCAAATAAGCAATAAAAAAATAAAAATAAATACTCTATATATAAGCTATATATAGCTCTATAATAGTACACTGTATATAATCGTATAATAGCAGGCTATACACAGTTTTACTGAGCAACCACTGGGCGGCGCTATGATGACTATAGTTGCCTGTTTTTCTGATTCTGGTCTCGAGACGCACTTTGAAAACTATCAAAATGAGCGATCCAGACGGAGAGCATCAACCATTTAAGTTTTTTTGGAGTAAAATTTAATCTGTGCTGTTGTTGGTTGTCATTACAACTCAACGTAGTTAATGATATCAATGCAACTAACCTCAGACCATCGCATCATGACATCTACACACTCAGATGAGGCACTGTCATTAAAAAACGGCCATCTCGACTCGGTGAAGTATCGGCACTATACAGCCACATGTTTTTTGACCATTTTTACAAATGTAATACCTTAAACATTACATAACCACTAAGCATATACGCCGATGCAAGTGATAACACTGGAGACTGGAAATTGAAAAAAGTTGAATTAGGGAATACTTTCACGATCAGGAAAAGGTGGATTGACCTGTTTCAGTGACGTCACTATTCCCCGCAGCCACCATATTTGTGATCATCAGTGGGAGGAAACAATGGTGGTGAATGGAAAAACACCCGGGAAACGATATCAACAAAAACATCACAAATTGCTTTTGATCCATGCCAAGGATGGGTTCATACAGCTCTGAAGACAGCACAAATATTGCCAAACGGAACTTTCGTGGACATATAAAGATATTTTATCCATGATTCATCAACAGACGCAGGCGAGTCTTATCGAAAAATGTTAAGTTAATGTGAAATGTTAATGTGACCGGTGTTCTGAAATATTCAGTTTCTGACATTTTCGGTTGCACTCGGCGGAGCATACATGGAGATTAATTAGTTTTCTGTTTCGTGTTAAAGTAGGATGACCATACGTCCTGTTTTTCCCGGATATGTCCTCTTTTTCGGACCTTAAAAAAGCGTCTGGCCAGGATTTCTGAATTTGCGAAAATGTCTGGGATTCGGCTTTAGTTGCATTATGATGTGCATCTGGTCTATTACATTGTGTGTGCGCGCAGACTGTATTTGCATTGCTTTAACCCCTCTATGTAAGTCCCGCCTTCTCGCACACCAATTGGTCGATTTATATGAGGCTTGCAGCAACTATTGGCCAAATTCCTGCCTGTCAATCTTTCCGCGAACGCGCGAAGCGCTGTTGTGTTCAGCATCAAACAGTTGCTTGACAGTAGCAGCAAATGACAGCTGAGTGGAAACAATGCCCAAACGAAAGTGTAAATTTATTGAAGATTTGCACAAAAAATGACCATGCTTTCGTCCAGGTCGAGATCCGTGGGAAGCAGAATGTATGACATGTAAAGCTGGCGCTTATGTGTCAGTTGCTAATAAAGGTGCAAGTGATTTAGAAGCACACATTAGCTCTATGAAGCATAAAGGGTCAGCAAAAGGTGAAAGTTCATCAGGTAAAGTAAAGGACTACTTTTTGCGACCAGGTAAAATTGTTATCACATTGCTTCATTTTCCATGGCCATTCAAAATAATAGTAATAGTAAATGAAGGTACACTCATGGCATCAAATATTTTATTTTAGTGCATGGACATATATTTATGTTATGCTAATAGAGTGTCTTTTTCACTGTATTAAAGTTTGCATTCATAGTAACACTGTTTTGAGCCCTATTATTCCACCACACCCCAATTTTTCGGCTAATATTGCCCACAATCCCTTGCTCGATGGAAGAGGATTTTGATGGTTCGCTTCAGAACTACAACTGTGAAACATGAAAAACTATAAACATGGCAGTGACAATGGTGCTTCATTAGTTCTTAAATGTTTTCACATCTTAAGCGTCATGTAAGTTTAATGGTTAAACGCTGTGAAAAAAAAAAACAAACTTCATTGACACTGTAGGACGACAATGCTCTTCGTTAAATTGTGAACGATCGGCTGCTCCATTTACACAATGAACAAAAAAGGGTTTGAATGATTAATAATCATTATAATCTTACCTGCAAACTTTTATGTTCTTCTACTCTACTTGTCTTGCGTATGGATACACATTGTGCATTTAAGAGCTTTCTTTCTTGAAAATAATCAAGTAAAAGTGTCAGCACTATGTGGATTCAAAACTGAAAAATCTTAAACAGAAACATTAATCAAATTAACACAATTATATGTTCTCATTTTATTTTTGCCAGTATTGTATCACACTGAAATAGAGAAGATCACATTCCCTTTCAGTCGACTGTTGAATGACGTAACCATGTGTGACGCTTCAAAAGACAAAAACAAACATAGCTGCAAGCAGCGATGAAGGGCCCAAGCACTATGGGTCCATTTCCACCAGGTGGCTTTCGGAAAACAATGCAAGGTGGACACATGCATTTGGCATTTGACATTATAAAAAATTATTATTGTTATTATTATTATTTTTTTAATGTTGATTTTTGGTTGATTGACTGTCGTACATCTTTGACAGCGATTCAGTGACGTCAGGGCTACAATGTGATTGGTTATCATGGCACACGTGATCCAAGTTGACAGTTACGCTTTCTCCAACAGGAGCCACGGGTTCAGCTGTCTCACCCTCCAGGTAAGCATTAATTAAAATATTGTCTGAAGTAATTTGTCCGTTAAAATTAGCCAAAATTATGGTAGACAACTTAATTGGCCTAATTTTACACCTATTTTGGAGATTAATTTAAATAGGAGTGTATTACTTGGTTCTGTTCAAACGATAAACAGATTTAACGGATGGTTGGCCACCTCAGCTAGTTAGGGTGGCAATGGAATTGTTGCTTTCTGAGGTAAATTATTCGTTAAAATTCGTGAATAATGTGGATGGATCAATTAATCGTAATTAATTAACACCCATGTTTGTTGTTTTATTATTTATGTGATTTATTACTGTGTTACTCGTTGCTGTTTCACAATAAATTGAGATTTTGTCACTCAAGTAAATTGAGCGGGAATTCATCGGAACCACTTTAAGGCTCTGTGCTGAGAAGACATTTTCCAGTTTTCCAGTGCTCTTGAACGTGGCATAACAGACTCTGCGCGCGAAACAGACAAAGGAGGACAGAGACGGAGAGAAGGCATAAAGGCTGATATTTCTGCGTCGGACCTACGCCGTAGCCTCCGCATCTGTTTGGATTTATAGTTCTGCGTCGCTGCTAGTTGGCAAAGCGCAGCAACAGAAGACGTTTGTTTACATTGGTGCTACATTTGTTCAAACTGGAGTTAATTAACATTTATTGGAATCTCTATTAAATATATGTGTCACGTTTTGACTGACATTGTTGTTATATGGATAATTTGTTTTTATTATAATGTTTTTAGATCACTAGATTCATTTATGGTTTATGAGCTTCTCTGTTCAACCCTATGGTATGTAATAAGCCTCAGCACTTTCATTAAAAGCTTTCATAAAATGCCATTACATTCATTCCAAATGAATGCGAAACTACTGCAGATATATTTGATATCATCCTGGGGAGAGTCTCTGGTTGCACAACGGACAAATCACAACTGTTGCGGTCCATGTATTGTATACATGACGCGTATTTACATTTGGTTACATTTTTTGGAGAGATGCGCGTCAGGCTACGGCGTAGGTCCTTATTTATTATTTACTTTATTACTGTTTTCCTTTTTGGTGTGGGTGTTCCCAAATAAAATCACATTGTGTTCAGGTGGTGAATATGTATTTATTTTAATGATCCCCCTTTTTTTTCCTCCTACAGTGTCCCGCAGCTCCAATTTAACTTGTTTAAACAAATATATTTTTGCAATAATGCAAATAAAGCAATAATGCAGATAAATACTTCATTATTACTTCACCTCATGTCACTTAATATTTTTCCTTTTAGCAGATGAGCAAGTTGATTACAGGCCCTTCAATGAGATGCCACAAGATGGAAGAAATGGTATGTATATCAGTGTAATAAGATTTATATGTTAAGTGTTACATTGATTCAGGTTGACACTTAATCAAATTGTCATCGTAGGAAGCACTGGTAAACATTGCCGTTGCAATTTCCACACTGGCCAACTGTATATCAGAAAAGTAAAAGTAGTTACTTGCTAATCTGGAAAGTAACAGTCATTTTAGAGCTGCATTACATGGCATGGCAACAAATAGCAACCATGGTTTGCGATATTCAAAACATGATAAACCTAATGACAATGATTTTTCCCTTTTTGTAGGCCCATCAGAGGGACATTTCCTTGGTTCGCTCACATATGGTAAGAATGAATTTCTGCCAATTGGTACCTGCGACAGGTATTGAATATTAGTTAATTTTTTTTCTTTGTTTTTTAATTAAAGGTCAGAGAATGGAATCTCCTGAATCAAGGCAGATAATAAAAGGCAAGTAATTAAGGAATTTACAAAATATATATATCATAACATCTGAAAGTTAATACAATCTTTTTTTTTTTTTTTTTGTAAAGGGAAGTATGATTTTTTTTTTTTTTTTAATGTATTTTTTATTAAGCTGCAACAGTAAAAAGTAGAATGCACTAAGGCAGTGTTTCTCAACACCAGTTCTCAGGCCCTCCCTCCCAGAATGTTTTAGATGTCTCATTAATTAAAACACCTGATTCAACTCATCAGTTTGTTAGTGTGTTAAATAGGGAGATATCTTAAACATTCTGGGAGGGGGGGCCTGAGGACTGGAGTTAAGAAACACTGCACTAAGGGTTATGAAAACTTAAGGCTGTCTGAACAGTTGTTCACATATTGTTCCTTTTTTTTTTCAAACTGCTTTCCCTTTCAAAGAATTGCTTATTCTAAACTGAACGAAACACTGGCTGAACTAGTGTCCGAAGTGAAAGAACTCGAGAGGTCCAGGACAGGATTGCACCAGCTGTGCATAAGTTCTCAGGTAAGTTATGACGTAAAGCTCACACTAAGGGCTTAGTAACTACTAGTTGTAATGACGTCGGTGCTTAATTCGGTTGCACCACCTGTTCAAAACCTGTTGATGCTCATTGACCCTACCCATGGGTTTGACTTTACTTTGCTTAAATGAGTTCACATTTAGTATATAGTGTGCTGTTCAAAATCATTCATAATGTTGACAAATTATACATCTGTATAATTTGTCAACATTATTAGCACTTTCTTGACTAGCCTATAAAGTGACATCAGTTCTGGGTGGGCATGCACATCAACATTAAGGCAGGATTTAACTAGTAGGTTGTATGTTTCCGTAAAGTGATGCGTAGTCGCACAGAATGACGTATTTTTTACAATCAGCAGCCTTCAAATTGTAAACAGGAACCGTGCACATCATTTCAAGCTGCTGCCTTGCGTGAACTGTCAAAAAAAGACGTACAATCTAAAAAGTTATATTAACGCATTACACATTTAATTTAAAATATCTTTCATAGCCTGCACATGGAGGACAAACGGAACAGGAAGAAAAATTTCAGCCACGAAGAAATTCTAATTTTAATTGAGGGAACAAAACAGTCCTTGAAAGCAAACTCAACTCCACTGTCACAAAATTTGGCAGGACATAACGAATAAAATAAATGCAAAAGGCTGTGAGCAGCGGGAGATAAAAGAAGTGAGGAAGAAGTGGAGCGACCATTAAACCCAGGCAATTGAGGATTTCCCTTGCACAATGTATGTCCCCACTGGAGGCAGTCCGAGACATGAGCCTAGCCGTATTCAACAGTCATCCTTGAAATAATTGTTGATAACTCACCCTCCGTATGTGGAATCGTTGGAGGTGGATGTGAAGCCACAGATGACATTGATTCAAGTATTTACATTTTTTATTTTTTTTTTTATTTTTTATTTTTTATGATTGTTATTATTCTAATGATTCTAATTAGTTGTTAAGTTAAAAAGTAAAAAGAGGGGGGGGAAGCACGTTCTTGTTTATCCACCGACAGGTGTTGTTTTTGCACAAAGTCAGCCAACCCAAGCAACAGAACCTTGCCCTGAAAACACCGTAGTACCACCTGCAACAGTGAAAGATCTGCCTGTCCTTCATCCATACTGTCCAGAGAGCACACAAGATAAAGAACCGCCACCTTCAGTAGAAAATGCAAGGAAAAGGAAACGTGGAAATGAGTTGGAAGACGACATAAACGGCAGCCGCTGTAAGCTTCTCAAACTGTAATATACGAAAATGGAAGAGGAGATCTTGAGAATTAAAAGTGAACCTGAAAAGTTAGAACTAGAAAATGTGAAATTAAACCTAGAAATAATTAAATTACAAGAGGAGTTAAAGTCTCTTGGCAACTCCTTCAGTACTGTTGAAATGTAATCTTCATATTCACAATTACATTGCCATCGCCATAGGCCGTTTGTTCATGTAAAGGTTAAAGTGTGGAAGTGCTTAGGCCTACTGTTTATTATTTTTGTTTAAATATACTGTTTACAACACATCAATATTTGTTTTAGTATTTATTGTTTTATTTAATTTGTATTTGTTTTATTTGTATCGTCTATCACATGAAAAAAAATAAATTCGATAACAAGGCTGATATCTGACTGTGAGTTTATTTTCCTTGTTTTCCAGACAGTCATAGAAATAAATGGATAGTTAAATTATTTAAGTTTACGTCATGGAACACACAACTGAGAGATTATTGGATATAATTTTGAGTTATACAAATTGAACTGAACAGTGAGTGAAGTTAATACGTTTAATTCATTAAAAATAATAAGAATAATGCAGATAAAACAAATACATTAAATTCAAGAGCTTTTCAGTAACTATTGACAAATATTGTTCTATAAAAAGGATAATTCTGTGTTTTGGTGAAGTCTAAGTGAAATTATTTTGTGTGATGAAACGCCTCACGGTTACACCCTCTTGCACTTCTGGGTCTTGCATTTGTCTGTATTGCTCTTCCTGTGGGACCTCCTCAACCTCATCACCTCCCAGATCATCAACTGGCATCTTCCACAGCATGGCCAAATTATGCAATAAAATGCATGCTGCTTTCACCTTTGCTGCTCTCTCCGGCTTCATTTTAATTCCTAGAGAGGAAAATTGATGTGTAGGCATGTGCGACTTCATCTAAGATATTAGCCATTCCTAATGAAATCAAATTAACAGAATACAAATCTGCTGTCACATACCCCTGTGGAGGCATGACCACCTCCTTTTTAACACACCAATACTTCTTTCCACTGTTGCCCGTGTTTTGGTGTGTGCAGAATTGACTGGTTTAGGTATGGAGTCATCAGCCACTTTTTTTAGTGGATAGGCAGAATCACCCAGCAGCATGCCAAGATACTCCCCAGAATCAAATTTCTCCCAAATATTCGATCTTCTCAGAATAAAGCTGTCACGCTTAGATCCTGGCCATCTAACGACACAGTTTAAAAAACATAAACTGAGGTCTCAGATGACTTGAGTGTTCAGTGAATGAAACCCCTTTTGATTCACAAAAGCATTCTCGGGGGCCTGGGTAGCTCAGTGGTAAAAGACGCTGGCTACCACCCTTGGAGTTCGCTAGTTCGGATCCCAGGCGTGCTGAGTGACTCCAGCCAGGTCTCCTAAGCAACCAAATTGGCCCGGTTGCTAGGGAGGGTAGAGTCACATGGGGTAACCTCCTCTGGTCGCTATAATGTGGTTCATTCTCGGTGGGGCGCGTTGTGAGTTGAGCGCGGATGCCTTGGTGGATGGCGTGAAGTCTCCACACATGCTATGTCTCCGTGTCAACGTGCTCAACAAGCCAAGTGATAAGATGCATGGGTTGATGGTCTCAGACACGGAGGCAACTGGGATTCATCCTCCGCCACCCGGATTGAGGCGAATCACTATGCGACCACGAGGACTTAAAAGCGCACTGGGAATTGGGCATTCCAAATTGGGTGAAAAAGGGTGGTGTTTTATCCTGATTTGTGTCCCATCAATACAGCCAAGTACATCAGGGAAACCGGCAGTGGCATGGAATTTTTGCCTGTTTGTGTTTTGTTCATTTTTGCTTGGCATGCACACGTAGTTGTTAATGTGGCGACACAGGGCAAGTGACACCCTGCGGACCACTCTACATACAGTAGATTTGTGAATTTGTATGCTGTCACCTATTATGTTTTGCATTGATCCAGTGGCAAACAATGTAACGCAACGCACACTTGGAGGCTTGGAGAGAGTGTGCCGTTTCGGTCTGTTTTGTGTTGGATATCAGTCGATACCAAGTCAGTTATCTGCATTATTCCCTCTCTTTTAAACCACAAACGAGCATATATGTCCACATCATCATAAATATCCAAAGGATGATGTCTGTCTCGTAAAACTTGTTGACGAACTTGCGGTTCATTATCATTGATAATGAATGATAATCTCATTGATCTGGCTGCCATCTCATTCCATCTATTCGTTATTCATGGACTAAGGCTGCCGTAAATATTTAGTTCATACGTAGGGTTACGTCCTACGTAAGTTTAATGGTGCAATGCTCAAATATTTAGTAGAGTGTAAATTGTGACTGCCCATTTACGCAACAGCTAGGCTAAGTTTTAACTTATGCACAGCTGTTGCAATCGGGCCCAGGGTTTCATAAGACGGCAGCTACCAATCTCTCCCCACCTTCTGTCAATTATACACTACTACTGGTCAAAAGTTTTAGAACATTGTGCAGTTCTAACTTCCTGTTTCTTTTTTATTCTTTAGATGCCTTACAACAACAGGTGAAAGCTGATAAAAAGAGTTTGTCTTTGCTGTGCCATGCAAAAATGGCTCCGTTATGCCCCTGAACGACTTGGGGGCATTATTTGTGGTGGAGAACCCTGAGTTTATCAGAGTATATATTTAATGAGGAGTATTAGGCCATCCTTTTCACATCAGAAGCTTCAGTCCTTGAAAAGCTCCTGAAGAGTCCTGAACACTGGAACAGTGGTAATGTTTCAGTCTGTAGTACTGTGGTGTTTCTGTCTTTATTGGTGAGATTCCATTTGCATTTACTTCCATTTTGCAGATGCAGGTTGCATTTGTTATGTTGTCATGGTTTTCCAGGCTCTTCTCCTGGCAGTTGTATTCTGCTTTATGAATTCTGAACTAACAATTCCATCTAATTGTTTTAAGTCACTGTCATGCAGTTTATCATAATCTGTACATAAGTTATTTTAAGCTCTATACATTTTAAAGTCACCACGAAATGCCATTTTTAGAACCTCTCTTTTTCCCCAAATGTGATGTTATTTCCTGTTCAAATGGTGTGGAGGCATAAATAAATACATTTGCATGTAAATTGAAGGAAGTTGTATTTACTTTGAGTTCGTTACTTTTGGTTCAAACCATGTTAATTGCATCCCTACATGGTCTCTGAAAGGAGTCAAAATTGACATGATTTACTGGCATGGAATCTTGCTGAACATAAAGCAAGATTGATTTGATATTGTTTAGATGTTAAATAAGTGATTTAAATTAAAATATTGATTTTATGTCCATCTTGATCTATTTTTCATCGTTGAAACAACATTATTTCAGGGTGCAAACCTGATGAAAAATCAATGTTAAATTTCAACATTGATTCAATGATAGTTTGGTTGATGCATTAACATTGATTCAATGTCTGCCATCTGGGACACTTCTTGCTGCCAGGTGGTGGCACTATGATCGTGACCCTAAATAGTCAAATCCATGTGATTAGCCCCCAAAACTAAACATACATTTAAATTTTGATCTAAATCATACATTGCACAGAGAAGATAGATTTAGACTTTCCCATTTTTCGCTATTAATCTTAATGCCTCGCCATGGCAACATTGCTTAATTTAGCAATTTAGCATCTTCAATGTCTTGGCATAATGTTGTCTAAATGTGGTGACAGTCTCATGAATCACCTAGGAGGAGTATTTAAAAGTTCAGAGACTTCAATATTCAAAAAATCCAAAATGGCCGACTTCCTGTTGGGCGGACCTAATGACTATAATTATGAAAGTTGTCCGGCTTGATGAGAACTATATATGTTCCAATTCTGGCGACTGAAGGTGAAAATGGGGGTTCTACAGAGGCAGTCTTACACACCCATTTTAAAGGGGGCAGTACAGAGCCCCCCCACATGCCCATGTGTGAACTTTTGCCCAGACCTAATGGACAATGACTCTGAAGGGTGTGCAAAAATTCATGAAATGTTAAGCATGCCAAGTGCCTCAAAAACACCCAACTATAGGAAAAAAGGAATAATAACAACTAATGCATTGCCATGGCAACTTTATTTAAAATATCAAATATTCCTTTACAATTTTACATCAGCAGTGTCTTGGCATTATTTTAAAGAATTTTGAAACAATTCATGTAAATACAAGAGGGCTATTTCAAAGTCTGTTAAAAGTGCCATACTTCCTGCTGCCAGTTGGTGGCGCTATGACCGTGACCCATAATAGCCGCATCAATGTGATCAGCCCTCATTACCAAACACAGAGCTGAATTTTCATCAAAATCATACAACGCGCACAGAATTCAAGTCAAGTAATTTTACATTTTATAGCGCTTTTCACAACACACGTCATTTCAAAACTTCCGTGAAGTTGGCACCCCATATAATTAAATACTAACCAAAACTATTCCATTCGTTTGTGCTGTGTTTGTGCTGATGTGCCGCATAAATGAATGTTTGTGCTGGCTTGGTGTTTGAGATATTAAGCATTCTTTTTTGGGCTGTGTGACGTCACTCTCCACCCCATCTCGCTCAAATTGCTCCAAACCGGTGCTGGTCGTTTGTGCTCGGATTGTGCCATTAAAACAAACGCTGTAAATATTTCCCTTCCTTGAATATAGCAAGAATGTTTTCGGGAGTGGTGACGTCATTCTCCACCCCATGTTGTCTAAATCACTCCAAACTGGTATCATTCGTTTGTGCTCGATTTGTGCCGTTAAAGTTGACACTTTATCTATTTCCATTCCTTAGAAATAACAAATATGATTCAGGGCTGTGACGTCACTTTCCACCCCATGTTGTCCAAATCGCTCCAAAGCGGAGCTGGTCGTTTGTGCTCGGTTTGTGCTGTTAAAATAAACCCTGTAACTATGATCGTTTCTTAAATATAACAAAAAAACTTTAAGAACAGTGACGTCACTTTCCACCCCATGTCGTCTGAATCGCTCCAAACCGGTGCCATTCTTTTGTGCTCGATTTGTGCCGTTAACATGACCAGTGTATCTGTTTCCCTTCCTTAGAAATAACAGATTTAATTTGGGGCAGTGACGTCACTCTCCACCCCATGTCGTCCGAATCGCTCCAAACATTCAGTCGTTTTGCTCGATTTGTGCTGTTGAAAGAAACAATCTAACTAATTCCCTTACATAGAAATAACAAAATTACCCCATCTCGTCTAATGCACTCATTTTCTGACTCGTTCGTTTGTGCTCGCTCGGTGCAGGTTTGTTACCGTTTTTTTGTTTGTTTTTTTATAGATATTGACAGTTTGATCATACATATACATACATATATATATATATATATATATATATATATATTAAATTCAGAGCATGTGTGTAGGAAAATATATAGCACGTTTAAAAAATTACAACTAATTGTTAAGCACATACTTCAGAGAGATTAAATTTTCTTATTAGTATTTGGCATTCAATAGAAACTCACATGAACATCCTCATTAATAATATTATCATGCATTGATCACACCAGTAAGGGTATGATATCTTTGTTCCCTGCCATAAAACACATTAAGATTTGATGTGCACAATGATGCACATTTTGTGAAAGTAAAATAAATAAATAAAATAAAATATTCAAACATACAGTAAACCCATCCCCCTTATCCTCATGAGGTTTCAAACTTGAACCTCTTTCTTAGATCAAAAAAGGTAAATGTTTGAAGAACATCCTGGCCACATATTTCCATATAATTTAAGTAAATGTGGACTAGTGCTGGAAAGCTTCAAAATGACAATATATATATATATATATATATATATATATATATATATATATATATATATATATTGAAATATACTGGTGTGGTATGGACCACATTTATGGTACTTGGTATGGTACCAATGAACTGAATTGTTTAGTTAGAAAGTTAAGAGCAATTTGTCTGATTCATGAACAAATCATTAAGACTAGTTTTGTGAGCTGAATAAACCAGTTCATTAAAAAATCATTGCTACTTCTCTTATGAAAACGGTAAAGTGATCTAGGACGGATGGTGAGATTTTCAGAGAAAGATGACTTAAATTTCAGTCTGTTTATCACACAAAGCTATAAAAACACTTCAGAAGATTTGGAATAAAGTGTACAAGTTAATATATGATAATAAATATATGATAATAATATATGGTTTGTTTATTTTTGGCACTTGACAACTCCAGTCCACTTCACTTTCATTATATGGGAAAAAAGTGGCCAGGATATTCTTCAAACATGTACTTTAATCTGTGGTCCATGGGAGTGAGAAAGTCATATTGGTTTGGACTGACATGAAGGTGAGTAAATGATGACAGATTTTGTATTTTTTGTCATTTACTCACCCTCATGACATTCCAAACTCACATTACTTTCTTTCTTATGTGGAACACAAAAGTGGATGCTAGGCAGAATGTAAGGAACTGAAAGCCACCATTTACTTACATTGATATGAAAAAAGATGCAGTGTAAGTGAATGGTAACTGAGGTTGTCATTCTCAACACATAATTTCCTTGTGTTCCAAGGAGGAATGAAAGTTACATTTGAAAATAATTTTTATATTACCCTTTAAGAATAAGCATGCAACCTCAGCATTTGCTATGTGGGCTGTTTGAAATGAGTTAGTGCCCTTGACCTAGGGATTACATTAAAAATAATTCTTGTTTTGATTAGATGCCGAGGAGGCCAGCTTGTGGAAATGATGACATCATCAAAGTCATCAGTGCTTCAAAAGATCAGATTATTACAAGGCAGAACATAGCAGTTCCCTCAGAAAAGGTGTGGGTAGATTTAAGTCAGAAACTCAAGAAAAATGTTTCACCAAAAAACCTTTACACTTTTGTCAAGACAAACAGGCACAGTATATGGCAAGTCCTTGGCCTTTGCAAAAATGACGAAAAAATCCAAGATGAACATCCAAACAGTGACGGCTCAGAAGATCATTTATCCATGTCAAACTCAGTCACAAATCAGCAATCTGATTGTGTATAAAAACTAAATAATTAAATAGTAATTGTATTTAGAAACCCTGTGAGCAAGCTGATGGCAACTGTGGCAAGGAACACAAAACTCCATAAGATGTTGGTTAATGGAGAAAAATAACCTTGGGAGAAACCAGACTCACTGTGGGGGCCAGTTCCCCTCTGGCTAACAGCATGAATATAATGTCAATATTAGTTATTTATGTGTAGTGCAAGTCATGGTGTAAAATGAGTAAACTAAGTAAGTGTTAAGGGCCAGTGTTTAAAAAAAAAAAGTTTTTTTTATGAACTGTAAGATTAATGTCTTTGAAATCCATCCTGGATTAACTGCAGAAATTCACATAGATACATTGTCCTTTGTTAGTTGGCTGTTGGAGGCTTTTGTTGGCAATTAATTGATAGTTTATGTATTCCATTTTAAGAGTGTAGTCCATCGTTAGACCAAGGTGATGCAGGCAGAGATCAGTGAGGTGCTTTGCAGTTCAACCGGCCGGTAATTTCAGTGAGGTCTATCCTAAATCCAAGGTTCAGGCAATGGCCTATGATTTATCCCATGTCTTATGGTTGGAGTTGCATCAGTTCATCCTCTGAAGTCCATCGTAATAGACTGAAGTTATGTCTGCCTGGCACCGGCTGCATTTAGTCGTCATCACTCAAAGACACGTAGCAGTGGAGTCTGACACCAAGCAGGAATGGAGCTGGATCCGGTTCTGGTGACCTCAGGATAGGAGTCCTGAGGTTGAGACAGGGATACAGATAGAATAATATTAGCGTAGATTATAGATCATGATCAATGTTTCTGGTTCCGGCAGACCTAACTAAAGCAGTCTAATTGTGAGTTGATGGATAAATTAGGTGTATGCCTGGCTAAATAGATGATTCTTTAGTCTAGGCTTAAACTGAGTGAGTGTGACTGCATCTCGAACAGTTTTAGGGAGACTATTCCATAGATTAGCCAAATATGAAAAGGATCTACCTCCTTTTGTGGATTTTGATATTCTAGGAACTATTAACAGGCCAGAATTTTGCAAACATAAGGAACGTGAAGGCATATAGCGTGTCAGAAGGTCACTTAAGTACTGTGGAGCTAGACTATTCAAAGCTTTGTATGTCATTAACAGAATTATAAAATTTATATGAAATTTTAGAGGTAGCCAATGTAACGACAATAAAATTGGGGCTAATATTATCATATTTCTTGGTTCTAGTCAGCACTCTGGCTGCTGCATTTTAAACCAATTGAAGTTTATTTATTGAACTTGCTGGACATCCTCCCAGTAATGCATTACAATAATCTAATCTTGAGGTAATGAACGCATTAATTCATTTTTTGGCATCAGCAACAGAGAGCATGTGTCATAAATTATTGCAATATTTCTAAGGTGGAAGAATGCTGTTCTACAAACAATGGAAATTTGAAAGGACAGATTGGTATAAAATATAACACCTAAGATCTTTGCTTTTGAAGATGATGCAACAGTACTTCCATCGAGAGTCAAATTATATTTTAGTGGCTTATTTTTAGAGGTTTTTGGTCCAATAATTAGTTTCTCTGTTTTGTCGGAATTGAGTAGAAGGAAATTTCTGGCTATCCAATCTTTGATTTCATTGATACACACTGCTAATTTGGAGAATTGTGAAATTTCGTCGGGTTTCAAAGAAATATAAAGTTGGGTATCGTCGGCATAACAGTGGAAACTAATTCCACGATTCTGCATAATATATCCCAGGGGAAGCATATATAAGGAGAAAAGCAGAGGCCTTAAAACTGATCCCTGTAGCACTCCATACTTAACTTTTGTTTGATTTGACAATTCCTAATTTACAAAGTGGTAGTGGTCTGCTAAATAGGACTTAAACCATGCTAATGCAAGTCCACAAATGCCAACATGATTCTCTAGCCTATTCTAGTATTTTCGACATAAATGGGAGATTTGAAATCGGTCTATAATTAGCCAGTTCTCCAGGATCAAGCTGTGGCTTCTTAATAAGTGGTTTGATAACTGCCATTTTAAAGTTTCTTGGGACATGTCTTAAGGATATCGAGGAGTTTATAATATTAAGAAGAGGTTCTGAGATTACAGGGAATACCTCTTTTAAGAGCTTAGTTGATATTGGATCTAACATACATGTTTTGATGTTTAAATGTTTCGATACGTTTTGTTAGCTCTTCATGACCTATGACAATGAAGGATTGAAGTTGCACGTGAGGAAAATTATGAGACATTGTTTTCTGGACATACTGTGACAGATGATTGCATAATTCCAATTTTATTTCTGATTATTTCAAATTTATCAGTAAAGAAATTCTATTATGCTGCGACAGAATATCTGGTTTAGTTGAGGCTTTATTCCTAACCAATTTAGCCACAGTACTGAATAAACACCTAGGATTGTTGTGGTTATTTTCTATGAGCTTGCTAAAATATGCTGACCTTGCAGATTTTAGTGCCTGCCTGACACTATCCTTCCATGCAGAAATACCTCTAATTTTTTATTCTTCCACTTGCGCTCCATTTTCTGAGCTGCTCTCAAGAGCATGAGTGTGATCATTGTACCATGGTGCGGAGCTTTTTTTCTTGAATTTTCTTTAATCGAAGGGGGGCGACACTATCAAGAGTGCTAGAGAAGACTCTATTTATATTTTCTTTTATTTCATCAAGTTCTGCTAGACTTTGGGGCTTACTGAGCGTATGAGACAGATCTGAAAGATTATTAGTGAAGCTATCTTTAGTGGTCGAAAGAATAGTTCTACATGAACGATAGCGTGGTGTACTACTAGATCTGATCTGAAAATTAGAAAATTCACCAAGGAAATTAGAATAAGGCCCGGGTGATCTATATACTGTTGCAAGGGCAAAAGATGCCAGTTTTTTATTTATATCCGACAGTGTCACATTAAGCATTATTAGTTCAAAAGACTTACATCCTGTCCTCTGAGTAACACCAAAAACCTCACTGTAAATTGTAGCAACACCTCCTCCTCGACCCTTCAGACAAGGCTTATGTTTATAACAATAACCTGGGGAATAGATTCAGGTTTGTAGGCCTCTTTGATCGCACATGCTTTTTCAGTCATGCCCACACATTTTATATCGCATTGAGGTCAGGGCTTTGTGATGGCCACTCCAGTACCTTGACTTTGTTGTCCTTAAGCCATTTTGCCACAACTTTGGAGATATGCTTGGGGTCATTGTCCAATGGGAGACCCATTTGCAACCGAGTTTAACTTCCTGGCTGACGTTTTGAGATTTTGCTTCAATATATCCACATAATTTTCCTTCCTCATGATGCCATCTATTTTGTGAAGTACACCAATCCCTCCTGCAGCAAAGCACCCCCATAACATGATGTTGCCACCCTCAAGCTTCACTGTTGGGATGGTGTTCTTCGGCTTTCAAGCCTCACCCTTTTTCCTCCAAACATAATGATGGTCATAATGACCTTTTGATTTTCTCCATGATGTCAAGCAAAGAGGCACTGAGTTTGAAGATAGGCCTTAAAATGCATCCACAGGTACACCTCCAGTTGACTCCAATTAGCCAATTAGCCTATCAGAAGCTAATTGGCTAATTGGCTAAAAGCTGGAATTTTCCAAGCTGCTTAAAGGCACAGGTAACTTAGTGTATGTAAACTTCTGACCCACTGGAATTGTGATATAGTCAATTAAAAGTGAAACAATCTGTCTGTAAACAATTGTTGGAAAAATTACTCATGTCATGCACAAAGTAGATGTCCTAAACGACTTGCCAAAACTATAGTTTTCTAATATGAAATCTGTGGAATGGTTAAAAAACAAAACAAAAAAAAAACCAAAAAAAAAAAAACCTGTGAATGAAAACTTCCGATGTCAACTTTAGGCTTTTGTAATTAAGTTGACATCATTTATGTCATTTATTTCTACACTTGCCTTCATATTTACATCACCTCTATGAATTTCTATTCCCTATTTGCTGAATTATTGTTGTTGTTAGGCAACTATTAATTATAATAATAACTATAAAACCAGCAATGTTAATGAGAATAATAATAAGAATTAAAATAATTGAATCTGAGTAAATATTAATTATGTTTTTATTGAATTCATTCATCTGCTCAACAGCAAGGTTTGGTAGCAAACCTCAGAAAACAATTCACAAAACCAACAACATTACTAACTTTCTTCAAAGCTTATTTTTTTTTATTTTTTTATTTTTTATTTTTTTTATCTTTCTCTATGTCTCAAGGTGCTGGGTGCTCTGACATCGCAATTCCTGAGTGCCTTCTCCCATGCAACAAACATTGCATGACAGAGGCATCTTTTCAAAAAAAAATAAAAAATGATGTGGCTCATTACACGTCTCGGGGCAGTACCGAGTTAAATGTCCACTGTGTGGCACTAAAAGTGAGTGAAATGTTCTCATGAACAGATGAGGTTTTTAAGGTTAATGTTTTATCGAGATTTAAATCAACAAAACCAACCTCCCTACCCTAAACCTTAAACCTAAACCTAACCAGTAGTGTCAGAAAAAGCAAATGTGAGATGAAAAGCACAATTTCTGAAGCAACCACGTCATTTTGTGGTGCTTCTGACCCTTTCGGCTCATGTGTGGACTCACGTGCGCTTCAGGACTTGTACCCTGATCTTTTGTATTGCATATGCAACACTCTATCAGTTGAGCTACCATGCAATTTGATCACACTTAAAGGAGTCATGAAGTGCTTTTTTTAATTTAATTTTATTATCTTCCCTGAAGTCCAATGATAATGTTCTAAAAGTTTTTTTGCACCAAAACATTCACAGTTTAGTGATATGATCATTTTCCACCCTGTTTTTGGCCCTCTGTCTGAAACACTCGGTTTTGGTCTAAGCGCCTCCTTAAAACTTCAATGTAAAAATGCCCACTGTCGTCCATCTTCAAAGAAGTCCTATGTTTACATACAACAACAATTAAATATAGTGCAGATGGGTGAAAAAACACGTCTATGACAGAGGCAGCAGCTGAACTTTCAAAGTTGTAACTTGACACTGCGTCTTTTAAAAGCGGTGAGATACATGTCAAAGAGTCTGTGTAGTTCATGTTCTTATACAAAAATAATCCAAAATAATTAAAAATAGTCCAGATGGTTGGGTGTTATATTAGGAATAGTTAGCCACAGAAGGCCTGCTCTCTCGAACTAGCATCGGTGGACGGGGCTACGGATACGGTGACGTATGTTGTGGGATGTGTAAATACAAATGTGCAATGTTTCATGACATCACGTACAGACAGATTTCAAAACGAGACGTTTCAGCAGGGTGGCAACTATACTGTAAATGCTCTTTTAAGACTGGGGAGGAAGTTTTGCGTTCTGAGATTTACAGTATGTTTTTATAGTACAGTTACCTCTTAAATGTCTAAATATCAAGGAAAATTTGATTCTCATTTTCATGACGCCTTTAAACAAGCTTGTAAATGTAGTTGGTTATAAAATGCAAATGTTAAAATGTGTCATGCACATAGTAAAAGTCTTTATATGTCATAAGATAGCATTGTGTAAGGAACAGAGCGAAAAGTAAGTGAAAGGGGATAAAAGTCATTGTTGTTTTAGCATCTCTATTGTTCATTTCATCAGGAAATTGCTGTGTTATGTACAACAGGACACATAAAAATCATTTTGCCAAAATTTAGGTATTGTAACATGATTCTTTGACCAGGTTGTGAATGCCACTGTGGGAGAAATATGACAGTCATCAGAGACAGTAAAAAGGCAACTTAAACCAATGGAAATGTACAACATCGTCTCTCACAAGTCTCCTCTCTTGATTTCATTCTATCTAGGAAAAAAGTTACTTTTTTTAATACTTAAATACAATTTAATGTAAATACTTTTTTGCTTTCAATCAAGTAAGTTTTTGGCTAGATACTTTAATTGAGAAAAAATGTCACTCAGTATCCATACTTTCACTTAACCCTCATGCCCTGTTCGGTCACACACACACACACACACACACACACACACACACACACACACGCACACACACACACACACACACACACACACACACACTTCTTGTTACAACCAGGGATAAATTAGGTTATTACTTGTTCTTCTACTCATTTCAGGTATGTCAAAACTGACAAAAATAACCTCAAACAAATCAAACAAAATGCTAAACTATGACAAAAGTAGTCTTTGATAATGTTTAAATATATGTCTATATGCAGAACTTGTGAAAAAATCTAGAAGTCGTCTTCTCTTCAAACAGGGATGAATAGGTAGCTCTCTGCAGCCATCTAGTGTTTATACTTGTAATTTCATTTGTTTTTGTTTTTTTGTTGTTTTTTTTTTGTTTTTTTTTTAAATGGGCAGCACAGTTTGATTCTTTAAGCTTTCAAACGGTATATAATTTATGAGGATTGGTTCAGTATTTGAGAAAATATTCATAAGAAAAGTAAAAAAAGTCAGTTTTCAAGCTCAAGGTCATACAGGTAAATAAATTAGTAAATAAAATAAAAAAGGTCTAAATACCCCACTTTTGACAGGGAACAACTTGAACGTGATTTAATGCTGAACAGTGCATAAGGGTTAAGTACAATTTCAGTGTACTTTTTACACTCCTGCATTTCACGTGTTTTTCACACGCGATCCGTCGCGTCAAAGCTCTCACACGTGATCCGTTATGTCACAGCTCTCACACACAATTATGTTGTGACTAAACAAAATCCAAAATAAATCAAAACTGTGTTATATTTTAGCATCTTCAAAGTAGTCACCCTTTGCCTAGAATTTGCAGACATGTACTCTTGACATTTTCTCAACCAACTTCTTGAGGTATCACCCTGGGATGCTTTTTAAACAGTATTGAAGGAGTTCCCATCTATGTTGGGCACTTATTGGCTGCTTTTCTTTATTATTTGATCCAAGTCATCCATTTCAAAAACTTTTTTTTTAATAACATTATAGTTTTATAAATTAATATGGTGGCACAATTATATTTTTGTCTACAAAACTAATTTCAAACATTTAAGCATACACCTTCAGATCAAAAGATTTTTAAGATCATGAGAAACATTTCAGTCAAGTGTTTCAAAAGGTTTGACCAGTATATATATATATATAGTCACATCCTGTCTACTGAGATACCTTCAGCTTATTGATTTTTGAAAGGAGCATAGATGTATCCTTAACTGCCTATAAAATCTCACAATCCTATGCGGTTGAGCTGAAGAATAAAAATGGTGGTCAAAGAGGCAGTTGCTAGCCAATTTGTGAATAATTGTATGTTTTTATTAACTTTTTCCAACTTTTTATTCCAACTTTTTATTCCATTTCTAGCCAGAAATTAGTATTGTAGTTATTAATTAAATATACACTTGGTTATCGCCAAAACTCTCTTGATTTTGTTCTAGATTATTAGACCATTGTGGAAGGATATTGCTGCTGCCCAGAGATCTCCAAAGGGGGACAGGAACTCCAAAAATGGACGGGAGTTTCAAAAGAGGGCAGGGCCTTCACCCATTGACAGAAAGACACGCTGAACTTTTTTAGAAAGAAAAATAGCAGCACAGAAGGTAAGTGGAAGAGAGAAAACCAGCGTTATGATAGAACTTGTTATGTACTATTTGTGTTGGATTTATTGAAAAAATTTTTTTTAAATAAGCATTTGTTCTTGTAATCGGGAGTAAAGTTGGCACTGTTAATGTTAAAGAATTAAAAACAACTTTAGAAATGAGAAATGTCTTTTTTTAATTTATTTTTTTATTCATTTTACATTACAGCAATTCATTGTGCTGACAGCATCAGCACAAAAACAATTGTGTTTTGAAGCTATATATTTTCAAAATTTTGAAGCTCCAAAATCCACATAAGGGCAACATAAAAGTAATCCATAAGACTCCAGTGGTAAAATCATTGTCTTCAGAAGTGATATGATAGGTGTGGGTGAGAAACAGATCAATATTTAAGTCCTTTTTCCTTCAGTTTCAGTTTCACTTTCTCCTTCTATTTTTGGTGATTCGCATTCTTCATGCATATCGCCCCCTATGCACAGGTAGGACATTCATGATATAAAATGACTTAAATATTGATCAGTTTCTCACCCACACCTATCATATTGTGTCTGACCTGCTGGTTGAACTGTGATGCACCTCACTGATCTCTGCCTGCATCACCTTGGTCTAATGATGGACTACACTCTTAAAATGGAATACATAAACTATCAATTATTTGCCAACAAAAGCCTTCATCAGCCAACTAACAAAGGACAATGTATCTATGTGAACTTCTGCAGTTAATCCAGGATGAACTTCAAAGACATCAGTCAATAATCTTACAGTTCATACAAAATCTTTGTTTAAACACTGGCCTTCAACACTTACTTAGTTTACTTATTTTAAACCATGACTTACACTATACATAAATGACCAATATTGGCATTATATTCATGCTGTTAGCCAGAGGGGAACTGGCCCCCACAGTGAGCCTGGTTTCTCCCAAGGTTAATTTTCTCCATTAACCAACATCTTATGGAGTTTTGTGTTCCTTGCCACAGTCGCCTTCGACTTGCTCACTGGGGTTCTAAATACAATTATGATTTCATTATTTAATTTTATACACAGTTTACAATCATATTTAATCAAACTTCACAATGATCACTCTAAGACTTTATAGATATTACAGTTTATTTATGTATTTATGTATCTAGCCTCTTTTTGTGCATGAGCTTGAAAATGACATACCCAAAGTTAAATGCTTCCAGTTCTTGAACCCAGGTCTACAAACACAAACTTGTGCTCGTTTGAAAGTAGACACTTAGACATTTGTTATTCAAGAGTAAAATGTATCATTGTATGTTAAACATTTTTTTTAAAAATATGCAAGACAATGCTCAGTGCCCCAAAAACACATCTGATACAAAGCCACATGCCTGATGAAGGTCTAACACAATTTTGAAATCGATATGATCAAAACTCTTTGTTCCATAATGATTTATGTAAGTGTACTTCCAAAAAAAGGCCACTTGGAGGTGCCAATAGACCACTTGTAGTAACTCCGTAAACCAATTATCAGAGTGGTTCAAAACACACAATTTGTTTATATTTCAATGTAAAAAATACCACACAAACCAAAATATACATGAAGATATAATTTTTTTATTATTATTTGGGAATATATTAAAATGCATTCCATATATATTTATGCATTTTATAAACAAGGTGAAAAGAACATTGCAATTTGAAATGTTGCATTGGAAATAAACTTTTACTTACAATAACGATGCTTCTGTTCATTTTTCCCCCATACAAATTTAAATTGACTTAGTAGCTTTTGCTCTGCCGTTCACCCAGGGTCTTTAGCCACTAGACTCGCTCTCCCCGACTTTGATCACCGTCAGTGAAGCCTGGAGCACACCTGCTCCCAATGCAAAGCCGGGGTGAGTGGCTCATCTCGGCTTGAATGACATATCCGAGCTCCCTGGATGTGCAGTTGAACAGGGGGTTTGATGAAAAAATGCAGTCGGGAGGAGCGGTTTCTCCAAACCCTCAGTGATGGTGATTGAAGCCGAGGAGGGTGGATCAGATCGCGGGTCCAAAAGCCGAGTTCTTTGTCAACAGTACGGCAACAACACGCTATAACTGCACTGTGTGTAAAAGCGCTAAACCTACACAAACACAGTCCACAGTTTTCCACTCCGCACCTTCGCGAATTGGCATCAGGGTTATATACAACCCTCATATCGTTGTTTTCATCTTTTCATCAGCTACATGACCATCAGTCAAAAATGATCTAGCTTTTCATTGGCCGGATTTATCCAGAGACAAACATGGATGATGCAAATCTTTACGTCACTCGTGTCGACTGACCTGTTTGGCTATTTTGAATGACTACCCAATCACAACTGCACAGAAAATTTTGAGGGAGGGCTCATTTTGTTCGTAAGACCCTCCCAAATATCATGTTTGGGTGTTTTGCTACTGAAACACTACACTGAGTGCAAGATTTCGCAGAGAATGGACATGAATGATGACTTGTGTTGAATATATAAAACCTGAACAAAGACAGAATGATCAAAATTTCTTCATATTTGAAAATTTTTGGACTGAAATCTCTAATGGATTTTATTTATTGGGCCCTTGCAATGAGAAACATACCAAAGTTTGGAGGATTGTGCTCATCTGTGTTTGGCTGGAAGACAATAAATGTCAGAACTTCCGGTTTCATTTTCCATGTTTTGATTTTCATGCTTGATACATTTAATACAGTCTTATTGTTGTAACTTTGCGATTGTCAAAATCTCTTTAAAATATCAAATCTTGAGACCCAGATCTTTCAAATTATATATTGGACGTCAATATTTTCTTACAATTTCACAGTTTAAATACGCAAGTGTGTCATTTCTGACCCACCCATCGTTAAGAGGTTAATGCATGATTTTCTGTAAAGCTGCTTTGAAATGATGTGTGTTGTGAAAAGCACTATACAAATAAAAATGACTTGACTGACGACTTGAACATATGAATTTAACCACTACTTTCGGCAATGGACAAAAGTTAAAGATTGGTTAACTCTGACCTGTGAATCTGTATGCCGGGAGGATGTGTGACATACAGAAGATTGAAATGACTTCTTGGCTCAATTCAAATAATTAATTTTCAAAGCAGCATGTTTAAATGTTGCATGACAGTAGACAATATATTCTAACAGTTTGAATGTAAAATTATTTGTTATTTGTGATGGATCATTTAATAAAACCAGAAACAGTCCTGCGTGACATCATACTGGTTATGTTGTCCGAAAAAAATAAAATAATCACATGCTCAAAGCCTACTGAGACATCCCTTGATTATCAGATCTTGGCTCTTCCGCATGTTGTTAAATATTCTACGGAGCATTGTTGTTAAACTCACTCATAGTACAAAGGAGCCTGGATTTGTTCCTGGCAGGAAGCAGATGCCCTAACCCCACTCCCATCCCTAATCTTAACCATATGGAGCCTGACAGGAACAATCTCAGGCATCTTTCTCCCATTGCATCCTTAAGTACTCTTCTTTAATGTATATGCTCTTAGGAATTTGTGATCAGAAATGTCCATGATAGGCACATGACACAATGAGAGTATCTTTGATTTGTATATAATATTTTTTTTTCTCACTCTCTTCCCATAACTCATCAGAAGCCTAGTCGGGATGATTGGAGGGGAGGTATGGATGCCATCACTTTCTCTCTGGAATATCAGAAATCCCTCAACAGATCCTTGCTGGAGATCCATCAAGCAGCTGGAGAAAACTCTGACCCTCATGTAAGGAACACTTTCTTTTAAAGCTTCTTAAATTATTCTGTTGTGTGTATTATTTTTTAGGTTTTGTACTGTAGTCTTTGTCCATTGTATTTTCCAAACGTTTCCTTCAAGCTTACAGTCCAGGAGGATGAATTAACCTCCACAGCTTCAAGTATTTTCTCCTCCACTCTGTTCCAGCAGTGTGATTTCCTAGAGCACCACTTCTTGACTGACAGTCATGACACCATAAAGAAGCTGGGTGACCATGCCGGCAGCCTGACTTGCCTCATCTCTTCTGACCCGCATGGAATGATGGGAGAGTATCTGTTCGACAAGCACACTCTCTGAGTTTTGGTGCCAACATTCAATTTGAAAATGAGTTGAATGATTCCTGTAGCAACATTTCAGTATCCTGCAGTAGTCATGATATGAAATTTCAATAAGACCCAGCCAAATGTTTTTACATCACACTTTAAAATACTTCTAGTGTACAAATACTGTGATATTTTTGCTATTTACAGTATGAGGACAGTACCCTTTTAATATCTCATCAAACACCAGCCTATAAACATTTGATTTCAGCTTGGGAGAGAGGGAGAGAAAATGTCTCACTTTTAAACTTTATACCTCAACCATCAAGTTGTTACAAATCCTGGTACTTGAAGTCAATATGGCAATAACAATACACACTGAGCATTCCAGAGAGAAGATTGTTGTTCTAACTGTATACCGTTTCAGCAAGTAACTCCTAGATGTACTGTAATCTTGACTTCAGTAATTATTTTTTTAAGAGCAGTAAGAAGTTTGTCTAAAGATAATGAAGCTGATTACAATAAAACAAATTTATGCAGTTATGGTTTTGAGCTTTCATTATAGGTAGTGTCAAGTTACATTTTTCTGTCAAATGGAGCAACTCGTTAACAGATCCAAGAGGAACACAAAATGTATTGGAACTTACTGTCCGAAGTACACAGCAGTGGACCTTTTACATTTGGGTCACTTGTCAACATATGTACTAGAGTTGCTGGTGATTGCTTACACCTGTTACATGCAGGGCTGATATTAGGGTATATCATAGCCAATCTTGAGTTAGATAGATGGAGCCTATGGAGAATCTTAAATTGTAATAATCCATGTCTAGTGCAAGGAGAGGAAGAGTGCACCTGATCAAGAATAACATTCCTAACTTTGTGAAGTTCTAACATCGTGAAGACCATACCCAAATCATTTTGCCAGGAGGTCCTTGTATACAGTAGTCCAGTGTTTGAGGGTTTATGGAGCTAACAATCAAGGATATATGCGAAACAACTCCTCTGCTATTTGGTGCTATTTCCATCAGAGCATCAATGGGAGAAGATTTAGGTAAATCAGGAAATTAGCTAATTAGTTTTTTAGCAAAGCTCCTTATCTGCAGATATCTAAAGAAATGGGACCTTGGTAACTTAAACTGATGCACAAGCTCATCAAAAGAACTGAAGATATTATTTAAGAATAAATTTGTAGGCATCTGATTCCATTCATGTTCCACAGCTGAAATGCTACGTCAGTATAAGAGGGTAGAAACATGCAACTGGATGCGATGGGACCTAAAATAGAAGCTGCCTGCAACCCAAAGTGTTTCCAAAACTGAGACCAAACATTTAGAGTATGTGTGACTACTGGATTTGAGGGATTAACATAATTCTTCACAATTAGGGGTAGAGACGCACATGCCAGAGATCTAAGGGAAAACTGAGAGTATGATTTTTCTTCCTGTACCCAGACAGGAGTACACTGATGATCTTGGAAAGACATCCAGAATAAGATATTATGAATATTACTTGCCCAATAATAGAATAGAAAATTAGGCAAAGCCATCTCAACTCAGTCTTCTACTTCTACAGTCTCTGTAGAAAAGCTTTCCTAATGACTTATATTCTCCCATAGAAAGGAGCCAATTAGTTTGTCTAGTTAAATGTCCTTATAAATATGGGTATAATAGAAGATAAATATAAAAAGCGTGGTAAAACTATAATTTTGATTATGCAACCTGCAAGAATCAGCGGCAATATGGACCATCTCGCAAAGTCCCCGTTACAACGTTCAAAGAGTGGGCATAAGTTTGCTTTAAACAGGATGTTGAAAGAGCGAGTTACCGATATGCCCAGGTATTTAAAACTTTCCGATGCAATTCTAAATGGAACAACAGAGGAAGAGGTAATGTTGGTGGATGAGTGAATGGAGAATACTCTTATGAAGGTTAAGTTTATAACCTGGGAACTTGCCAAAGGCCTCTATAATTGACAGAATATAGGGTACAGACAAAACAGGATTAGATACAAACAAAAGAATATCATCTGCATATAGTGAGATTTTGTGTTCAGAGCTCTTACGAATAATACTGTTAAAACTGGAACACTGACGAAGTGAGACAGCCAATGGTTCAATGGGATAGCAAATAGCAGAGGAGATAAATGGTACCCCTGTCTTGTACTCTGTTGTAGACGTATGTACTCAGAGTATATATTATTTGTGCAGGCAACTGGGGAGGAGTACAATAACTTAATCCATGCAATAAATTCAGGTGGGAAGCCAAATGTTTAAGACTAAAGAAAAGATAGTCCAATTCCACCCTGTCAAAAGCCTTTTTGGCATCCAAGGAGACTATAAATTCCTGTGTATCAGGGTTAGATTGTGTACATATTTATATTAAACAATCGCCGTAAATTATTAAATGGATTATGCCCACAAATTAGTCCAGTTTGGTAAGAAGAGATTATTTAAGGTAGAACAGGCTCTAAACGTAGTGCAAGTGCTTTAGCTAGTATTTTAAAATCAACATTTAAAAGAGAAATTGTCCGGTATGATTCGCAGAACATGGCATCTTTATTTTCTTTGGCCAGAAGAGATATTGAAGCTTGCGTTAGAGTTAGAGGGAGGTAGCCTTTAGAAAATTATTTGTTATATACTGATACAAGTAATGCAGACAATGAACTTGACAACTTCTTGAAAAATTCTACCAGAAAGCCATCCAGCCCTGGAGATTTGTTACCGTCCATTGCTGTAATAGCCTCCATGACTTCCGATAGCTTTATTGGACCCCCAAGATCAGAACTATGGTGGTCCTTAACTGAGGGTATGTTCAATTTGGAAAAGAAGGAATCCAAAAGTGATGGGTCATTGGGACTCTCTGAAGTATATAAAGATGAATAATAATAAAACAAAATAATAAAAAAAGTTAATATCCTGAGGGTCATATAGCATGAATCCTGATGTGGATTTCATCTGAATAATCGTTTTTGAATTCCTGGAATGACACGCCTGAAAGGCCAAGAGTTTTCCGGCTTTATCCAAACTCATAGAATTTGTGACGATTTTAGTAACCTTTGCTCTTTTTGAGAGCTAGACAGTAAGTTATATTCAGTTTGGAGACGGAGACTATCTTTGTTTAAACCAGGGTTGGCCGATATTGCATATTCTTCTTCCATTCTATATAATGAGTCTGACAGTTCCTTCAGCTTACTTATTTCTAGTCTTTTCGCATGAGTTGAAAATGAAATCATTTGCCCTCTAATATGGGCCTAACAGGAATAGTTCACCCAAAAATGAAAATTTGCTGATAATTTACTCACCCTCAGGCCATCCAAGATGTATCTGAGTTTCTATCTTCATCAAAACAGAATTTAAGACTTTTAGGATTTCATTTCAGGCCTCCTCCTCTAAACAATGCAAGTGAATGTCCTCCATTTTTTGATGGTCCAAAATGCATATTTAGGGT
The DNA here is from genome assembly GCF_019703515.2 of Myxocyprinus asiaticus. Lineage (NCBI taxonomy): Eukaryota > Metazoa > Chordata > Actinopteri > Cypriniformes > Catostomidae > Myxocyprinus > Myxocyprinus asiaticus. The sequence goes on from NC_059387.1 coordinate 2,510,827, forward strand.
GCATCAAAACAATCCACACGACTCAGTTGACAAATAAAGTTCTTCTGAATGCAAACGATTGATTATTTTGAGAAACAAAACAATACTTATGTAGTTTTTAACTACAAATGTTCGCTTCGGTACATCTCTGTGACGTGCGCTTATGAGAGGGGTGACGTAAGCTCGTTGGTAATGTCACGCGTCACGTGGAGGAGGAGTCAGGAAGCGCTGCTACTAAAGAAACATATTTTCAAATGCACATAGAATTTCAATGTTTTCCTTCATGTGAAATAAGGGCTTGTAGGTTTTATCGGAGAGCCTTAACATACTGTGAGAGAGTGAAGAATTTAGGACAGAAATACAGTATACATTATTACTATTGCATAATGTAATGTAATTGGTGGTGCTGTCTGGGTTTCATAAATGATATAACATATAAAATATTACTTTTTATGTAATTCTATCCCTGTGCAATCATTTTGAATGAAATTTTCAATATTCCTTCAAGCCTTAAAAGTAATCATATAGCCCCATTTTATTATATAATTTCAAGTTAAATATCAATAAATTACTACTTAAGGTGTAGGCCTATCTGTCATAAGCATACGTACACCTTAAGAAGTATGACAATTTGTATGACAATTTCTTATCATAATAATCGCAATTATGTATGAAACATTATTGTCAGCCAAATTTCATAATCGTGACAGCCCTAGGTGCAATGGGGTGTGAGTTCTTAAGGAGCTGTTGTGTGAACAACAAGGGGTCTGAGACCACAATAATGTGAATAGGACCAAAAAAGAAACTGGGTTCTCTTTTAAGTCCACTTACATTGTGAACACCAAAAGCACTGAGGTCATTTGCAGCTGGTTCCCTTTCTGGTTCACTTTAACCGAACTGGGTTTGGTTCACTTAAAATGTACTATATGTGAAACCACCCTTATGTGTAATCTTGCGATACCTCATTTGATTTACCTCCCCAGTGGTTATATTCGCCCAAATGAACTCTGTGACTTGTTGTGGGGTATCGAAGAAGTGCTTTGCTCCATTGTAGGTGATTCTCAGCTGGGTGGGGAAAAGCAGGCAGATCTCGGCACCGGTTCCACGGAGTTGAGATTTGACAGGGTTAAATGCAGCCCTCTGTCTGGCCACAACTGCGCTGATGTCCGGGCAGAAATGAATCTGAGTGCCTTTGTTTGATAATTGCCCCTTCTCTCTCGATAGTTGCAGAATCAGTTCTTTAATCTGTAAATGGTGCATCTGGATGACGAAAGGTCTCGGAGGTTGATTATCTTTCGCTGGGGGAGCCAAAGAGCGATGCGCTCTATCAACTAGTGGAGGTTTGGGGAAACTCTCCTCACCAAATACCTCAAGCAGGAGTGATTCAATAAATGTTGTTGGATGTTCAGGGATGCCAAACACTCTGATATTATTTCTTTGAGAATGATTCTCCAGGTCATGAGTTTCGTCTGCCTTTTTTTGTTCTCTTTCAAAAGCGACGAGCATGTGTTTTCCAGAGTAGTAACGTGATTATCCACATCAATAGAGAGTCTCCTATGTCTTGCAGTTTTTGCTTATGCTCGTGCAAAGATGTCTTTAGCACAGAGACAGATGATTTCAATTCGGAGAGAATTTCTGTTCTCAGTCAGATACTTCGAATCTGATGCCTCCAAGAAGTTCCCTAATATCATCTGCGCTGTCCACTGCTCATATGGCGCAATCTGCATCCTCGTTGTTTTCGGCCACATTATTTTTTGCATTCATTCTCGGCATGACAAACATTTTTTGTTCTTGTGAATGTTGACCCAAGACTTGTGTACTTTAAGTGTAAAAATATAACCAAGTACTTCGCAATACTGTAGATTATAGTTGATTATAGCAAACTCAAATATGCAGAGCAATAACTCTCGGACTACTCACGCTGCCATCTTCCGAACCTTTATTTTTAAGAGTGTAGAGACAAAAAGACATTATAGCTACTGTAAATGTTTATCCAGTTGCATATTAAAGCAAGAGGGATTTGTTGTAAAATGGTAGATATAAAATAAGACATAGAACAAAGTGGAAGCTGAGACTTGTTTGCATTGAATCTCAGAGGCATATCACTGTTATTGTACCAGAAATAAAAACACCATACTGCATTAAAAAGATTGTGCCATGCAGGGATTGTGCTCTGCCTTCCCATCCTATTGGAAAATAACCTAACCCTAACCCTTATTAATAATTACAACTGATTGTCTTGTTTTGATACCTGAGTTACTGAGTTGAGATAACCTATAATCATTCAACCTAGAGACAGTTTCAGTAGTGAATGCTAGGTAATTCCTTTTATCGAAATACAGCTACCTTGTTAGCTGTTGCAGTTCCAGTCATTTACATTTTTGTATGTATATCTGTAACAGTTTATTGGATATTGTACATTGCATATTGTATGTGGAGAAAAGAGCATGTATTGGGCAAAAATCTCATTATTGTTAGCAAGCTAGCTGTTCTTTCTAACAACAAAGCACTTGACATTACAGATTCTGAATTTGAATTTAGGATTTTTCGACTTTGACCAAGTTGATATAGGTATCATTCAGTGAGGAGCATCGCAGTCTGGCTGAAAGTTTCTGGCAGGTAATTTAGGTGAATACATTTTATTGTATTATTATTCATTTTTTTTAATAAACTTGTTTTTGACATATAACCATAAAATAAAAAAATAAAAAAAAGTTACATCTTTTGCGTTTGCAGGTCAATTTTGACCTGGGCATCAACTGTGGCTTTACACAAAATATTATGGAGATTTTTTGGTACATCTATATTTTTCTTATACACCCTTTACTTACATTTACTGTCTTTCCCATACTCTCACACATACTTTTTTGTTTCACACTGGGACTGCATCTTTTATACAAGCATGCACACACACATACACACACAGTCACACACATTCCTGTACAAAACAGACATGACAGTTGTAACAAACATAACAAATAAACTAAATCAAAGGTACTACTGTCTAAAGGGGGTGTGGCGAGAGCAAAAGTACATGCACACATTAGTCTGAATAGGGCTTTGTCCACATTTTACTCTGCTACCATGATGAACCAGCTTACAGCAGACACGTAGTAATATCCGGCAGTTCATGAGAGTAAATAGAATAGATTTAGCTTAAAAACATATTAAAGACATATTAATGTTGTATACTTGCATTGTACATTTTTTTGATGATGTTTATTGAGCAGTTATAAATAATAGGAAATTCATTCAAATTACTAGTAATTCACACATTAGATGTTAATATAATTTTTTTGTTGTTGTTATATTTCAATAACATTTCACAGAAATGTTGATAAAAATGTCTTCCCATGTATCACAATGGTTTTAATGTAGTAAATGCATATTTTGAAATGTCATTTCTAAAAAAAAAAAAGGCATATTAATCAGTAACTTTTATATTTGTCAGTTAACGTGCCAAAAATATCAATCTTTTTACATGTATGAACAGTTAAGATCTTATTAATGACTTACAATATAGTTTTAGATGAAAACCATCGGGTTATGAATGATTTATAAGCTTAAATTCCACCGGGTCAAGATTGACCTGCGAATGCAAAAGAAGTATGCAGATACTGAATGCAAAATGAGGGTTAAATGTATCAGACTTTCCACTTTTATTTTGAAGATGTATTTCTTTAATGTAACCTGTTCGTATACAAAGTCAGCTGGCCATATGAGTAGTCTTGGTTTATTCAGTCACAAAATTATCCCCCAGACTTTTGACTATTGGTATAAAGTTTCGTCCACTTTGCACCTTTTTTAGAATCACCCACTTAGAAAGAAATGTGAGGTTTGGGGGTGGGTTATTCTAAAAGAAGAGTGGAGCCGGAAATATCGTAATTATGAGTTCCGAACACATGAATGACCAAGCAAAGTTATATCTACCAAATGGAAACTTGGAATTCTAGGTGATACCCATGTTGCCGAGTTGGAAGGGGCGTGTCATCATGAAAGATGATAGAAGCAATGATTTTGCAAAGACATTTCAGGGTCAGTGCTTTATTTCAGTAATATTAATTGGTTATATATGACAGTCTACTAATGACTCACCCTTCATGGTTTGTTTTAAGCAAATTAACCATGCATTAATAAACCATAAAGGTTGTGTAAAAGCGATGCGAGTGTATTCGCTCATGCTTATTCACCGGTACAACAGAAAAAAGAGCTTTTGCTGCCATTCATTGTGCATTTGTTAAGTTTGGCTTCCTTTGTATTTTGTTTCCAACTAGAATGTGTACCATGTTGTAATAACAAATGCACAACTTGGATGTTGGAGCTTCCCAGGTGCACTTGAAGGCAGCATTTTTTGGCTGGCTCAGTGCTTTCTCCATTCATAATGAAGAAAATAAAAAGCCTTGGGTTCTGGTTGTCTGAGTGGAATGATGCTGAGTAAATCAGTCAAACACAAACAGCTCACCTGAGTTGTTTATTATTCAGCCTTTTTCAGAAGATACAAGAGTGAGACAGCTGGAATCAAAAGTACAGAGTTTTAATTAAACCTTAGCATATATCCAGCCACACTTTTATCAAATGAAATATATATATATATAGTCATCCTTATCAAACTTCGGCACCATTCTGCTTTGCACAGTCTTCAATTCACTTCCTTCTTATTGGATTGCGCTTGCCACATGTTGAAGTATATTTTAAGATTCAAGATTTTCAATAAAAATCACTGTCAACATCAAAATCAAGCACGTGCATCTCATCATGTTTCTTCATCTCCTCCTCCTCTGATCTGTTTTTCAGTACTCTTCTATCACTCTTCTCAGTCTGATGATATTCCTGATAGATTCCAGTAAGGGCCTGTGCAGCCTCAACAGATACCTTCAGCTTTCCTACCACTTCCTCCTCTTCATCCACACTGATAACTGATGGAAGGACAGACGAGATTAACTGATTCAAGAATGTTTCCGAAATCTACATGCATTTATGCTTTAAAGTATACTTCCTAGCATTTCAAATTTATCGAAACTCACCATTGATTTGTCGTTCAGTAACATCATGTCCAGTTAGAAGCAGTTCCCGTAAATCCAAGTAGGCATAGCCGACATCCTCACATTCATCCTGCTCGTTCATTGGCTCACTGACCACTGTGAACTTTAACCTATGATGAGAGGACAGAATCCTACAGATTAAGAGTAGCTCTTAAATGCATTCTTCGGGTCTTCAGTGACCTGAATATCATATATATATATATAAAATGAAAATTAATGGAGCAACAAAAATTGTGTGAAAATAAATAATAACGGAAGGTTGTTTCGATTCAAATTTAGTTTTAACAACAACAACAACAAAAAAAAGTGGTGAGGGAGTCTTTTACCCCACACAGGCTCCCACACTTGGGGTAAAAGGCCCCTAGGGGGTTTAACCCTGTGATGCCCACTGTTGTAATATTACATCAATTTTAGCTCTACTAAAATAAACCTGCACATGTTTTTTTTCTCTCTAAGACCACATTTACACAACTTATAGGTCCTATTGTTAAGCCTTGCAATGATATTGGATGGTAGATTTTGTAAATAGGCCTGTTCTCCTGGCCATGAACTCACACAACCTGCAAACTTGCCTTGAAGCACATCATCTTGTTTTACTGGACTGGATAAATCAACATTCAAGTAAGTAAAATGCCTAAAATATTTTTTTTCTGTGATTAATAATATGTCTAGATCATGCAGATATTAAGGTACTGTTGAATGCTTTGATCATATTAGATTTTGAGCTTGTTATGTCAATGTTGTAATTTTACAACACTGGGTGAAAGGGGTAGCAAAATTTGCCTGTGCACCTTGCTCATTACATGGATGAATTGTACTTCTCACCTATTCCATGTGAAAAAAATACTAATAGAAACATACTATTTTTGATCATTCACAAGTTTAAAATGTCTTCTTTGTTACCATTTTGAGTTTCAATCAAAATTAAATGATTATTAAATGATAAGTTCAAGTTGAATTAAAGAATAAATTATTTCTTTGAGAATTTGAAAGTATTTGTGTAGCAATATTTGAAACTATCTTTATCTTATTATTTATAAAATATTCTTAACTGGTCCTGTTTTCTTTTATGGGCTTTGCTTGTTTGCCCAAATATCTGCTTGCTTCATGAGGGACAGGTGATAATGTTCTGGAATGTAGGGGGTATAAGTGCTATTAGCATGATAAGTAGAGGGCACAATAAGCTAGCCAGACAGTATTGTGTGAATTCTGTGGAATGGGTCAATTCTTTAAAACATGCAAGTATGATTGGGATTTATTTGCATTGAGATTATTTAGCCTGGAAAATAATCAGTGATTTTTTTTTCCATTTCAGAATGCCACCAGCCAGGAAAGACCGTCTTATCAACAATGTGCATGATGTCGTTGATGCCGTCCAAAATGGGAACAGTGACTTTGGGAAGGACTCTGATACAAGTGATGAAGAGGAATGTGGAGATGGAAAAGGAAAATAAAAAACCCAATGACCACCCATCGGATGATTATGTGGACATCATGCCAACAAAACCAAGCCATTCAAGAACACAGACCATGCCCCGTGACAGGTATAGTTGGCTGAAAAAGGATTTTATCAGTACCAACACTGATTTTTCAGGTCAGGGCTATGAACAGAGCTAAACATAGTAAATGCCAAAGTTTTCATTCAGTTCATCAGGTTTTGTAAATACAATCTGAACATATATCTTTTATAATAAACAATTTTTCATAAAAATATGACTTGTCTGATTATCATTATTGTGTGATTATTAGTGTATAGATATATAGGCTACTGTTATGGGGCTACATAAGCAGTACACCCTGCAAATGAACCATTAGATGTTCTCTACATTTGTTCAGACAGTGAGTAAAATCACTGAAATTCTGCTACCCAACAAGCCCAACGTTGCAATATTACAACTTTTCCCTAAAAACTTACTAAAATGTAAACAATGTAAAAACCCATTTATTTCTGCATTAGAGGCCTCCTACAACAACATATAAATGGTGCAATTTTTTATTTTATTTTTTTTATGTTTCTATATTTGGGTCTCACAGGGTTAAAGTGATATCGTGTAGAAATAATAGTTTTAGGGCACAATTTGACAACTAATGCAAATAATTTTGAGAGAGCAAGATACTTTTTTGTGTAACAAATAAACATGATGCTTATTCAGAATAACTACTTCAGAAAATGTCACCCATTTCCTGTTAATTTCAAACACATTTGACATTTTATACATCTCAAGTATTCTTTAAACAAACTTATCTCTATTATGATTGGATGAGTCAATGTGAGCCCACTTTGAACATTTTTCAGAAAAACAATGTGTTTAATAGGGGCCTTTAGCACCTGCAGCAGGGGGGCTTTTTACCCCAAATACTATCCTTTCACTTATTGGACAGTTATTGGAAAATGTTTGATTTAATGACCTTAAAACTGAAAATGATTAATAAATATTTTGTCTCAAAAGAAATCTGTTAATTTCAGGGATTTTTTATTAGCTACATAAATTTGCAGCATTTTAAAAAAGAATAAAAATTAGATCAAACTGCCTTAAAATAAACCTTTAAACATTACACACAAAGATCTCATGGAACAGGAACATTTTCCAGTGTATAGTGACAAACAGGTGTTCAGGAAAGCGCTGTGGTAATTTTTGTTGCTATTTAGTGTTTTGGGAGAAAATAAAATCAATGGAGCCTTTTACCTTGCGGAGCCTTTAGCCCCATTGTACCCTAAGCATTTCACTGGTTATACGAAAGGTGGCATAACTTGTAGCGGGCGTGCCTTGTAGTAGTCTTGCAGGATGCAGACAGACACTTCTAAAACAACCTGTCACCCCTTGAGTGTTTTGCCATCCGACCGTGCCCTCCACATGACAAGCGTTGCAGAAAGTTTGTCGTGCAAGAAAGCAGGAGGTGTGCCCAATAAACATTGAATACATGTATTTTGAAGAGAAAAAAATTTCAATTCCTTTGACTGCAGAAAGGAATGAGGACTAGTTTATGTTTCTCAGGATGCTCAGAAATGATAAGGTTATATTTAATTATAAGAAACCCCTTCGGATCTGCACTAATTGCAAAAGTGACTAATTTTAGTTTCAAAACTGCCAATTTTGCCAAAAGGTGAGGAGTTTGCATCCTGAAATAAACACCAAAAGCAAACTCTGATGCAAACAGGAGGTGGAAATCAGCTGTTTCTAGAGAAAATTTCTTTCTTCTCACATAATAACATAATTTCAATACAAATCTTTATTTCGTATCCATTTATTTATTTTATTTGTTAGTTAGTTGCTTAATAAGTGTGATGATGTAGTAAGCCATTAATTATCGGAAAATGAACCCTGTTTATTTTGTTATTACGGCCGGCTTACTGCACATTATCCCCTACTTATTTTCTAATTGTCTTGGAAATGTTTTGAAATTTTTACACTATCAGGCTTTTTGTTGATCCATTTGTTATAGAGGTGTGTTCTGGTTGCTAAAGACCCGAGGTGTATAATGATGTTTGGCAAAACACCCATGCATTAAAGAGTTAGAAGAGTTTCATTATAAATCTGAAATTGTATAACATAACATTGTTGTTCACTGTTATTTTATCTCTCATTGTTGGTTGTTTTTCCATCCGTCCCAAAGTATCTCACTTTACCTGCCGTGGTTTGGGTCAGTGCCTTCCAGCATGGTGTACAGGTAATGTCTCAGAGGAGCTGCTTCCATGGAATCCACATGGATCACTATGAGAGGGGAAAATGTGTGAGAAAAGAGAGGACAGTGTACCTCTTAGAATTATGGATCAATGTGCAATTATTCTTCAACAGCATATTTGATGTTTTATATACAGCTATGTGGAGTGTGATTTTGGACAAGTAAGACTTCAGTGGGGGTGGATCTATCAAGCATAATGTAACAGAAATAGAAACTGACGAAGCAGTGTTGCTTTTATCGTGTCACACCTGTTTTTGGACACAGTCTAGGGCTAATTTCACCTCAATGTACTCACCTCTTGTAAAGTTATAGTGTATCTCTTCCCCCTCTGTTGGTTTGCGCAGAGACATGGGGGTTTCTGTTGTTTCCATGGGAATACCAAGGAGGCGGTACTCTACATAGACTTGATGCACTGATTGGTCACGTGCAACATTAGAGATGGGATTAAAAGAGAGTGACAGGATTTCCACTCTGAGTCTGTCTCCCTGAGACACAAAGACAAATGTTTGATTTTATGTACTGTAGTACATACTCTTCCCTCTTTAAGGCCAACAAATTACTCAACACAAATAAGAGAATGCAAATGCTTCTAGCAGAGCCCTTCTAATAGGGGAGCCTAAAAGCTTAGCCTAAAATAGCATAACACGACGCTCCCATAGACATTCTATGGTGGTACACTGGTGAGGAGATAAGAGGCCGTTCTTTTTGAATGGATGTCTATGTAGGAGATGCTTCATTGTGCTGAATAAACTGCTTTTGTGAGGAAACAGCTCATCACTTAATGAACTGACTGCCTTTCTGCTAATCTTCAACATGTTTTACACTAAATCATTTTGGAATGAACTATGTGTGGAGTTTTCAATGTACTATTATAAAATTGCAGTTTTATAAGAGAAGTCATGGACGATTTTGCAACAGGTAGATATCACTTTATGGCTCTATCAATTAATTTATATGGTATCCACAAACAGTGACTTACTGTCATAACACGCTAGTTGACCGTTACGCTCTCTCCTATTATAGAGCCGCGGAGTTTATTATCTCAATATGTATATAAAAGAATCTCTGTCTTCTAGCTACGCAACTTCAATTTCACACATTGTTCTATTCCAAAATGTGCCAGACCACAAATCATAACGCAACATAAATAAATTAGCCTTAAACTGTCATCTTCTGTGGTCAGTTTTTCTTTTTCAGATCAACTACTGTCATGGTGAAGCAATCTGAAGAGAATCTTGCTGAAAAAAGTTACAGTTAGTAAACACTTTTGACATTTTTATAGCTTGCTACCTGAGTGAAAACATTTGAAGGTAACTCTATCGCCCCTTGAGTACTGAGGTTACCGCCACAGCAGTACAGTAATTTTTTTTTGCCCTAAATGACTAGTATTATTTTGTATATGTTTTCAACTTTAAGCAAGAATTTCATTAGAGAACTGTTTGATTGTCACCTTTTTACATGGCTTTGGTAGGTGAGGAATCACGATGACATCACTTCCACTTGAATCTTTTGATTCATCCGACTGAAGAGCATCAATGTCACTTTGAGCTGTTTTGGACAGGAAGTTAAAAGAGGTTTTATACCATTGATTTATAACTTCTGTAATGAATTTGTGATTGTTGAGAACAGTTCTTACCTCTGTCTTCTATCTCATCCTCTTCATCTTCATCTTCATCTTGTTCCTCCGTCTCAATTTTCTTCAAAAGAGAATGAGGGAGAATCGCAAATTCAGTTTTAAACACATCTTTACTGAATTATTCAGTCTTGTGTAATAGATTTAAAAATGCAGTTAAATTAATTTGAAGTTTATTTTTTGTTATTAATTTGTTTTATAGAAATATATATTATACATTTAATGCTGTCACACTTAATGAGATCCACATTTTTTATGCCAGATAAGTAGTCCTTGAATTATAAAATTATATCATTTAAAAAAAAAAAAGCTACTACGAACTTAAATAGCTTCAATTTTAGTTAACTAGTTTTGGTAAGTTACCTGTAGTTCAGCTAACCACTTTTTTTTAAATGGGTAACTTGACTGTAGTTTATCAAAAGCCTTTTCAACATTTAATCATGTGCAGGATATGAATTATATATATATATATATATATATATATAATTCAATTTTCACTAGGTAAAATGCCAGTTCTTGACATCAGGAATGGAATAACTAATAGAGACATGCAGGGCTAATTTTTAATGTCAGTAATAAGGTTTGCACTAGTAAAAAAAATGAGATCTCAACCCGTACATTATTGATTTCGAAAATGGAATTTCACGTAAAAAACATAATTTGTTATATCTTTATATTTTCACTAGTAGAATTATGTTGAATGCTCCTGTTCAAAACGCAGTTACAGATATTTAATACATTTCTTTCTTGTTGAAATTCCAAATATACATATCAACTATCAACTTCTTACTAGTAAAAATTCTGATTTTTGATATCAATAATTACATTGTTTCTATTACAAATATCCATTCCTGATATCAACAATTAAATTGCAACTATGGTAAAAATGCTAATTTTTTTATATCTATCAATTTATTTTAACATGTTAGATTTGATATTTCAGATATCTGGAAATTGATTTCAGATCAATAAATTGAAGAGTATCTTACTGTAATCTAGCAGTTACAATTACAATTGACATTAAAAGTGCAACTAATGAAAACCATTAACATTTTAACAAGTGAAAATTGTAGATATATATAATTCATATCCTGCACATGCTAAAATAATTAAATGTAGTAATTTAACGATTTTGAAACTATATCTTGCCAAGGTACTCATAATTTAAAGTATCTTCCCCAGCACTGGTATTCAAACTTCATTATGATTTAAATACTTCATAGGCACTAAATATTCCTGTTGCATTACTTGCACATGTGTTAACCTGTGCTTGTGAGTCACTCTGAGAGCTCTTTTGGCTGTGAGGGGTGCTCGGCTCTGACACTGATGCTCTGAACTCCATAACTCCATCTGACTCAGGTAACTTGACAGACATCGCAGGAGTCGGGTAAGCTGATGTTGTGGGTTTGACTTTGTCCTGAACGGGCAATGCTGCAGGGCAGTGTTGTTTCCGTCTGGCCTTCGATTGTTGGACTGAACTAGACTGCAATTGAAGGGGTGTGGCTGAGCCTCTCTCAGGGGTTCTGATGGATGAGGATGGATGAGGCTCAGTGGTCTTGGGTCCATGGACTGGTGGAGGCCGTAGCTGAGACTGAAAGCATTGGATCATAGAGTGAATAAGGCAAGTATGATAAGTATGTTTGTAGAGTAGATGATGAACTCAAATGCTGACAGAGTATATTTTAGTGATATTTTACCTGCCATTTTGCAGATTCTATTCAATTTTGATTTTGTTACTGTGGCTCTTTTCCAAAACCTAGTGAGTAGCCTTGCTGTCTATTGACTACATTAGCTGCATCTTTCCAAGGCAGCATTTTAACTGATATGGAACCTCATAAGTGAACGATTTGGAATGCTCTACATAGGCAGCAACTCATCCGTCATACAAACAGTGTTCTGTTCCAAAACATAGTGAGCGTCCTCCAGAGGCAGCACTTTAAGACATCATGGGTACACTCCTGACGCGAAGGCTGTTCCAAAAGGAAGGTATCTTAATTATGCTGTCTCATAAGATATCTTGTGTTGGACAGATTCTAAGGAAGCATGCTATGTATCCTTCCATGGGTAGGCGATCCCAGAATGCACTGTGATGAGCTCGGTGAAAAAAGAAATCCAAGATGGCGGACAGAGCGAGAGAAATTTCCATTGTAAGTATACTTATAATCCATTTAATACCGATAATACAAATAACAGTTTAATATGATAGAAAACTGACTATTTTATCCAAAATGTGTGTGTGTGCTGTATGTATTTATGCTCATTAAAGTATTGTCGTTCCTCTCCTGTCACCTGTATTGAAAGCAGTTGTGAGTCTAATCTCCGGTGCGCTGTGTGTAAGGAGCGCTACCTATGAAGAGCGTTCAAAATCGCTCTCTTATGAGACTCCATTTCAGTTAGGATGCTGCCATAGAAGACAGCTGCCTAAGCAGGTAGGGGACAGCAAGGCAGCTCACTACATTCTGGAGCAGACCCTGTGTTTCTCATGCAAACCACACTAGAGACTCGACTCACAATATATTTTTGTTAGCATTCAAAAGTGTTAGCATGTTTTAAGCTAATGACGCAAATGCTAATAAACGCAAATAATGTGTAAAATAGTCAATTTTATCGGGTTACTTTCTCTGTCGCAGATATTTGGAATGCTGCCTTAGAATTTGGCCAAGAGAAGGTATCTTAGAGGGCAACATATTTGTGCAACATATTCTTACGTTTTGGAAGAGCCTTTGCATTGGGAGCACCTATAATGCCTTAAAATGCTGCCTATATACACAGATAACTAGATTTTGGAACAGACTGTTGCAGATTGATCATTTTACATTAGGGTAATTTGTATTTACCACTGTACTTAACAAAAGGATTTACATGTAACTTATATTTACATTTTTCATCTGTATTTGATATTTATTTCTTAAATCATTTATTCACTCTCAAAATATAAAGTGAAATTGGAAAAAAAAAAGCATAACATTTCTTTTTTGCTTGTTTGAGCTGTGGATGAAATGGACTGTTACTTACAGTACATTCACTGTTTTACTTTCATTGCCTTCTCTTTCAAAGACACTTACCCTGGGCTTTGCAATGGGTCTCTGTGGTTCCTCAGCGCTGGGCATCATCCTCTCTTTCTCTGGTCCTTCGCTTTCTCTTTGTTTTGAGGGTGTCTCAGGTGACTGGAAAGGGTACTTCCACCTGAGAGTGACCCTCACTATTCCTTTGGGACTGCCAGCAGGGTCTCTAAGCACATAATCACCTGACCAAGGGGAACACAGTAACCATTACCCACCTGTTATCCTTTGTCTCAGGGGCTGTTCACACAGGACATGTATGTAGACATGTGCTAGATGGATGTCTTCAACTGTTGCGATACGTCTCACAGTTTATTTTAGCATCTCGCACATGTGTGTTGTGTTTTTAATATGCTGTAAGTCAAAAACAGTTCAACTTTTAAAAAGGCATCCTGTGTGAATGCCCCTTAGTCATTTGTGAACAGAAGATTCTGTTCCATTTCAGTTCATGAGTTTGATTTCCAGAGAAATATGACTTTTAGCCACTTTAAGTTTCATTTTTCTTGGAGGATTTTTGGATGTTTGGTTTCAAAATCTTTGTTTATTAAATATTTTGGATAATTTGATTATGCTTTCAGTTATCAATAAGAGTGTAATCTAGCTCTGTTTAACAAATTTGACCATGTTTACATCCATTCTGCTGAATTCTGTAGATGCTCTCTTAATTCGTAAAACATCTGCGTATTCCGTCAGGGCCTACTTAACGTATTTGTTTAGGTTATTGTTGTCCATTTTCTATAGCTTGGTAAAAGTCAAGCCCAGCTGAAAATAATAATAATAATTCGAGCTTTTGTTGACTGCATAAACTGGGGAATAAATGTGTTCAGACTCAACACAAGATTTGTCACTCAATGCCATTTGGAGCGACTTATAGACCAAACAGCACAAAGCTAACACTCAAACACAGAATCGTTATAGAATTAGCTAGTTATAATTTGCTAAATAATTAATTAGTGTGACTGTGTGTCACTCACTGGTCACCACCTATTAGTGTAATATTGTAGCTTACAAGAAGGGTCACTGAATGATATCAGTGAAGGAATCCGAACAACATAGTTTTTGGTGAATGGATTCAAAAGATTTGAATCAATGCAAAAAAATAAAGTTCCCAGAACATATAGCTGAATAGTGCAACAGTCTGGTTCCGGAAGTAAAAAATCCCATTCATTCTTTCCATTTAGCAATTGTTTTTTAACAATAACCTATAAACATTTAAAGACATTATTGTGTTTAATAGTGGGATTTCTAGTGAAGAACTACAGTACCCATGATCCTGGAAGTTAAGATCCATAAATCAGAGAGTCGCAGCAAACAAAGGGCACCAAAAGAGCTTTGCAGCGACCATGATGCACTGTGAATGATGCAGTCGAGTCGCTCTCCTTATACTTTCAAACTACTTGTATATTTGCAAAAATTGAAATATTTTGCAATAAAATGAAAATATAATGTTTCTATACTCACAATCAACAACTTTAAATCAATAGTTTTATATTTTTTTCCATTGGATTACATCATTCCCATTGCTTCATGGGACTGTAGTTCATTCCTTCATTAAAGATGTTAAGTACACAGTCTTGCACCTTTTTGTTTGATTATTACATTTTTTGCTTCTAATTAAAGTTGCAATGTTGTGATTCACCTCGGAGCTGGTTGGTTTGGTTCATGGCTTAGAACTCTTATGAAGGATTTCATGAAATCCCTATTGAAATGAATGGGAAAAATACTGGAAACAAGACAACTGAAAAAGTGGGCGGGCACTGTTGCACTCTATTATGAGTCTAGCCATACTCTTGCAGGGTGATTTTATTGAGTAGCTTACCTCTGATTGGTCGGCCTGCCGCAAGGGCCTGTAGTGGGATTGGTGTCTTTGCCAGATAAGTGGGAGGAGTCTGACTTTCGCTGTCATCAAACACATACACCCACAGACTGCCCACATTCAGATATTCCAATACATCCATAGTTACAGCTAATGGATAGCTCGCTGAGTCTACAAAGACAGGGTCCGCACAGCATTGAATGATGGGTGTGGCATGTAGTGGCAGGTCATAAAGGCGGTAAGTTAAGTATGCATCAGGAAGTAGTCCTGGCCAGCGTGTACTGAGGCCCACACAACGCTCCAGTACAACCTCAAGCTCATTGGGTATCCCTCCACCATAATCAAATATCTCCTGAAACACAGACAACACAAATTTAACACAATTCCGAGACCAACACACACTGATCACCAGTCACAGGAGACTAGTCCCTAAAATTAGCTTCATTTGTACAACTACAGAAAATAGGCATCTAAATGTAATTAGTCACTTCAGCCTGATCTTATGAAAATGATGTGACTTTGGCGATAAACCTACCCTAAACCTTAAACCTAATCCTAACCAATAGTGTCATGAAAGTGTGGACTCATGTGGACTCGTACCCTGGTCCTTTACATTGCAAGTGCAGTCGAGATACCACAGAACTTGATTGTGCTTGAACAAGCTTGTAAATGTAATTGGTTATGCAAACGTTACAATGTATCATCTTACAAGTAATGCGTTTTAGTAAAGGTGTTTAGATGTCATAAGACAGCATTTTTGTGAGAAATGGTGAAAAGTGTTTATGAATTGATAATCTGTCATTTTATTTGTGATTTCTGTGAAAAGGAATAAAACTTGTTTTAACACCTCTTGTGTTCATCAAACTGCTGTGATACGTACAACGAGCCTTGTATAAATAATTTCTCAAACATTTAGGTTTAGTTACACGATTCTATGAGACCAGGTTTGTGTGCTTTCATTGTATGGAAAAGAGCAGCTCGGAGATTCTCCATAACATTTCCTCTTGTGTTCCACAGAAGAAAGAAAGTAATTCGGGTTTGGAGTAAGTGACAACAGAATTTTCATTGTTAAAGGCCAAAAGTGATCTGTCTCTATCACTGTGTGGTGGCATTTACCTGTGGTTCCCAATGAGTCCATTCTGAAACTCTGCTGTGTCTTACAGCTGTTCTACTTATAGCTCTTTCCAGCTGTTGTTCTGTAAGGTCCACCTGAGGGTGTAAACACACCCAGAACTCAAGGATTCCAATAACCTCTCCTTCAGCCCCTGCAGAGGAGGACAACATAGAACATGATTCAAAAGTATGTCAGGTGTAGTGCCAAATGTTATAAATAAAGAGCCACAAAAATGAAATGAAAAGAGTGACATCTGATATGTTCAAATAACCATCTTTCAAATGCAGTTAAAGTAATAGATCATGCAAAAAATAAAAAATAAAAAAATAAAAAGCTAAATATTTACTCACCCTTATGTTCTTCCAAACCTGTCTGCTATTATTTTGCTGTTTTTTTGTTGTTGTTTTTTTCAGTGGAAAACAACAGCATTTTTGAAGAATATTTATGCAGCTCTTTTTCATACAATAACATTTCATAGTGACCATATCTGTCAAGCTCCAAGAAGCAGAGGTGGAAAGTAAGGAATTACAACTACTCTTGTTACAGTACTTGAGTACATTTTTAAATTTGTTCTACTTTTTTTGGTATAAAGAACTAATAGTACTTTTACTTGAGTTAATTAAAAATTTATTCAACTTCGCTACAGTTCGTTTTCACCACAATTACAAAGTTGTCAGGTGTATTCTGTTGATTCATGTCTTTTATTTTGAAATTCTAGTTTCTGTTTCATGTCATGTGTTCCTGTTTCCCTAGTCATGTGATTTCTGTTTTCCCTCCATGTTCACGTGTCATGTTTTCATTGGTTTATTGTTTAATTATCTTGTTATCAGTTCTGTTTGTTCATTGGTTTATGTTCTCCCATGTCTTGTATTTAAGCCCTCATGTTTGCATTGTCTATTGGTCGAGTATTGTATGTGATGGTATGTGTTTGTCAAGTCAAGTCAAGTCAAGTCAAGTCAAGTCAAGTCAAGTCAAGTCAAGTCAAGTCAAGTCAAGTCAAGTCAAGTCCATGTTTTGTTTTGTAGTCAGGGTTATTGGAGTTCACGTTCTGTAAATAAACTGCACTTGGGTTCTTCATCTTCACGTCATTGTCAGCAGTTCCAGCATACGTTACAAAAGTACAAATAAATACATAATATTTTCATAAAATAATATTTCTGAACTTTTGGGAAGGAGAAAGTTATAAGCGATAAGTCTGGTTATAAACTAAAACGTGCTGTGCGCGGCACAATGGAAGCCCGCAGGCTACAGAATCATGAGCACAGAAGCTTGCATAAACTGCTGCCAGTGTCCTCTCTTCTCTAGCTTCTTCAAGACTTTCTGCACTGTCACTATTCAGGAACTGTAATACTGTGATTTTCTGCATATTTCATTTTATTCTGGAACAAAGGAACCATCTGAACATGTTTAACCACTGATCAAACGTCACTTGTTTTTAAGGTAGGCGATGTTTTAACTGTCAAACATTAACATAATGTAGTATGACATATATGTGGGGATATCTTGTATACTTGCTACTATATCTCTAAAACAAACTTTTAAATACCTTAGAAAGATACAATGCCAATACTGTTGGAAATTAACAGGGACTAGGAGCAAAAATGCCACCGAAATTGACAAATATATCCCCAAAATTCAAAAATATGGAGGCAAAAAATGCCCACGCAACGAGTTCCCATTTTTTTATGAATAATATCTGATATAGTTACAATTACATACATTGCAATCTTCTTTTGACTTTTCACTGAACATTATTTTTCCCGCCATCCAGTTCCTCACACCATAATACAATAATACATATACAGAACATTCACTTTTAGTGTTTGAATCAATCATATCTCTCAATAAACACTGTGTGAAATGTTTATTTTTGCCTTATTCAGTTGGCATATTGGAGTTGATAACAGTTTGCTTAATAATCTCATTCCATATCTGGATAATTGCTGCAATATCATAGAGGATAAATTTCCACCTGTATGATATTACATTACATTATTTTGTACAGTATGTTAACTTAATAGCCAAAATACTTGGACATACGTGAATGAGAATAAACCTGAAATAGGAATGTGTTTCAGTCACAATGCACATTATGTAGTTTAGAGATGATTTAGAGACATTTAGAATGTTACAAATGACTATTTCTATTTTAAATAAATGTCGTATTCTTAAAATTCTCTGTTTGTCCAAGAATCCTCTTGCAGCAATGCAGGTCTTTGGCATTTAGAAGCTGCTAGTTTAGGACCAGTGATGAGTCTGTTTCTCAAACTAGAGACGGTGATTTACTTGTCTTTCCTGGTTAGAGATTTATTTTATTTTTTTTTTACAAATAGCGAAGCTATTAGCTTAACTACATTTCTGAGTAGTGAGGTGGTAGCTTTGCTAGTTTTTAAATCAAGTAGCGAAGCTATATTTTTGACTAAGTAGCAGCGTAGCATTGACTAAAGCTACACCTCCACAGCATGCCTTGTTCCTGGTGTTTACTATCATATTCATATACACATACTTTTGGCATGTAGCTTATAGTGTAACTTGCTACTTTCTCTGAAGTGTAGCTTTTAGCTTAGCTTAACTAATTTTTCTGTTGAGTAGTTGGTAGCTTAGCTAGCTAAATTTTTTGAGTAGCTTGCCCAACACTGCATCCAGTCACCGAACAACATGGACCAAATTTTAATAATGAAATTTCATGACAATCATTTTAATGTAAGTATCGTTAACTGTGTTTAAGTCACTATGAATGAAGCACTTCCCGCTGTTGTTTTGAATGAGTTCGACACCTAGTAGGAAATGTTCAAGGGACAAAGATGTCACTTTCTTAAACCAATGAATAGTGCTTGAAATTGTCTATATTTAGCATTGGGAACGCCGATTAATTTTAGTGAGTCGGTTCTTTAAGACAGTAAATGAACAAGCAACAATTGCTGCTGTTTAGCACTAGATTTTGATTCAGTTATATAAAATAGTGTTCTATTCAATTTAATGTTGTCACTAGGAATGTCATAAAATATATATTATTTTCTTGATACATTTTTGAGGAATCGATATGTTAATAGTAGCCAACAAATAACTAAGATGCCTAATTTGTGTGCTTTCCAATTCACTGTCCGTTGGCCTTCTGTTTAATTTAGTCAGGTGTAATAGCTTTGGGAGACCACAAGGGGCTGATATAAATGTAACATTTACTGTACTTAATACTGAAGGACGCGTTGATGCTGTGCAGGTGGCAGTCCAAAGTTGTGAATCTAGTCACCAAACACAAAAGTTATGAAGGTTTTTGTACTTCAAGAAAGAACAAAATGATGTTGAGTTGTTTACAGGTTTGTGTATGAAACTGATGTAACTTCGCAAACTGAACGATTAAAAATGGTGATGTTTATTATGCAATATCTCTGTATGTAGCCTTGAGATTTGAGGAATCTTCAAGCTGTCAAACCACAAAAAGACATACTTATATCTGAAAATACATTGTGTAGGCTATATGAAAGATACATGTACACAATATATCATCCAGTGATGGCTAGAGTAAATAATCGATGCCTTTTGATAGTGATTTGGGTCGAATTTAATGGAAAACATTGTGAGTTGTGTCTGTGGTGCTGCAGAATTTCGAGCAGCCTCCAGAGTCATAGCTGGGCACTGCCGTTAGACGACGAACAGTGGTGTGCGTACCTTTATAGAAAATAATTATTTCTAATTTTAGAAAGCGCCATGTTGTCCACCAGACTTATCCAGTGTGCGACCCCCTTTAAGTTACCCTGTCGCTCACACTTTACCAAAGTTGTGTTAAGAGTTAAGTGTTAAGAAATATATGAAATAAGAGACAAAAACTATTGTGCAACGAGTAGCTTTTTTATATCTGAAAAAATGTAGATATAGATAATCATCGGGAACATTTTCTAATTATCAATGCACGAAAAAAGCATCGATCTTAAGCCTAGTTGTCACCCTATTTGTTTAACTCTTACAAAAATAAACCATGGATTTCCTACAGATACCTTAAACTATGGTTACTGTAGTAAATCCATGGTTAATTTTCGTAAGGGAATGTCACCTTAATTACATATATAACTATCAGTTGATATTATTGAACTCTGCACATTCTTTTTGTTAGCAGCTTGTAGTTTAGCCAGCTTTTTTTCAAAAGAGTAGCTTTACTGTAGTTGAACTACTTTAAGTTATGAGAGGCTTGTAGCTTGGGAAGCTACCAGTATTAAAACAATGACATACCCTGTTTGGTTATTCCACACTTGAAAAACAATTCCAATACTGCATTTTTAAATCTAGACATGAGCTTCAGCAGAGGGGAAAATTATAAGACAGGGTTTTTCCTTGGTCAAAAACGGTCTTTGGTGGTGGCTGACGTACACGGTCATCAATTATTTGACAGAGTTTTTATTTTTTTTTACATTACTGCAATTAATATTTAAGATATTTAGTTCCCTATCTGTTACTCACTCGACTTTGTGTTGATGTAGTGACACTAGGGGTCACTCTTGGGAGCCCCAAACACCTCTGATTTTGAAAAAAGGCGAGTGGAATTTGCATGCCACTCCCCCAGACATACGGGTATAAAAGGAGCTGGCTCACAACCACTTATTCAGATTTTCTCTTCGGAGCCGAGCGGTTGTGTTCAGCGAGCTGAATTACTCTGCTGATCCATTCAACTCGAAAAGCTGTTGGATTTACAGCGCATTACAGCGGCTTCTCCCCTCTTGCACTGGTGAAGTGCAGAGAACGTCCCTGGGCACTTCAGCAGCTAAAAGAGTATATTCTTCCTACTGAAAGAGTATATTTTCCCTTCTAAAAGAGTGGCATTATCGGAGAGCATCTTTTTAAAGATGCCTCTCCATTTGTGTGTATTTCCTGGTTGCGGTCGTTACCTCTCTGCTTCCGAAGGCCACAATCGTGGTCTTATGTGCTTGGGTGCTGCCCACGCGGAGACAGCATTTGTGGATGGGTCATATTCTCACTGCGAGAGCGTGACCATGGCAACATTGCAGTTTTTCCTTCGTTGGAGGGAAAGACCACCCCAGCGGCTCCCCGCCTCGGTTCTTCTATCTATGGGTTTGAGGCCGTGTAGGTTAGCACTGGGGGCAATTTGGGGACCCCAATGGGAGCCACTCCGCCGGGTAACTCCCCACAGACCTCCCATTCTCCAGTACACTCGTTTGCCCAGCTGGGATGAGACCTCCGACTCGTCTCAGGGCGAGTTCGCGATCTCATTTCGGCGCTCGCGAAGTGGATGAGCTGTTGATTGCAGCATCGGAGAGCGGGCTGTCCAGTCTGACGCTGAGGACTCAACTGGGCTCCCACCTTCAGGTGCGGTCACCCAGTCGCAGCCTAACATGCAGCTGGCAGCCATGCTTGCTCGGGCGGCTGCGTGTGTCGGGTTGGAGTGGAACCATCCACCCCCTGAAACCTTGCAGCCTGATAATTACTTCCTGGGCCCTGAGCGCCACTCACGGCCACGCCCTGCCCCGGTCCCTTTCTTCCCAGAGGTGCATGAGGAGCTCACGAGGTAGTGGTGGGCACCTTTTCACTGCCCGGACCTGGTCTCTGAGCTCCTCCGCTCTCACTACCCTCAATGGTGGGGCTGCCAGGGGTTACTCGGCGATTCCCCAGGTGGATAAGGCGGTTGCGGTGCACCTGTGCCTGCAAAACGCCGCCACCTGGCGGGGCCGCCTGAGACCTGTAGGGTTACGTCGTCTGTAGGGTTACGTCGTCTCTGGCGACTAAAGCCTGCGGTGCCGCTGAACAGGCCGACTCCGCCCCGCATACCATGGCTCTTCCGCAAGTGCACCAAGCCAAGGCATTAAGAGAACTGCACGAGGGTAGTTCTGACCCGGGATTAATTCAGGAGCTGCGCTCGGTGACCGACCTCGCTCTCCGGGCGACAAAGGTCACTGTGCAGACTCTTGGGCAGGCGATGTCCACCCTGGTGGTCCAGGAGCGCCACCTATGGCTCAACTTGGTCGAGATGTGGGAAGCTGACAAGGTACGGTTCCTTGACGCCCCCGTCTCCCAGGTCAGCCTGTTTGGTGACATCGTCGAGGACTTTTCCCTGCAGTTCTTGCCGGTGAAACAGCAGATGAAGGCTATTCAGCACATCCTGCATCGGTGCGGTTCAAGACCTCGCACCTCATCTGCTCGTCGCCAAGGGCGTCCTCCTGCCACAACAACACCGGCTCCACCGCAGCCTCCCCCGGCATGGAACCACCCGCAGGAAGCAGACGCCACCCTTCTCATGGCCAGCTGCCAAGAACCCGAGGAAGGCTTCAAAGCGCCTCTGAGACGGGCGACTCAGGCACGTGGAGACCTGCTGCAGGCCTAGAGATGGTAAGCAGACCACTCCATCCCCCGGTGGAGGGCCGGGAGGAGAATGCTTTACCTTTTCTTTGATTCGTTCAGAAAAGGAGCAGTTTCCTCATTCCCTGGGTCACATATCCGGTGCTCACGGCCGTCGTTATCATGACCACGGCCACCGTTCCTTTATGGCAGGTATGGCAGACCCTGTGCAAGGTCAGGGAGGACGGGGAAAAGGGACGTCCTAGTAGCACCCTACTGGCCCACCCAGACGTGGTTCTCGGACCTCCTGGCACCAGTGACCAGACCTCTGGAATCTCCACGTCTGGCCCTTGGACGGGACGCAGATGACCTGCGTTGGTAGAAATGATCACTCAGGCTAGCGCTTCCTCTACGAGGCGCCTGTATGCCTTGAAGTGGCGTCTGTTCGCTAAGTGGTGTTCTTCCCAATGCGAAGACCCCCAGAGATGCGCAGTCGGATCAGTGCTTTCCTTCCTGCAGGAGAGGCTGGAGGGGTGGCTGTCCCCCTCCACCTTGAAGGTGTATGTAGCTGCTATTTCGGCACATCACGATGCAGTAGATGGTAAGTATTTGGGGAAGCACGACTTGATCATCAGGTTCCTGAGAGGCACTAGGAAGTTGAATCCCTCCAGACCATGCCTCATCCCCTCGTGGGACCTCTCTGTAGTCCTTCAGGGTCTACAGGGAGCTCCCTTCGTGCCCCTAGAGTCAGTTGAGCTTAAGGCACTCTCTTTGAAGACTGCCTTCCTGACTGCGCTCACTTCCATCAAGAAAGTAGGGGACCTGCAGGCATTCTCTATCAGCGAAACGTGCCTGGAGTTCGGTCCGGGCTACTCTCACATGATCCTGAGACCTCTACCGGGCTATGTGCCCAAGGTTCCCACGACCCCGTTTAGGGATCAGGTGATGAACCTGCAAGCGCTGCCCCAGGAGGAGGCAGACCCAGCCTTGGCGTTGCTGTGTCCGGTGCGTGCTTTATGCATCTATTTGGATCGCACGCAGAGCTTTAGAAGTTCCAAGCAGTTCTTTGTCTACTTTGGCGGACAGCCAAAAGGGAGCGCTGTCTCCAAACAGAGGATCGCCCACTGGGTCATTGACACCATCGTGATGGCATATCACGCTCAGGACGTGCTGCCCCCCATGGGGCTACGAGCCCACTCTACTAGTAGTGTGGCAGCCTCCTGGGCCCTGACCAATGGCACCTCTTTGGCAGACAACTGCAGAGCAGTGGGCTGGGCAACACCCAACACCTTTGCGAGGTTCTATAATCTCTGGGTTGAGCCGGTCTCGTCCCGTGTATTGTCAGGTACGAGCAGGTAAGTTCCGGGACAGCTGGCCGAGTGTACCGCTTGCGCATAGCGCCTTTCCCCTCCCATGAGGTGAAGACGTGCGCTTTTGACTCCCAGTGTGTTCACAAATTGTGATCCCTGGATGACTTTCCTCCTTAGCCCTGTGGCAGACGAGTTTGCGAAGAAACTCGCTGCTGGCCCAGTACATGTGTTAACTAAGCCCTGTACTGGGGTAGGTGCTCCACATGCACTGGTTCCCCATAAGTAACCCCATGTGATATATCTTCTGCTAAATCGTTTCCCTGTTGGTAGTCCCCCTTTGGGTAGGACCTACCATGGGACTTCTCCACATGACATACTTCCAACAACACTCGGTAAGACCATGTGACATATTTCCACTCAAAATACCCCCCCCCCCTTTCTGGGTGGGGTGTGGTCTCTGCGGTGTCTTCCCCTTGGGAGTGACACCCCCTGACATAGTCACTTATGGCCCCCAGTCGGTAAACAAATTCCACTCTTTTTGGGGAGAAAAGAGAGGAAAAGAGGCCATGGCTCGGCTAGCCTGTCCCTATTTTTTGGGCAGTCGACTTGTCCCTGAAGGGACTGTTCCACGCTCATAAGAGCGTTGGGGGAGGTTACGTGACAGCCTGGTGAGCTGGCTACGAGGCACACAGCGGTCTGCTCGTCTCGCACTGCCAGTCCACGTAACACAGTTCAGCTTATTGTGGCGTTTTGTATAGGGACCCCTAGTGTCACTACATCGACACAACGTCGAGTGAGTGACAGATAGGGAACATCCTGGTTACATTTGTAACCTCCGTTCCCTGATGGAGGGAACGAGACGTTGTGTCCCTCTTGCCACAATACTGAACTACCTGCTGAAATGGCCGGGACCTTGTCTCGGCTCCTCAGCACAAAACCTGAATGAGTGGTTACGAGCCAGCTCCTTTTATACCCGTATGTCCGGGGGAGTGGCATGCAAATTCCACTCGCCAATTTCCACTGGCCTTTTTTCAAAATCAGAGGTGTTTGGGGCTCCCAAGAGTGACCCCTAGTGTCACTACATCGACACAACGTCTCGTTCCCTCCATCAGGGAACAAAGGTTACGAAAGTAACCAGGATGTTGCATTTCATGTTTGTAATTAATATATTTATTTTTGATCATCTGAGCATCTAGAAACTTCTGAAATGAAGAATTTTTGTACTTCAAGGTGCTGTGGGAAATCAAACTAACAAAATACCTTATTTCTATGGGCCTAAATATAGTATTCATGAGTAAACCGTTTTACTGATTTGGGACTGTGATTCTATAGTGAAAGTTTCCTACTCCATAACTGCTATTATTTTTCTTTCATCAGACTCTTAATGATTTAGTAATCATTTTGATTATAGAAATATCTGATGGCAAACCAGGCCGGTTTGTTTCCTAATCTCAAACATCATTAGAAGAACAGAAAATGTATTACAGTAGCCTATTACACATGACTTTGTTGATAATTTTTAAAGGTCCAGACTTTTATTCTACATTGCACTTGCACTTGATTTTTACCATTGTTCTTTCATTGTTCAACAGTTGCATTTGTAATGCCATAATCGCAAGAAAAAACATGTCTGGCTCCTAACTACCTAAGCACTGTAATGAGTCTTTTTTTGTAAAATAAAGAGTTTATTTGTCATGGAAAAAATAATAGCCTAAACACATTTAAAAACGTATTTTTTACTAATACAACTGCCACAGCTGTAATGAAAAATTCTGTTACAGTTTACTGTGATAAATGTTAGTGTTGATGTGTAGATGTGAAAAGTCTTGTAATTGCTGCTGGTGCTGGTGTTTTTGCTTTCCCTTGTAAGTGCTGTTTAGAATGTCGGAGCTGTCTTGAATGGTTGAATTGCTCCATAGGGCTTTAAAACAGTGAATTCTGATATAAAATTTAAATGGGTCGCATATGTTTTGTTGTCTGTGCCATGATATCGAGGGAAGCCTAGTTTAATCGTGCATGTGATCCGCTCTGTACTATCCTTTATAGCTTGCATATTGACGGAAGCCCAGTTGACACGTGATACAGGAGGATAGAGCAGAGCCCATCACTTGTGTGAGTGATTCTTGGTGGATCGTGCAATAGACACATGAAACCAGTCTTCAATCACCCCGCACACATTCACATTCCACATGAGAAGCATATATAGCACTTATAAAGCAGCAAAAGCAAGATGAATATAATAATATTTGCTTCGCCGGTCGCCGAAAACTTTTCAATACAGGAAAAACTCTGTGAATAACAAATTACATTTTGGTCCATTTCTCATACAAAGCTTTTGTATGGTTTCGGATTTAGAATGTAACGCATGAGTCATTTGAACTATTTACAATGTGATGCATTCAAATAGTTTTTTGTCCTTTTTGTCCATAGTAGCGCCTTGTAAGATTCTACAAAATTTCACCTTTTGTGTCCCAAATAACGGCAAACCGTTCTGGAACAACATGTCAATATTAATGGAATTTAAATTTTTTGGTAAACTGATCCTTTAACTGCAAAACTCATGTGTCCTCTTTAATTTTGTCTTACCAGTGATGTTGGCTCTGTTTTTCATTCGTTCACCTCTGCGCTGTATTGCCTCCATCAGATAGATTCTCGCTCCCCCACGAGTCATAAATCGCACCCCTCCAAGCGCCTGGTGCAGTTCAATGGTGATGGACCCACCCTGAAGCCCGATCTTCTCCAGGTCAAAGGAAGAAAGTGCATAATGCGACGTGAAGCCATAGTTTGGCTGTCCACCTGACATTAATGGAGTTGAGAGTGTCTCAAAGTCAAGGAAGCCATATGTGCAAAATGTCACGACCCCTTGGTGCTCTCCTGTGTCTTGTCCCATGACTCTCAGTCCCAGCGGTGTGAAGGTGGCCCCAGTAAGATGGATTTCCAGAAGAGATTCCCCCCCACGTAAGTGTGTGAATATGGTGCTCTCTTCAGTTGGTTGAACTGACTGTTGTTCCAGTCCGGTCCAGGTGTACTGCAGTGGAATGGTCCGTTTATAGTTTTTGGGGCTGTACACTAACTCTTTGAGCTGAGCTAAAATAATAGAGGAAACAATGCCATTGTTACACTTCCATTATTAACAGAAACTATCTTAATAATATGCTGCAAGCAGCAAGGCACACCAATGGAAACAGTGGCAATAATATTTGATTGCCTAAAATGACTGCCATACAGTGGCGATTTCTCAGGGCCAGCAAAGCCTTCTCTGCTGGCCTAACATGCCAAATAAATAAATATTTTTCATTCTTTCATTCTCAAACACCTTTTTGCCTATGTATTTTTAATCGTGTTCCACTCTTAATTAACCTACAAACAAATAGAGATAAACAACATGTTTATCCAGTCAGAATTTATTCCTTGACAATTGACAACTGTTTCCCAAATTGCATGGCTAAAGCAGCGCATGAGTTTGAGCTCCACCCCATCAGGCCTTCAGAATTTCCACAGAATCCCTCAACAGTGCAAATGAATAGGCATCTAAAGTCAGATTATCAGTTTCATCAGCCAATCAGATTGATTTATTTGTTCTTGGTGGGTGTGATCTTTAGGCTATGTCCCGGCTGAGGCCTTCTAGCTGGCAATGAGTGACGCAATCACGCTTTAAATGATGTATGTAATTTGAAAGCGAAGAGCACGAGATCTTGCTGACAAGGCTGTCATCACTGCTGGTATTGCCATTGAGAAAGAGATCCTTATGGATTTAAAATCACGAGATGTTCTGCATGACTGTGTGATTGCTTAATTTATTAAACAGGAAAGGAGGACTGATTTTCACTTCAAGTAAATTGGTAAGTGCTTTTTGCATTGTTATAGCAACATCAGGAGTTTTCTAAGTGTAAATTAGGCTGCTGGAGCATTCAGTGTCGGATCAAGTTTTGAAAAGTAGTGCTGCATTCCATTCAACTTGGTAAGTCAGATTTTACAACTTCCTACTAGGAAAAGTGCAATGAAATGCATCTTGAAGACAGAATTACAACTTGTAGGCTCATGCAGGAATTCTCAACTCCGATTTCGCCGAGATGCAGGGGCATGATGTCACACAAATATGTCGACTCTCAGGGAGATATACAAAGTAAGTGATAAACATTCACTTTATTAAGTAATATCGATAAATGAGTTCGTTCCCACATTACATGATATTAAAGCTTGTTTAACAAACGTCTGCAGAAACAGGTGTATAAAACATTATAATCTCTTTTGATAATCGTACACCTGAAGCACAAATGCTAGCTCTGCAGCATTGTTTATCAGTTGGGTTGCTAGGAGATGTCTCTAATGAGAGTCAAACCCCTGCTAAGCTAACAGGAACATTGCAGTTTTGTTTCCTTAAACGTCATCTTCAGAATATTGGGGAATGGAATGCACTTATGGTCGGAGATCTCAAGTAGGAATATTCCTCATCCAATTTGAATGGAGCGCAGCATAACCGTGTACCCTGACAAAACGAAAATTATTGCAAGCAACATTTAAATCGCAAATATTATTAGACAGATTTTCCAGGTATTATAGACCTCCTTGGTAGAGTCATATGAAATATTATGATTTTTGAATGTCTGTTCGGGAGATGTTCATTTCATGAAACAGTCATGCTGCAGTTAAAATTTCAAGTTCTGGCTTTCATGCGTGGACATGTTTTTAAAATGTCAATTGGTATTATTAGTTAGCAGCGACATAATGTATGAGGCATAGTGTGTCTTATTCATTGTGAAACTGTGTTTTCTTAATGGCATGAATCACACTGAAGGCTTAGACTTAAAATGCACGGCCCGCCACTGCCCCATAGATGATATAATCAAGGTAGTTTAAAAGCCATAAGTAAAATTATAATAAAAGATCCAGTGAATGCTAAAGGAGTAGTTTGGAAATGTACGTTTTCAATGAAATTCAAAATGGCAGACAGGTAGTATGGCCGACCATGGCTAAATTGGTATAAATATACTAAGCATGAACCAAGGATTGTTAAGAGACCAGACCAGACCAATGACAATAGATAGACCAAATTAATAAAAAGTTCTAAGCATTTTTAACCATTTGTTGGTGAAAAATGGCCAACTTATAAGGTGCCTTCAGGGGATGTTGCCAATGACACATACAAAGGTAGCACTTTATTTTACTGTACTGTTCTACAATTACATACAATATAATTACAGCAACTACAGTAATTACTAGATACTAACCCTAAACCTAACTCCAACCCAAAACTTAACCCATATTAAATACATGTAGTTACCTAAAATTACTGAGTACTTTCTTGTGCAAGTACACTGTAAGTATACTGAAAGTACACGTACTGTAAAATAAAGTGCAGCCCATACAAATTTTCAGAATGACACACAAACGTGTTTGTAAAATACAGCATTTTATGTCAAAATTCAAAATTGCTGACGCCTAATGTATTATAAATGTTGCATGGTAACATTCAGCATCATTCAACTCTGCATAACCCAATGAATCAAAAGATGCCAGTCTCATGACAGGCTATGCTATTCGGAAATTATAGCAAAAATAGCCATTTTTCATATTTGTTGACTAGTAGGTGGTGCATTGCCAAAACTGCTCAGGTAGCATCAATGCATGATGGCCATGATAGCAAGGTTGGTTTCAATATGTAAAAGCATTGCCAAGAAATAGCTTTACAGCCTCTTTGGCTTGCTTGCCTTCAAATTAATTGGTTTGGTCTATCAAATTGAAACCATGGGATGCATTCGACTTGACATGAGCCAAGTGACCAGAGTGAAAAAAATTCTAGGCTTTTCACTTCAAAAGCTATAAGCAAATGTTGGTGGAGCTAGCAGCTAGAGGGTTTGAGCTAGAGATTCCAAATTTGCCAGGAGGAATGTTTCGACTGTCCCCTACCAGTGTGCCAAATTTCACAACTTTTTACCATACAGATCTATGGGCTACCACAGATTCCCAGTCAGTGCCTGGCCCCTAATTATAGTAATGTATCGACTGGGGCTAGTTACAATTTTTACTCCACTGAATATTTCTCAATTTGGGTGTATTTCTGAAAGTAAATTTTTGTATAGGCACAAAAACAAAAAAATTATTTCAACCAATATTATCGAGCTGTTGTCACTCTATAGGGCATGTTGTCACAATGGGAACCTGCTGTTTACTGGTAGAGATTCCAGAGAAATATATTTTTTGAAAAATATAAAAAACTATCGAAAAGTAAAAAAAATAAAAAGAAAGAAAAAAAGTACCACAGCAAATCTATATTTAATATGTATTATAGGTTATTTAAACACCAGAACAATTATAAAACTCAACACAATTCATTAAACAGCAAAAATGGTCAAGGTGACATTCAAAAATATCAACCCATCATTCTGGCTGATGGCAAACATTTTAATTAATGAATTATTCAAAATTACAACATAAAAAATTACATCTGACAACTTGCCCCAAATTGACTTTTATGAAAAATATTCTTGTCCTCAGAACTTCATTACATAGTTAACTCTTCCCTAAATATTTGCAAGTGTGGTTTTATTGTGTTCACTTTTTACCCAAGAGCTGTTAAAAATATGATGGTATTGGAATTTTAGTTTGGAGGACAGAATCCAGAAAAAAAATAGACCATTCCCTGTCTGTCACTCGCTCGAAGTTGTGTCGATGTAGTGACACTAGGGGTTCGAGCTTGAGAGCCCCAATCACCTTAAAATAGAAAAGGCCAATGAAAATTGGCGAGTGAAATTTGCATGGCACTCTCCGCCCCGGACATACGGGTATAAAAGATGCATCACTCATTCAGATTTTTTCTTTGAAGCTGAATGCATGTGTGTGTGTTCGTCCCCTCACCTCTTGCTACGCTGCTGGATTTTTACGGCACATATCAGCAGTCACCCTCACACGGTTGAGTGCTGTGCTTCCCCTGGGTGCTTCGGCAGCCTGAGTCTGCAGGTGCTAAAAGAGTATATTCAAGAAAGAGTATATTTTCCTTCCAAAAGAGCTCACGCAAATGCTTGGTGTCTTTTTAAAGATGTCCTTCCGCATTTGCGCTACTGGATGTGGCCGTTATCTCTCCCCTCCGGATACCCATGAAATCTGCCCCGAGTGTCTGGGGCACCAGCACACCGAGGTGGCTTTCGTGGAAGGGTTGTGTTCTCATTGCGAGAACATGCCCATGATAATGTTGCGGTCGCAGATCACTTCCTTCTTAGTGAAGCAAGGAGCCACAGCGGCTGCTCCCCAACCTGGTCCGTCCTGGGCTGACGATCAGCCGGCTGGGTCGGCAAGCACCGCGGGTGATCTGGATGTGGACATGGGAGCATTTCCCATGACCCCCGCGGACCTCCCATCCCCCAACATGCTCGTTTTGTCCAGACAAGCTGTTGAGCGATGCAGGCGGTCTGCTTCAGGGCGGGTTTAATATGTCATTTGCGGCTCGTGACAAGGATAAGCTTTCGATCGCAGCATCGGAGGGTGGGCTTCTGCTGTCGGAAGTGGACGAATCTTCTGAGCTC
Source organism: Myxocyprinus asiaticus (assembly GCF_019703515.2). Classification (NCBI taxonomy): domain Eukaryota; kingdom Metazoa; phylum Chordata; class Actinopteri; order Cypriniformes; family Catostomidae; genus Myxocyprinus; species Myxocyprinus asiaticus. The sequence goes on from NC_059387.1 coordinate 2,542,275, forward strand.
CTGCCCATGGGCGATAGAGCACAGGATGAGGCGGACGCTGAGATGGCAGCCGTGCTTGCCCGGGCAGCTGCGAACATTGGGCTGAAGTGGAACCCTCCACCCTGCCCTGAGTGTTCACAGCTGGATGATTGGTTTCTGAGCTCGGAGCGCGACTCATGGCCATGCCTGTGAGATCTATAATGATGTGTCTCCTTGTGTCAGGAGACATACATCAATGTCCCGGGCCTGTTTTGAGTGAATTTGAGGGCATTAGTATGGGTGATTCTGTCATGAAAATTCATGTGTTGACTATGGAGCAATGTTGGCGTTCGGAAATTGCGGTGGAATGGAGTTCTATAGCGGACCAGTGGAGTGAAATACTTCCTTGTTATGAGTCAAGAGACTTAATTTGAATGGAAAATGGGATGGAGGACATTTTTTCTACATCTGTGAAAGCTGGCGGGACATTGAGGACACAGAGGAGTACAGGAGCTGGGGCTGCTGAGGAAGACCCTCAGTTATTACGCGATCAAACGGGATCGGAAGTTAACAGAATGAGATCCATTGGTGCTTCGAAGGGGCTGCACATGGTCCACCTCAACGTTAGGAGTCTGCTTCTAAAGATAAGTGAAATACAGCATTTATGTCAAGATTCGAATGTGACTCTGTTTAGCTGTATTGAAACATGGCTGGATTGCTCAATCATGGACGCAGAGATAGATATAGCCAACTATTGCTTGTTAAGGAGAGACCGGAATCGTAAAGGAGGAGGAGCATGTATATACATTAGATCAGATCTGATGTTTAAGGAGAGAAAAGACTTGGTCAGTGCTGCTGTAGAAGCGGTTTGGTTGGATATTTTTCTACCTAAGAGTAAACCGATTTTAGTGGGTGTTTGTTATCGTTCACCTGATCAGTATGATTTTTATGAGAGACTGTAAGAGACTTTAAGTGGTTCAAATTATAATATAGGTCAAGAGACAATAATTCTTGGGGATCTAAATACTGATATGAAAAAAAATAATACTCCAATTTTTAAACATTTTAGTTCTTTTTGTAAATCATACGCACTGAATCAGATCATTTTGGACCGAACTAGGATCACTCTTAAAACCAAAACTCTCATTGATGTTATATTGGTATCGGATAATTCTAAGATATGTAGAAGTGGTGTCTTGGAGGCTGGGATTAGTGATCACTGTATAGTTTATTTAATTAGAAAATTAAGGAGAGAGTCTTTAAGGCATCATAATACAGCAAAAATAAGATCTCCCAAGAAATACAGTCCAGACATTTTTATAGAAGAACTCAGTTAGGTCAAATGGACTGAGGTGATGCAGTGTGAAGATGTGGAGATGGTCTGGGATGGGTTGAATAAAGTGGCACCCTATAAAGAGATAAGAATAAAGCAAAGGACTGAACCTTGGATGACAGATAGTATTTTAAAGGTAATTAGGGAACGTAATGATAGTTTTAAGGTATTTAAAAGGGAAAGAAATGATTATAATTTTGTGCAATTTAAATATAAAAGAAATGAGGTAAGAGATAAGATAAAAGAGGCTAAAGAAACTTTTTTTAAGGACAAGATTAGTGAAATGAAACAGGATACTCAAAAACTATGGAGAGTACTGAGTGATTTAAGGCATAGGTAAAAGACCAAGGTTAAATGTTCTAGAATAAGTCTCAATGTAGATGGAAGATAGATGTCTGATCCGAAGAAGGTAGCAGATTATTTTAATAGATTTATTTAACTACTGTTGCTGAAAAACTGGTTAATGAGCTTCCAGCAGAACTGGGATTTTTAATGATGTCAAGGAGTATTCTGCAAAATGTGTTGTTATTCCGGGTGGTTTTTCGTTTATTAAAGTAAATGAGAGTAATGTTTTTAAAAAGTTAAGAGAACTCAAAAGTAGTAAAGCGACAGGGTTTAATAATATTCCAGTGAAGTTTATTAAGGATTCAGCTAAAGTTATTACCCCTGTGGTTACTCATATTATAAATCTTTCAATTACACAAGGTAAGGTTCCTGGGGAATTTAAACAAGCAAGAGTTATTCCCATTTTCAAGAAAGGTAGTAGGTTAGAGTGTAATAATTATAGGCCAGTTTCAATCCTGAGTGCGTTATCAAAAGTGATGGAAAAGATTATATATGATCAGGTTGAAGATTATATCTCTAATTTTAATATACTGAATGAATTCCAGTATGGTTTTAGGAGGATGCACTCTACAGAGACAATAATATAGTTTTTAACAGATCATATAAGAAAATAAATGGATAAAGGTAAATTAAGTGGGTTGGTGTTGCTGGATTTGCAAAAGGCATTTGACAGAATTGATCACAGTATTCTGCTTCAAAAAGTAAAAGCAAAGGGGTTTAGTGATAAGGCCTGTGAATGGATCAAGTCTTACCTTGTAAATAGGTTTTCAAATAGTGGATTTAAATGGGATGGTTTCTGATTGTTTGCCCATTTCATGTGGAGTTCCACAGGGGAGTGTTTTAGGTCCATTATTTTTTTATTGTATATTAATTATTTAAAAATGGTCTGTTCTAACAAACTTTTTTTATATGCAGATGATGCAGTAATAATTGTTTCTCATGAGAGGAAAGAAAATGTTGAAACTGAGTTAAGTAGAGAGATTGAAAGGGTCTCCATATGGTTTATTCATAATAAGCTTTCTTTACACTTGGGGAAAACTGAAGCTATATTATTTGGTTTGGCTGCTAAATTTAAAAAAAGCTCCAGATTAGATGTAAAGGTTGGAGATATGATCATTACACCTAAACAAGAAGTTGAGTACCTGGGATGTGTGTTAGATAATAAATTGACAGGAGAAAATATGGCTGCTTTAGTTCATTCAAAAATATGTAATAGGATAAATTTTTTAGCAAGACAGGCGGCTTTTTTAGATGCTCAAACATTAAAAATGTCAGCTGAAGCATTAGTGCAGTCACACTATGATTATACTACAACATTTTGGTTTAGTGGTAGTACAAAACGAACCAAAAAAAAAATTGCAGACTGCTCAAAATAAGTTATGCAGGGTTATATTGGAAGTACATCCACAGTTGCATCTGAACAATGATCATTTTAGGGAACTTGGTTTTTTAAAAGTTGAAAAAAAGGGTAACTTTTCTTAAACTGGTGTTGGCGTTTAAAATAATAAAGAAAAGTGTTCCAAGGTACCTGACAGAGTATTATGTATTTGTGAGAGATGTGCATATTCATTCTACAAGGGAGAGAAGCACTGAAATTTATCCTTGTATATTTAAGAGTTTAATGGGGAAGAATTATTTTTTATATACTAGTTCTATAGCCTGGAATGATTTACCATGTTGCATAAAGCAGATAAAAGTTGAAAGTGTTTTTAGAAAGGAAGTTAAAATTTTTTAATTGTTTTTATTTTATCATTAATTTAAAGGTGATGTAGAGATGCTGAACTTGAGGGTGATTTCTCTCCATAAATGATCTGTTTCTTCCATTTTGGAAACACAGAGGACCACAATGGAAATAAGCCTTTGGCTTTTTTGTGTATATTATACTTGACAGTTTTAAAATGTTGCATGATCTATCCTTATACAATTTTTTTTAATATCTTGTCTAATAAAGCAATCAATCAATCAACCAGGCCAAGGCACTAAAAGATCTGCACGAGGGTATGACCGACCCAGGGCTGATGCAGGAACTGCGCACTGCGACCGGCCTTGCCTTACGTGCGACGAAGGTCACGGCACGCGCCCTGGGCCGGACGATGTCCACGCTTCTGGTCCAAGAGTGGCACCTGTGTCTCAACCTTACGGAGATGCGAGACACCGAGAATGTCAGTTTTCTTGATGCACCCATCTCCCAAGGGGGGCTTTTTGGAGACACCGTTGAGGATTTCACCCAACAGTTCTCGACAGAGAGGAAGCAGACCGAGACAATTAAACACATCCTGCCATGGCACGACCCGGCCACCTTCAGGCCACCGAGGTCCTGCACCTCATCTGCTTCTCGCCAGAGCCGTTCCCCTACAGTGCCGGCCCCGGCTCCTGTACCATCGGAGCCCGCACGCCGGCCTCAGAGAAAAAGATCCTCCCGCGGGAAGTCGGCTCCACCTACCTGTCAGCCGGCCCCCAAGAACCCCAGACGGGCTTCAAGGCGGTCCTGACATGGCCTGCCCAGGGATGAGGTGACTACTCCTGGCATCTCTCCATCATCGCCCCTGGGCCAGTGCGTGGTGAGTAGAGGGCACTCGGCACCCACATGGTCAATAAAAGAGCAGTTTCCTCATTCCCTGGGCCAGTGCACTCGCAACGGCCAGGCGCTGGAAGTCTTTCCGGTCAATCAGGCGAACACGGGTACTTCCCATTCCCTCTTTCTCCAAGAGACAGTTGGTGAACAGGTAAGTGTGCTGGTCTCTGGGGCCGCTCGCCCACCCCAGTCATCGGCCACCGTTGCGGGCTTGCGGAGCAGCACGTCCCCCCTGGGCTGTCTTCCAGGTGGGGCTCCTGCTCTGCCTTGCCGTGAACCACCCTGCCTGGGCACGGTAAGTCCAGTTGTCCCCCTGGTGCCACTGTCACAGAGACTGGAGGCCTGGTTAGAGCTCTCCAGCTCCTCATGGTGGCTCATCAGGATGATTCGCCTCGGTTACATGATCCAGTTCGCCAAACGTCCGCCCCGGTTCAGTGGCATCCTCTCCACTATGGTGCAGGGTGAGGGTGCCTCCATCCTCTGGGCTGAAGTTGACACCCTTTTGGCGAAGGGAGCAATAGAGTCCATCTCCGTAGGCTTCTACAGCCCTTATTTTATCATGCCCAAGAGAGGGGGAGGGTCGCGCCCAATCTTGGACCTGCGTGCCCTGAACAACGCCTTACACAGGCTTCCGTTTAGGATGTTAACGCAGAAGCGCATCCTGGCATCAGTACGACATCAGGATTGGTTCGCGGCCATCAACCTGAAGGACGCGTACTTTCACGTATCGATCCTTCCTCGACACAGACCCTTTCTTCGGTTTGCCTTTGAGGGATGAGCATACCAGTACAAGGTCCTCCCCTTCGGTCTGTCCCTGTCTCCTCACGTCTTTACCAAGGTCACATAGGCTGCCCTGGCCCCGCTGAGGGAGAAGAGCATTTGCATTCTCAATTAATAGATTCTGTGCAAAGTCAGGGAGGACAAGCAGCAAGTCCTGTTCGTTGCGCCGTACTGGCCCAACTGGACTTGGTTCTTGGATCTGATGCTCCTTACAGTTGCACCTCCCAGGTGCATTCCCCTGAGGCAGGACCTCCTCACTCAGGGGCAGGACACGCTCCAGCACCTGCGGCTGGACCTCTGGAATCTCCATGTCTGGCTCCTGGACGGGACGTGGAAGACCTAGCAGGTCTTCCGCCAGCGGTGGTAGACACGATCAATCAGGCCAGGGCCCCCTCTACGAGGCGGCTGTATGCCTTGAAGTGGCATCTTTTCGCTAACTGGTGCTCTTCCCGTGGGGAAGACCCACAGAGATGCACCGTTGGGTCTGTGCTGTCTTTCCTTCAGGAAGGGCTGGAGAGATGGCTGTCTCCCTCTACCCTGAAAGTGTACGTAGCTGCTATAGCAGCTAACCACGATACACTGGAGGGGAGACCCTCACGACAGCGTGACCTGATCAACAGGTTCCTCAAAGGTGTGAGGAGGTTGAATCCTCCTAGACCGCACCTGATCCCCTCTTGGGATCTCTCTGTGGTCCTACCTGCCCTACAGAGAGCCTCCTTTGAGCCCCTGGAGCAGGCTGAGCTCAGCACTCTGTCCCTGAAGATGGCCCTCCTGATGGCACTCACTTCCATCAAGAGGGTGGGGGATCTGCAGGTGCTCTCTGTTACCAGAGAATGCCTGGAGTTCGGGCCGGCACACTCTCACATGATCTTGAGACCCTGGCCCGGTTACATGCCCAAAGTTACCACCATTCCTTTTTGGGACCAGGTGGTGAACCTACAAGTGCTCCCTTCAGAGGAGGAAGACCTGGCCTTGTCATTACTGTGTCCAGTTCACGCTCTGCGCATCTATCTGGGCCGCATGCAGAGGTTTAGATGCTCGGAGCAGCCCTTTGTCTGTTTTGGAAGACAGCAGAAGGGGAAAGCTGTCTCCAATCAGAGATTAGCCCATTGGATTGTGGATGCCATTTTCCTCCCATACCAGTCTCAGGACTTGCCGTGCCCCTTGGGAGTCCGGGTGCACTCCACTAGAGGTGTTGCATCCTCCTGGGCACTGGCAAGGGAGGCCTCTCTTGCAGACATATGCAGAGCTGCGGGTTGGGCTACACCCAATACCTTTGTGAGGTTTTATAACCTACGCATAGACCCAGTTTCAACCCGAGTGTTTCACGGTAACAGCAGGTAGACCGGGCAGCCGGTTGAGTGTACCACTTGCATTGCGCCTTTCCCCTTTTTTAAAGGTGATAATGTGCGCTTTTTGTCCACAACAGTTCCCCGTTCCGGCGAACTCCGGATGCCTCTTTAATTCTTTAGCACTGTCCAGGTGACGAACTCGGTGGAGGAGTGATGCCACCCCAGGCCCAGTACTCGTGGTATTCCCCTTTTCAGGTGAGCATGTGTGCTCGGACTCAGTGCTCCATGCGTGGTGATTCCCCCTTGGTAATCCCATATGATGAGTTTCCACTGTTTGGTTCCCCTTAGGTGAACCCTGTGTTTTCCCTCGTCAGAGCTTTCTCTGCCTCGGCCACTGTGCTGCATACCCTCTCTATAGATAGGGTCCTCCTGCGCTATCATTCCATATGTGAACTTCCCCGTTGGTAAGTCCATGTGAGGTATTCTCCACATGCTATCTCCCTTCGGCAGAATGTGGTCTCCATAGTGCTCTCCTTCCTGGAGAGGGAAGAGCACTTCCCATCGCTATTCTAGAATAGTGCTCGGTGGGACATTGCTTAACAGCAATCAGTTAAGACACCAGTTGTAGCCTCCTTGGGTAAGTGCCTCCACCCCCCTTAACGGGACTAGGGAGACACCTTACCTTAGTGTGCCTTACCACACAACATCGAGTGAGTGACAGACAGGGAACATCTTGGTTACTGATGTAACCTCTGTTCCCTGATGGAGCGAACGAGACGTTGTGTCCCTCCTGCCGTGGCGCTGGACCGGCCGCTGACATGGCCGGGACTCTCTATCGGCTCCTCAGCATAAATCTGAATGAGTGATGCACGCCATCTCCTTTTATACCCATATGTCCGGGGCGGAGAGTGGCATGCAAATTCCACTCGCCAATTTTCATTGGCCTTTTCTGTTTTAAGCAAAGGTGATTGGGGCTTTCAAGATCGAACCCATAGTGTCACTACATCGACACAACATCTCGTTCCCTCCATCAGGGAACAGAGGTTACATGAGTAACCAAGACGTTTTGGGCTAGGTGGTTGAAATAAATAAAAAAATTGCAAGAGAAAACACACATTTGTGTAACTGGATTCTGACTCAAAACCTTATAGTTACTGAAAGTACTATAGGCCTTGGTACACCTTCCCCATGTAACAACTAGCCCTGGTCTCTTCATATAGCATAAATGCTGCAATAATTGCTCTTCTAACCTTGTAAATTGCTGATTTGAAGGCCTCTGCTTTTCAACAAATTGTCTTTCTCACCAGCCCTCCTTCTATTCTCCTCTCTTTCTCTTTCAGATTTCTCCATAACTGTCTTCATCTCGTTCTGTAAAATAAAATGGGAGTAGCAGTTGTTTTGGTGTATGAAAGACTACCAGTCATCTTAAACATAATGCAGCAGTTAATATACCACTTTTTTTGTGTGTGTGTGTGTACCTGGAGGTCAGCGTTTAGGCGATGCTGTAGTAACAATAAGTCTCTAGTTTTCTGGAGTTCTAGAACAGTCTCTGCATATGAGGCCTGAATGGCAGTTAAGTCCCGAGATGTGTCTTCTAACTTTCCATCTGAGTTAAAGATGCGCATCACTTCTTGAGTGTCACGCTGCATTCTGAAGGCCTATGAGAACATGAATGAAGAGGTTCAAAAAGGAAAAAGTAGAGAGAAAATAATGGAGAGATACAAAATGATAGAATGACAAAATATCATTTAAATTTTTTTTTGCTTGTCTCAGTATCCAAAAACTCAACTCCAAATTTGGTCATCATTTATATTTACCCTCATATCATTCCAAACCCATGTACAGCACTGTTATTTTTTCAATGAAACCCCATAGAAATTTTGAAGAATCTTCACGTAGCTCTTTGACATACAATGACAGTTTATAGTGACAACAGCTGTCAATGTATGGACAAGTCGTACGATAGCTTTGTGTGAGGAACAAACCCAAATTTAAGTCATTATTCACTGATAATCTTTTTATCTCACATAGCACTCAAATCAAATTTCCATTTGCATATAAAAAAATGGCAGGTTTCATTGACAGCAAACATCATCTCATGTGTGTCTTAACCAAACATGAATATGTCACCTAGGCAATGACATTTGTGGGCTACAGCGAAAGGGAAGATTTCCAGTGAATAAAGATTTATTCAATAATTTTAATTTTTGGAGCTATGGAAATTGAAGTCTTCAGATTTGGGATGATATGAGGGTGAGTAAATTACAACATTTCTGTTTTGTGTGAGCTATTCATTTACTAAACGTACAGATTAAACATTTTACCTTAATCTGCAACAGAGTTTCACTCAGATCTTCCACACTCATATCAAACTCCTGATAGTGAATAAAAAATAAAAAAAAACAGAAAATAATTGGACCTTATTCACAATAGTGCTATTTTCAGTTTTTGACAGGAATGACAACAAGGCTGTGAGGGTTAGACTTGCAGTCTCATCAGTGGGTTGTACATTTGTTTAAAGTGCTTTGGATTGTTCCGCTGAAGAAACATTGAACAAAAAAAAAAATATATATATTTTCAAAAACATCAGTAGACAAAAAACTCCATAAAACATGAGTTGTGGAAAATTAGATGTTATCTAGGAGCTTTATGCAGTGCATGTCATTTAAGAGACTGTACAGGCCCTGGCATGCTCACAGTGAAGTTCTACTTCGTTCTCTGCTCAGAGCCAAAAAGAAGTTTGAAACAGCCGAGCAACAGTATACTGTTTGTGAATATTCAGACACCTGCCACACCACCGGAGGAGGCCTTTAGAAGTACAAATATGGGGACGCTAAAGACTACATGTTAAACCTTAACTATTGTGACATTAAAATGTCACATTCTATGAGTAGAATAAAAACAAGATCAGTAAAAGAAGCTGTTTTAACTACTCAATGATAATTTAATATAAACAGTATATACAGTATATAATGTGTAATTAATCAGAATATAATGTGTAATTAATCATGTTTATATTTTGCATTCATGGCACTAATACGCCATGATATGTGTTGATTGCACTTTGTTATTGTAATTTATGATGACACTGATACTACTGCAAAGATGGGTGTATAAAAGATTATTAATGAGTAGAATACAGACAAAATAATGATAAGAGGCATCTATTACTTTGGCCAAATGTGTGAATGTCATTTGCTGCAGACGGCACATAAGTGAAGCAGAATATCAAACAACAGAGTGTAACAGAGCCACTTAAGAGTATTTGAGTAGATGTGATTACTTTTGTAGACTAATTAACAAAAAAACAAACAAAAAATAAATAAATCGCACAACGCTCTTGGAAAATGTCTATACACGAATGTAACGGGTTAAAATGGGAAAGGAGGAGGCGGGAACTGGCTGAACAGTCAAAGTAATATTTAATTTAAACAAAAAGACACACACAGGGGGAAAGGAGGATGCAGGAGTCGGCGTTGAAGTCCATGTAAGTTGACTTTTATTCTTAGGTTTTCAAACACACTTCTGCCTTTTCTCAAGGACTTTAGATTATACTCATCAGCTTCATTGATAACAGATAACATAAACTCAGAAATACTAAATAAACAGCTTTGCAGCATTCAGCTCTGGTTAACATGGGGTGTGCTCTGTTTCTCTGGCGCTCCGCTGGCCTTTTCAAGCCTGTCTCTGCCATCACTGAAATGATGACCCTTACCGCTTCCTCTCTCCCCACTGACACACGAACACGTCCCGTTCCACATACCCCCACTGTCCAGCCTGCCACCGCCCCCACCCCCCCACAACCATCTATGGCCCCGGCCTGTGGACCACCCTAAATTTGAACGGCCAGGTACCAACGAGCAATCTGTGCGTTGGTATCCTTCGTGCGGTGGAGCCACTGAAGCAGGGCGTGATCCAAGCAGAGGATGAAGGCCCACCCCAGCAGGTAATAGCGGAGGGTTAGGACCACCCATTTGATGGCCAGACACTCTTTCTCAATCATGCTGTACTTAGTCTACCTCAAAGAGAGCTTACGACTAATGTACAGCATGGGCCGCTCCACTCCCTCCACCTCCTGCGAGAGCACGGCTCCCAACCTCCTCTCTAATGCATCCGTCTGCAAAATGAAGGAGAGAGAGAAGTTTGGAGCATGTAAAAGCGGCCCGCCACAGAGTGCAGATTTCACCCTTGTAAAAGCCTGTTGGCATGCCTCCATCCACTGGACTGGATCTGGTGCCTCCTTTTTAGTGAGATCAGTCAAGGGGCTGGTGACATCAGAGAAACTAGGCACAAACCTTCAGGAGTAGCCAGCCAGCCCCATAAACTTTCAACCTCCTTTTTGGTCTTGGGTCGTGGGCAGGCAGCTATTGCTGCGGTCTTATCAATTTGGGGCCATATCTGCCCATGACCCAAGTGGAAGCCCAGATACCGTATTTCCACCCGTCCAATTGTTCACTTTTTTGGGTTTGCCATGAGCCCCGCCTGCCTCAGCGACCTCAGGACGGCTCTTAGATGCTGCATATGCCTCTGCCAATCGTTACTTTATATAATAATGTCATCTAATTAGGCAGTGGCGTATGCGGTGTGCGGCCGGAGATTCTTATCCATGAGGCATTGAATGTGGTTGGAGCCCTGAACAAACCGAATGGAAGAGTGATGAATTGGTGTAGTCCGAACTGTGTGGAAAATGCCATTTTTTCTCAGGATAGTGGAGTTAAGGGGATCTGCCAATACCTCTTTGTCAAATCCAGTGTCAAATAAAATTGAGCTGCACCCAACCGATTGAGCAGTTCTTCAATTCGGGGCACTGGGTATGCGTCAAATTTAGACACCATGTTGATTTTCCGGTAATCTACACAGAACCGGACTGACCCGTTGCTCTTAGGTACAAGAACAACTGGGCTGGCCCAATCGCTGTGCAACTCTTCTATTACCCCCATCTCGAGCATTGCCACTAAATAGTCCCGAATCACTTTTTCTTGTGTTTGGGCAAGCGGTACGGCCGACTCCACACTACCACTCCCGGTTGGGTCTCGATATGGTGTTGTATGAGGTTCATATGACCGGGAAGAGGAGAGAACACATCCGCAAATTCCTTCTGCAACTTGGCCACCCCTGCAAGCTGGGATGGTGAGAGGTGGTCTCCACAAGTGACCGGGGTGAATGGATCGGCTTTGATCTTCACCTCCGGCCCGAGCTCCACCTTCTCCAGAACTACTGTCACTATGGACATGGGGACTGCCTCTCTCCATAATTTAAGGAGGTTGAGGTGGTAAATTTGATGTGCTCCGCCTCTATCCATTCGTTTAACCTCATAATCGAGATCCCCGACTCACCGTGTAACCTCAAAGGGCCACTTGGCGAGTAATTTAGAGCTCGACGTGGGTAGTGATACAAGTACTTTGTCTCCCAGTGCAAATTCCCATAGCTGGGCACCCCTATTATAGAGCCGGCTTTGTCTCTCTTGAGCTTGGAGCAAATTTTCGTGTGACAACCGACCAAGTGTGTGTAGCTTTGCTCGAAGATCAAGGACATACTGAATTTCATTCTCTACTGAAGGTCCTTCCTCCCACACCTCCTGTATGATGTCAAGCATCCCGTGGGTCTGACGTCCTTACAGGAGCTCGAAGGGGGAAAAACCCGTGGAGGCTTGTGGGACCTCTCTGAATGCAAACAATAAGGGTTCCAGTCATTTGTCCCAGTTTCTAGCGTCATCGTGTACGAACTTACGAATCATATTTTTCAGGGTTCAATTAAATCGTTCAACCAGCTCATCAGTTTGCGGGTGATAAAATATGGTGCGGATTGATTTAATTCCCAGCAATTCATAAAGTTCGCACATTGTACGTGACATAAAGGTTGTGCCTTGATCAGTGAGGATCTCCTTCAGGATCCCCACCCGGGAGATAATTTTGAAGAGTGCCTCTGCAACACTGCATGCTGAGATGTTGTGTAGATGCACTGCTTCCAGATATCATGTTGCATAATCCACCAGGACTAATACAAACCGAAGTCTGTGTGCTGAACACTCTAATGGCCTGACGAGGTCTATACCAATTCTTTCGAAGGGGGCCTCAATTAATGGTAACGGGCGCAACAGCGCTCTTGGAGTGACGGGTGGATTCACCAACTGACATTCGCGGCATGCCGCACACCATCTGAACACATCCCCGTGAATGCCCAGCCAATAAAAGCAGGCCATTAACTGGTGTAGTGTTCTTTCTTGTCCTAAGTGACTTGCCATTGGATTCCGCAGTTTTTCGGGGCAGGTGAATGGTCAACTGCTCCAGCACCATCAGCTCGATGATGTCCTCCACATTGCGGCCTTCCTCAACTAGCACCCACTTTTGGCAGGCATCACGGAGTTGCTGGGCAAATGTGAATGGGCGGCCGGCTTCACTCAGGGTGAGGGAGCGGAACTGCAGGCGATGTTGTTCCGATGTGCGGCCAACCCTTTGCAAGACAGCTGTCTTCAGCTTTGCATAGTCCAGGCAGTCCTCAGTGGGTAGTTGCTGCTGTGCCGTGAGCTGGGCCTCCCCAGAAAGCAGCGGCAGCAGGTGGAGGGCCCATTGTGTACGTGGCCAGTCGGAGGTGGTGGCTGACTGTTCGAACAGGCTCACGAATGCCTCCAGATCATCCTGGGGCCCCATCTTTGTGAACAGGAGGTGCGGCTTCATCGCTGCCTCCGGGGTCGCGGCGGAGAACCCGCCTGGAGCTAGCCTGCTCCGTAAAGGCCTGCCGATCCTTGGTCTGTGCTTTAAGGAGCTCCTGGAAGCGGCGTCCTTGAGCAAGGACAGCTTGACGGTGAGTCACCTGGATGCTAGCCAAGGCACAGATGACTTTGCCCAGCGGTGAGGTGTCCATGGCGACCAACCTAATCCTTCCCATGTTTCAGCACCAATGTAACAGGGGCTTAAATGGGAAAGGAGGAGGCAGGAACCGGCTGAAAAGTCAAAGTAATATTTAATTTAAATAAAAAGACACACACACAAATGCACACACGGCAGCTGCGTGTGGCTCTCTCTCTCCCGAACTGCCGTATCCGGCTGCATTTATCCCTCTCCTCGACTGATTAACCCGATTGGGGGCCGGGCGTGCATAGTCATGAACCGGCCCTGCCCTCCTCCTCATCACAGAGAGAGATTGCACCATCTTGTTAATAACTCTGCATGCTGGTGTGTCATGTTGACTGATCTTAACTGACTAAATGGGAATTAGTCATCGGCCTCAAAGTAGGTGGAGCTGCAGGTCACACCTACCGATGACATGGACCAATGGCAGGAAGAAGGTGTTTAGCAGCTGGTAGGAAGTTCTCCTCAAAGTTCGGTGTAAATAGCATCTGTCACACAGAGCAGCTATTTTCACCCCAATAGTCTGGTAGAACCACAGAAATGTACGACAAACTAGACAAGAGGTGTTGCTGCAGTGGCATGGGGTGTAAAGACGTTGTGAATGTGTAGTGTTGTCCTAGCGACCACGGTTCGCCTTTTGTCCCACATTTTTTCTAACCATACAATACTACTTATAATAATCATAATAAATGATAAAATTTATAATCAATAATAAAAATTCATATAAATGTTGATTTCATCGCAGTGATGAGACCAGAAAAGGGTCTAATCCGGAGGCGGGGTCTGTCGATTACACTTGTTCCCTTCTTCTTACTCCTGTGGCTCGGTGTTGCTTGTGTGTAGATTACATCACTGCATTACTATAGCAATATTGTAGTAACCATGTTTTTGTCAGAAAGCATAGTTTTAATGCAATTAACCATGGTGTTACTAATATGGTGTAATATGGTGGTAATATAGTAACCATGGTTAATTTTGTGGTTAGGCTACAACAATTTTACTACAAAACGCCATGGTGAAACTATGGTTACTGTAGTAAAACCAAGGTTATTTTTTCTAAGGTAAGGTTAAGGTTAGGTTTAGGGTAGGGGTTAATGTAGTGTGTCTGTGGGACTCTTAATAAACACAATAAACACACTGCAGTGATGCCTATATACTGTAAGTTAGTATTTAAATATGGGTGCAAATAGTCTCTGACACTATTTGCACTGGGGTGTAAATAGCACATACCATTATTTGCACCAAGGTGCAAATAGCATCTGTCATTTAAAAACACCTTCGTTTTGGCCAGATTTTGTTCAAAATGACGTCACACCCATACGCTCTTTGATTTTGTATGCAGTATACTAGGGCCTTAAGTCTATCCCTCACAGTCTCATTTTCATTACCATCAAAAATCAAATATGGCGCTAGGGTGAAAAAGTCTACACTAATAAATTGAATGTCTGGTGGCAGTTTCTTGTGAAGTAAATTTCAGCAGGAAATAGTAAATTTTACTTTTGTAACTGAGTCCAGTTTCTCTTGCAAAGATGTGACTTCCTGTCGGTGTTGCAGGACTTCTTGCTCCAAGCAGTCTTGTTTTCCTCTAAGGAACATAACCATGTCTGAAGAAAATCACATTACATTTATTAAAGAGATGAAAAACCCTGGGCATGCAGTATATTGTGTAGATGTACACAGACAGTTCTAGTTCCATTCTGATTCTCAGGTAGGGTGTACTTTTTTCAGTCCACTGGGAAACAAGGTTTTGTTCATAAGGTACAAGGTACCATAAGCACTTCGGAAGAAGAACTAGTTCCTGGATTTACCAAAATTTGCAAAGTTCAGGGCATCAAATCTTTGAAATGTATTGAAGACTTACAATAAGCAATATATCGACAAGCACAACTGATTCTGCTCTGCTTGCAGAGTCAATGAGATGGTTCAATACTTACTTTTGGACTGATACTGTAACAAGTGTGTTGTATCATTGATTTCAGATTTACATGCCCCTCAATGTCACACAAATATTATTTTGGGTGGTTACTTTATATGCCAGTCAGAGAGACTCTTTCTGTGTGAGTAGTTCTTGGTCAAAATAAACTGTAAAGTGGTTCAGACTTTATGCTTATGGTCAAAAGTCTGCATGAATCTTACCTCTATCTCGCTCCTTCTCCTTCTGAACTTCTTCATTCTCATGTCTCAGTTTTTCCTTCTCCTGCTCCATCATTTTCCTCACGTTCCTTTCTTCTTCCAGTTTTTCTTCAAGCTTCTGTACCTCCTCTCTCCACCTCTCCTCTCTCAACGGTTCCTTTGTTCTCTCCTCCCTATCTTTGTGTTCTTCTTGATGGCTCTGGGCAGACATTGTGCTATGGTGGAAACCAGTGAAATGAACTTAAAGCTTAAAAGCTTTTATTTACAGAAATCATGCAATGCTTTCTATTCATTTAAAAATGATTTTGGAGTCAAAAAGATACAAGTGTACAATTAGGGTCATCACTTGAATTCATGGGGTCCACCAGGTCTGACAAGAAGGCTATAATATAGTGCAGTGGTTCTCAGCTGATTTTACTTCAGGACCCAGATTTTACATTGGACATCTACAAAATCTATTTCAAAGCTAGTCAGTGCACGCAGTGGCCATCTTGGGAATGCTACCAGGCAGCTTATTTTTATGCATACAAGTGCCATAAAAGTGCAGCTCCTATCTACTTGAATGGGGAAAGACTTAAATCCCCACAACGTTTGGTCAAGATTACAATCAAATAATGTATTTCAAATCAGCAGTATTTAAAATCTGACAACAATGGTATCATAACTTGTGCTTCTTTTGCTCAGATCTTGCTAAAAGTTATTTTTTACAGGCTAGACCAGTTAATGTGCATGCACATTCTTGAGTTAACTGATTGAGCGATATCTGTATCTAAAAGGTGATTGTCTCTTTTACCTGAAAGGCAACACTTCATTTTCTACATCTGCCATATTGAGTGTTCCAATTTCTCCCATTTATTTAGCACAAGTGCTCCATCTCGGGCTAAACAGTCTCTGAGACCAACTAGGGACCCAATACAGTGGCAAAATGCACAGGTCCAACAACATGACATAGACTCAATTGGAAAACTGACAGTTTTGCAAATGCATTAGTATGTAAATGATTTCTAAATGTCTTGATGGTTTCACGCGCTGCAATATTTCAGCACAAAAAACAAAATTGTTGGCACAAACCATGTTGAGCCTTGTTGCAAGTGATCATGCATTTAATCTAGTCTGTATTGTATTTTCTTTTTCTAGTTTTGTTCATGGTTTTAGAGGCAATATGATCACATGGAAACACGACATTGTTGCTCGGGAATGTTTTGGTACCCTGACATCGATCCAAGTCACGGACAAGAGCAATCTCCCATCAGACATCTTTGCATCAATTCAACAGTGTTCAATTTTTCCAGTTGTGCGACTGATAGCCCATTTCGCGAGCAGCCTTAGAAACATGGATTCTAGTCCAGTGGAAACAAAGAAGTCATCTCGGAGGTTGTATTTTTCCTCTAAGATTAAATTTTTATTCTATGGCCCAGGACAACATTTCTGGTTGTCCCCCATCTGTGGATGGCCCTGCCTACAACATATGAAATACTGACCTCTCCAGAAGTGAATCATAGCTCTTCTTTAAGAGGCTCCTCTCCCCTTCCAGGTCTGAAACTCTCTCCTGAAGCTAAGCAACAATCATTAGTATAAGAAACAAGAAATGTTTGAATAAAGTGCAAAAGTGCAACTGTAACAACTGAGCAGTACCTCCCCCAGAGCATGCAGTGATAGTGTGGCAGTGTTGAGCTGGCCCTCCAGTGTCAATCCTCTCTGCTTCTCCTGCTTCAACTGATCACTCAGTTCCTCCACCTTCTCCAGCAGAGTGCCTTGACTCTCCTTTAAAGCCCTTTGGCCCTGTATTTACCCATACAAGCGAAAACTAAACATAGTAGCACACATATTTTATGGCAAGTATCAACATTTTCTCTGTAAAGGTTAGTTGTGTGCATACTGTTTTTTCTCAGATATTCTTTCTTAATCTGGTTCAGAACTGGTCATTGAATGTTTGTGTGATAGTTTTGAATATGAAGATAGTGGTAATGCTCACCTCCTCTAGCTGGTTCTCATAAGCCTCAAAGAAGAGCCCAAAGAAAAGGAGAATCATCTGTTTTAATGCACAGCTTGAAAATACAATTGCATTGCTTATAAAGTGCACAGTTCTACAACAGTACAACAGACAACAGTGCACTTTTAATTGATCTACAGCACTAAGAAAATAGAAAAATAGTTTAGAAAAATGAAAGAGCATTTTAAATGTTGCAGTATTAAAAGTGTATTACATTTTGTGTCTGTGCCTAATCCTTCACAATCCAGTCCCAGCCAGAAGATATGGTTAAAATAAATTGGAGTTGGGTACCAGACCTGTGTGGCATGGTGAGCTTGGCTCTGCCTTCAGAAGGCACCTATACAAAGAGGCTGGATCCCCATAACCTACATCCACTTTATTCTTGCCAAAACACTACCATCACTGGCAAGCAAAGGGAAGTTGAAGTCAGGACAATGAGAATCCTGCCAACCCAGCCAAAGGAGGAGGAGCAGCTCTACAATGTCTGCCTCATGGAAAAATGTGTTGATCCCACTCAGCAGTTCCCTGCTTTTAGAGCACAAATGGACAAGTTGATGGAACATGTAGGTAGGCCTTCATTTACCTCTACTCTGGATGTCATCAAGGGACATTGGATAATGCTTGACCCTTTAGCAAAGGAGAAGCATGGCCTTTAGTATTCCAGTTGGCTATTAATCCACATGTTTGGCCTATGTAGAGCACCTGCCACATTTCAACAATGAATAAACATTCTGTGATGATCCAACCATCACTTTGCCAATATCTGACAATGTGATGCTTTTGTTCATTCTGAGAGGGGTAGCCAACCCTGCTGCTAAAGGGCTACCATCCTGCAGAATTTAGTTCCAACCCAGCTTCAAGACACCTGTTTGTAATTTTTTTAAGTAATCCAGAACACATTGATTAGCTGGTTAAGGTGTTTGTTTAGGGTTGGAGCCGAACTCTGCTGGAAGGTAACCTTCCAGGAGCAGGTTGTCAGCCCCTGCTCTAGAGAATGTCAGAGGAGCTGAGGGGGACTGTCTTTGGCTTTTTGACACTTTTTGGGTGAAAGAGGGCTCACCATTCGGAAAGGGCTGATAAATTACCTGTAGATACTACATTAAGTAGTAGTTCTTGTTCTTAATTGGTTTTAAAATTAATTTTATCTTGTATTTTCTTTATCAGTTATATGTAAAGCACTTTGAATTGCCATTGTGTATGAAATGTGCTATATAAATAAACGTGCCATGCCTTGCCTTAAGATACAGCAACCACTTGACTTCCCACAAGTAAAGCATAGGTACATGGACCAGGGGGACCAGGTGACCATACCAAAAAATGTCATGACACAAGAACACACAAGAACACCACATGGCTTGTTGGTACAAAGGTGTGATTTCACTATATGTCAGTGGAGGTATATATTGCGTTAGCCGCATATTTTTATTTGCAATTTGATTTATCTGACCTGTACTGTATGATGCTACTGTAACACCCATCAATCCCCGAATTTTGGCTTCTAGCATGTCAGTGGGCTTTTTTCAGACAATGAAAGAGGTAAGAGGAGGTGGAAGGGAGGAGGGAAGGGTATCACAGTCAGATGATTGGAGAAAGTTAGTCACTGAAACTGAAGGGATGATTCATATTATTCGCTGCTGTTGTCTCATGACTGAAAAAGCATGAAGCACAGCAATTTCAGTAAAACATTTATTTAAGCTAAAGACAAATTATCAAAAGGCATCCCAACTGTAAGTCCATCAGATAGTGGGACGTTGTTCATAAAATCTGGATTGTACCGGTTTTATTGGAACATCTGGTCACCTTAGTACTTTTCTTATGTTAGCAGGTGCTGTGGTTTTTTGTGCTTACTACATGTCTCGAGCCACAAACAGAGACATTATTCTACCATAAAGCAGGAAGCATTGGCCATCAAGTGGGCAGTGCTGGAGCTGGCACTAGTCAGGAACTCTGTTTCCTAAGAAGCCATTGTCCTGCATATTTTGTATGTCTCTCTTATTTAACACACCTGATCATCATTCATTAGTGTGATGCTTCATGACCTGAACTTGGTTTGGCAGATAAGGAAGCCATACAAAACATGGAGTACCATAGTTCCCAATGATCAGGGTTCCTGACCACTGCACTAGTACATGTAGGGGAACAACTTTGCCCTCTCAACAGACACACAAAACAATGGAAAGCAAAGGGATACACACAAATAAGTAGTTTTAAACAATATATATTTTAAAATGTTCCAAAGCTTCGTTCTATCGCTCACCTCCTGAAGAGCAGTGAACTTTTCCTGAATGACCAGAAGGGCAGCGCTCTTTTCAGAGAGCTGCTTCTGCAGTCTGATCACATCTACATTATCTTTAATGGTGAGCCTGTAAATCCGAATTGAAAAAAAAAAAAATAATAATAATATATATATATATATATATATATATATATATATATATATATATATATATATATATATGTATATATATATAAGTTATAATGTAACAAGTGTACTCTTTCACAATCCATTAGAAGTAGAAGTAGAAGTCTCCAGTGTTGGGAGGGTTACTTTTGAAATGTATTCCACTACAGATTACAGAATACATGCTGTAAAATTTAATTTGTTACGTATTCCATTAGATTACTCGAGGTCAGTAACGTATTCTAAATACTTTGGATTACTTCTTCAGCACTGGTAGATTTTTTCACTTGTTTTGACTATAAAAACTCTGCCAGTACAGTAAGACAAAATACACATGTTAAAAATACATTCTCTGAAAAACCTAAATATCTTATGCAGTGTTGTTTCTAAAACAAGATAAATCAAATTGATCTTGTTTTAAGGATTTTTAGATATGTTTACAGGAAAACAATACAAAAATTATTATCAAGAATATGATTTTTGCCCTAATATCAAAAGGTCTTACTAGATAAAAATAAATTATGATCTAACGTGAATTTTCTTGAAAAAAAAATATATATATATGATCGTGCCTGGTAACGTGCATGTAAAATGGCTTGAAATAGCATTTTAGCTTAGCGTAAAGCTGACAATTTACACAAGGTTTATTTCTATTTCTTCTGCTCCAAACTTACTTCAAACTTACTTCTCTGTCTGCTCGTATGAATGTAACACATCATAAGAAAGTGTTTCACCGCTGTTCAAATGCACTTTGGATCGCATCATTTATATGTATAAATGTTTTCCATCTGAAAGGACTAAATATTAAATGAAACAAATGACAATAAAATGCAAAGTTATCTCTTCAGTAATCAAAATACTTTTTGAATGTAACTGTATTCTAAATACCAATTATTTAAATTGTAACTGGAGTGGAATACAGTTACTTATATTTTGTATTTTAAATACGTATTCCCGTTACATGTATTTCGTTACTCCCCCACCCTGTATGTGTCTATGTTATGAAAAAGTTTTCCTACCTGTGTCCGTCAGCTTGTTGTTTGCGTAAGTCTTTGACGATATCTTCAATTTCTTTCTCTTTGTCTCTGAGTGTTTCTCTAAGAGACTGAGCAGTTAACTCCATATCTGCCACCCTCCCATGCTGTGTCTCTATAATAGTAGATCTGATGGGAGAGATGGAAAGAAACAGAACAAATGAAACATGGAGGTAAAAACCAGATATGGAGCTCAACGATGCATAAGCAAGGTATTATATTGCATTGCATTGCAAAAAAAAAAAAAAAAAAAAAAAAAAAAGGGCAGCAGTGTTCTAGCAGTGCAGTATTATGGATCATCAAGGTGCATATGAGTTCAGTGTCTAAATATCAGGCAAGATATATACTGGTAAAGTTGTTTGGAGGGAAAGCAGCATGTTCTTTATTTTTCTTTTCATGAACAGTGTATGTGTCTGAGCTGAGATGCAGGTATGCAGCACAGAAGTATATTGTTTTGGCAGGTTTCATATTTACAAATGTGTAGCAAAAGCCCAGTACACATAAAAATGGGCAACAAACCTGAGTAATGAAAGTCTGCTTATATAGAGGAAAAAGCAAGAGAGAGGGAGATTTGTATTGAGGACAATATATTATTGTGTATCAACCATAGCTATTACCTACATGAATCTCTGTAAATCTGGCATACTTACACTCTGTCTATCTCTCCTCTGGTGTCATCCAGACAGATGAGTCCACAGCGGGCAGGAGCGGTTTGAGCAGCTCGACGGACCCCTCCATCTCCATCCACACCTCGTCCTAAGAGAGACAGACAGAAAGAGAGAGAGAGAGAGAGAGAGAAAGAGAGAGACAGTAGATATTCATCTCAAACAAACTGAAATTAGGAGTACAGAACAAATACACACCACACAAAAACATGAGTGATGATACCATGGTACATTTTTGGGTATTATTATACTGAATGATTCCCACAATCATGTACCATGGTATTTACATGGTACTCCAAGGGAATACAATGGTATTATAATTTTCCATGTTTCACAGTAACGTTATGGCACTTTGTTGTAGTGACTCACCTGTCCGTGGCCTGTTATGGGTTCTGACCCTTAGGTCTAAGATATGTTGCTTGGCTAAGTTGAGTTTACTCTGCAGCGCCCCCTTCTGGCTCTCAAGAGTCGCTACACGAGCCTCCAGCTCTTGAATCATGTCCTCCAGCTCTGCATCCCTCCCACCAGCCTGATGTCCATGCTTCAATCGCAGCAGTTTAGTTGAGAACCTGAAAAGTAGAGTCAGGAGACTTTTAGATTAAAGAAATAAGCAGTTTACAAGCAGTGTTTGAACTGAATCAGATACTTTTTCTAATTAAAATTTTGCACGTAAATACGGCGATGACGGTATCATGCTGAGATAGAAAATAGTTTGGGATGCCCCCCACCCCCCCATTTGTTACAGTGATTTGACCTCTATGACGCACATTAATATACCTGCTGAAAAACCCTGCTGAATGTTGGTCCACAACACAGGATGTTGGTGTGCTGGTGTTTCAACAAGACGTTTTGACTAGCTTGGCCTGCAAGGCGTCCTTAGTTAAAATTACCTGAAAAAATATTTCAGTGTTGGGGAAGCTACACATAACTTAAAATAGTTCAACTCAAGCTACTCTTTTAAAAAAAAGTATTAAGCTACACTACAAGCAACTAACAAAAAGTTGCTAACTATACTGTAGTTATTTAAAGAAGACATATTTTTTAATTACATAACAGATAATATTTTATTCTGCAATCAGTTCTATATTTAATTAGGGTTAATTTAATTAAAGAAAATGTATCATGTTTAGTTTTTTTATTATTTTTTATTTTTTTAGAGTAACCATAATTTAACCATAGTTTTTGTAGTAAAACCACAGTAACCACACAATTAACCATGGTTACTACAATATTACTACTGTTTAGTAAAGCTATGGTTAATTTTGTAAGGGTTAAACAAATAGGGTGACAATATTAACTTGAGCATAAATTTATATTTAGTAAAAATGAATAAAACCAGAAAACACCCTATTTTATATAATTGAATCAAAATATAGTAAAAAAACAGCAACAATTAACTAAATATTTTGCTACAAAGAAAAAGACATAGTCCTTTGAAGGCTGTGTGGGGCTCAAGTGAATCAGTTATGTGACGTGGTTCTTTTACATGTACCGCCCAAAAGAACCGCCTCACTAAAAGCATCCAAACATTAAATATAAGGGAATTATTTTATTTTAACAAGTTCTTTTACATAATCTGTCAAAAAAAAAAAAATGATTAATGATTTGGTTAATGATAAATTATTTGGTTTTCTCAGTGCTACATGACACAGAGAGAGGACAGTTTAGGTGAACGCGTTTGAAGTTAGTCACTGTGTAATTAACTACTTTCAAATAGTGAACCATAATAGTTTTTTTTTTTTTTTTTGATGAACAGCATGGCTGTGCCGGTTCATCAGCTGGGCCAGCACCAAACGTCCTGGTTAAATGCGTAACCTCCATTCCCTGATGGAGGGAACGAGACATTGTGTCGATGTAGTGACACTAGGGGTTACTCTTGGGAGCCCGAAACACCTCTGGTCTTTGATGAAAGGCCAATGAAAATTGGCGAGTGGTATTTGCATGCCACTCCCCCAGACATACTGGTATAAAAGGAGCTGGTATGCAACCACTCATTCAGGTTTTATGCTGAGGAGCAGAGACAAGGTCCGGCCATTTCAGCGGGTAGTTCAGTGTTGTAGCAGGAGGGACACAGCATCTCATTCCCTCCATCAGGGAACGGAGGTTACGCAAGTAACCAGGACTTTCCCTACCTGTCACTCACTCGACGTTGTGTCGATGTAGTGACACTAGGGGTCCCTATACAAAACGCCGCAAATGGCTGAACTGTGTTACGTGAACTGGCGGTGTGTGACAGGCAGACCACTGTGTGCCTCATAGCCAGTGCACCAGGTCGACACGTAACCTCCCCCAACATAGTTATAAGTGTCGAACGGCCCTTTGGGAACAAGTCGACTACCCAAAAGATAGAGACAGGCTAACCCAGTCGTGGCCTCTTTTCCCCTTCTTTTTTTCCACTCCCTAAAAAAGAAGGGGGATTATCCGACTGAGCCGCCAGGTCTAGTCGGGGGGTGTCCCTCCCAAGGGGAGGACACCACGGAGACCACACCTCGCCCAAAGAGAGGGGGGGATATTTAAGTGGAAAATACATCATATGGTCTTGCCGATCATGTAGAGAGTCTCATGGTAGATCCTACCCAAAGAGGGAGGAGTTGCTACAAACATGGAGAGGGGGCTCTACCCAAGGAAGACGCAGTTTGCCAACAGGGAAACGAATTAGCAGAAGATATACATCGCATGGGGTTACCTTACAGGGAACCGCCACATGCGGAGCACCTACCCCATAACAGGGCTCTTAGTTAGCACGTGTACTGGGCTGGCAGTGAGTCTCTCCGAAAACTCAACTGCCACAGGGCTCGGAGGAAGTCAACCAGGGAACATAGTTTGTGAACATTACTGGGAATTATTGGCGCACGTCTTCA
Organism: Myxocyprinus asiaticus; assembly: GCF_019703515.2. Taxonomy (NCBI): domain Eukaryota; kingdom Metazoa; phylum Chordata; class Actinopteri; order Cypriniformes; family Catostomidae; genus Myxocyprinus; species Myxocyprinus asiaticus. The sequence continues at coordinate 2,566,496 of NC_059387.1, forward strand.
GCTCAGAGGAGGTGAAAGGCACTATGTGCAAGTGATACACCCAGCCGGCTATCCCGGGCTTATCCGCTTGTATTGCATGCCACTACCTGGGACGAAACCGATTCCACCCGAAGGTTGTAGAACCTTGCAAAGGTGTTGGGTGTTGCCCAGCCTGCTGCTCTGCAAATGTCTGTTAGAGAGGCACCCCTGGCCAGGGCCCACGAGGCCGCTACACCCCTGATAGAATGAGCCAGTGGGCGATCCTCTGCTTGGAGACAGTGCTTCCTTTCCGCTGTGCACCAAAGCAGACAAAGAGCTGCTCAGAGATTCTAAAGCTCTGTGTGCAATCCAAATAGATGCATAAAGCGTGCACCGGACACAGCAACGACAGGGCTGGGTCTGCCTCCTCCTGGGGCAGCACTCGCAGGTTCACCACCTGGTCTCTAAAAGGGGTCGTGGGAACCTTGGGCACATAGCCCGGTCGGGGTCTCAGGATCACGTGAGAGTAGCCCGGACCGAACTCCAGGCACGTTTCGCTGAGAGAAACGTCTACGCCGAGGGGTGCCTCGGTCAGGGCGTACCAAAGCGGGCAGTGGGAGGATTCTTGGGAGGCGAACAGGTCTACATGTGCCTGTCTGAATCAACTCCAAATGAGCTGGACCACCTGAGGGTGGAGACTTCACTCTCCCCTGAGGGTAACCTGCCATGACAGCGCATCCGCTGAAGTGTTGAGGTTGCCCGGGATGTGAGTGGCTCGCAGCAACTTGAAGTGCTGCTGACTCCAGAGGGGATGGTGGGCACGTTGTGACATACAGCGAGAGTGCAGACCGCCTTGGCAGTTGACATATGCTACTTTTTCCGTGTTGTCTGTCCGAACTAACACGTGCTTGCCCTAGATCAATGGCCAGAACCTCCACAGGGTGAGCAGAATTGCCAACGACTCGAGGCAGTTGATGTGCCAATGCAGTCGCGGGCCCGTCCATAAGCCGGCGGCTGCGTGCCCGTTGCAAACAGCGCCCCAGCCCGTTTTGGAGGCATCTGTTATGACCACAATGCGCCTGGAGACCTGCTCTAGGGGAACACCTGCCTGTAAAAACAAGAGGTCGGTCCAAGGGCTGAAAAGACAGTGACACACCGGCGTGATGACCAAGCAATGTGTCCCGCCCATCTTGGGACTCGAGGCTGAAGCCAGTGCTGAAGCGGTCTCATATGCATCAATCCGAGCGTTGTGGCCACCGCTGAGGATACCATATGCCCCAGAAGCCTCTGAAAGTGTTTCAGTGGAACCGCTGTTTTCTGTTTGAACGCCTTCAAACAGGCCATCACCGACTGGGCGCGCTCGTTCGTGAGGCACGCTGTCAAAGAGACTGAGTCCAACTCCAAACCGAGGAAAGAGATGCTCTGAACCTGGAGGAGCTTGCTCTTTTCCCAGTTGACCCGAAGCCCTAATCGGCTGAGGTGCGAGAGCACCAAGTCCCTTTGTGCACACAACATGTCCCGAGAGTGAGCTAGGATTAGCCAATCATTGAGATAGTTGAGAATGCGAACGCCCACTTCCCTTAACGGGGCAAGAGCTGCCTCTGCGACCTTCGTGAAGACGCGAGGGGACAAGGACAGGCCGAAAGGGAGGACCTTGTACTGATACGCCTGACCCTCAAATGCAAACCGCAGGAAGGGTCTGTGTCGAGGTAGAATCGAGACATGAAAGTATGCGTCCTTCAGGTCTACCGCTGCGAACCAATCTTGATGCTGGACGCTTGCCAGAATGCGTTTTTGCGTCAGCATCTTGAACGGGAGTCTGTGTAAAGCCCGGTTCAGTACTCGCAGGTCCAAGATTGGCTGCAACCCACCACCTTTTATCGGTACGATGAAGTAGGGGCTGTAAAACCCCTTCTTCATCTTGGCCAGAGGGACAGGTTCTATCGCACCCTTCCGTAGGAGAGTAGCGATCTCCGCGTGCAAGGTAGCAGCGTTTTCGTCCTTCACCAAGGTGAAGTGGATACCACTGAACCTGGGCGGACGCCTGGCGAACTGAATCGCGTAGCTGAGTTGGACGGTCCAGACCAGCCATCGCGACAGATTGGAAAGCGCAAACCACGCATCCAAGTTCCGCGCAAGGGGGACCAAAGGGACAACTTCGTCAGACGTACCGGCAGGTGGGGCCTCGCGGTGGAGCTCGAGGTGCCACACCATGTCGTGGTCGTGCTGAGTCTAGGGACATCGAATCACTTACCTGGCTCTTTGTGACCACTCCCGGAACAGCCTGGGATGGGGGAGGAAGAGGCCTGTCCTCATAACCCATGGAGACTGTCACATCGGGGGCGGATGTGTGCCACAGCTGGGCACGCAGGGGCGGGGAGACCGCCGCTGGAGCACCAATCCTGCAAGGAAAAACCCGTGGACGGTGGTCATGATGATGACCGTGCACACTGGGTAAGTGACCCAGGGAAGGAGGGAACCGCTCTTTTGCTGAACTGTTGGGTACCGCCGCCACTTGGGCATGCGGCAAAATCAAATAAAAAGGCAACAAAAGATTCACCGCAGGGGGACGCCCTTGGCGACGAGCAGACAGGGTGTGGGATCTTGAGCCGCGCTGGGGCAGGATATGCTGGATAGCCTCCATCTGCTGCTTCACTGTCGAAAACTGCTGAGCAAAGTCCTCGACGGTGTCACCGAATAGGCCAGCCTGGGAGATGGGGGCAGCAAGGAACCGTGTCTTGTCGGCCTCACCCATCTCGACCAGGTTGAACCACAGGTGGCACTCCTGGACCACTATTGTGGACATCGTCCACCCGAGAGACCACGCTGTGACCTTCGTCACTCGGAGAGCGAGGTTGTTCGCTGAGTGCAGTTCCTGCATCAAATCTGGGGCGGAACAACCCTCGTGCAGTTCTTTTAGCACTTTGGCTTGGTGGACCTGCAGAAGAGCCATGGCGTGCAGGGCAGAGGCGGCTTGTCAAGCAGCGCTTTAGGCTTTGGCCGTCAGGGACAACGTGAACCTACAGGGCTTGGACGGGAGCTTTGGGTGTCTGCGCCAGGTGGTGGCACTCTGCGGGCATAGGTGCACCGCGAGCGCCTTATCCACCGGGGGAATAGCCGTATAGCCCCTGGCCGCCCCGCCATTGAGGGTAGTGAGGGCAGGGGAACTGAGAAATTAGGACCAGGCAGTAAAAGTTGCCTCCCACGATTTTGTCAGCTCCTCGTGCCCTTCCGGTAAGAAAGGCATTGGAGCGGTGCGTGGCTGCTTTGAGCGGCGCCGTGAGCCCAGAAACCAATCATCGAGCCGTGAAGGTTCAGGGGAGAGTGGAGAGTTCCACTCTAGCCTGACGCTCACGGCCGCCCGGGAAAGCATGTCCGTCATCTCTGCATCAGCCTGTGACTGGGCAATCGACCCCAAAGGGGGCAGCCCAGCTGAGGCTTCTGTGTCCGACTGGACAAGCTCGCTCTCCGATGCTGCACTCGAGAGCTCATCAGCTTCGCGGGCTCCGAACAAGAGATCGAACTCACCATGAGACGAGCCAGCGGACTTATCCGGAAGCCCAATCGGGGCAGACGAGCGTGCTGGGGAATGGGAGATCCGCGGGGGATACCAGGCGGAGGCGATCCCATTGCAGTCCCCAAATCGCCCCCAGTGCTAGCCGCGCTGGCCTCAAACCCGTAGGTAGAAGGACCGAGGCGGGGAGCTGCTGGGGTGGCTTGCTTTCTTACAAAAGCAAGCCACGACCACGAGTGTTGCCATGGTCATGTTCTCTCAGTGAGAACATGAACCATCCACGAACGCTGCCTCCATGTGGGATGCGCCCAGACATGAAAGACAGCGATCGTGCCCATCTGAAGTTGAGAGGTAACGACCGCAACCAGGAATAACACAATCGGAAAGGCATCTTTAAAAATACGCGTCTTTAAAAAGACGTTCCATGTGTGCCGCTCTTTTAGAGAAATATACTCTTTCAGAAAAATATACTTTCTTTTTTTTTCTGCCGAAGCGCCCAGGGGTGTTCTCTGCAGTGCACCAGTGCAGAGAAGGGAGAAGCCGCTGAAATGCGCCGTCAGATCCAGCAGAGGTGAATGAACAGTCGTGAGAATTCAGCTCAATGAGCATGACCGTTCGGCTCCGAAGAGAAAATCTGAATGAGTGGTTGCATACCAGCTCCTTTTATACCCGTATGTCTGGGGGAGTGGCATGCAAATACCACTCGCCAATTTTCATTGGCCTTTTATCAAAGACCAGAGGTGTTTCAGGCTCCCAAGAGTGACCCCTAGTGTCACTACATCGATACAACGTCGAGTGATTGACAGATAGGGAACCAGCACTATATAGCATAAACCAGCCTAAGCCAGCATGGAAATTGCATGCTAGTTAAGCTGGTCTTTTTAAACGTAGTGTAAAACAGGACCTTTTATGGACCAAAGGTAGATGCCATATTTAATTTGATGCAAAATAAAAGTTTGAGTGAGGCATAAATGTAAAATCTGTTCAGTATGATGCACTTAAAGGGATAGTTCACCCAAAAATTTTAATTCTCTCATCATTTAGTCACCCTCATGCCATCCCAGATGTACATGACTTTCTTTCTTCTGCAGAACACAAATGAAGATTTTTAGAAGTATTTCTCAGCTCTGTAGTTCCATATAATGCAAGTGAATGGGTGCCAATATTTTGAAGCTCCAAAATCCACATAAAGGCAGCATAAAATTAATCCAAATGACTCCAGTAGTGTAATCCATGTGTTCAGACACGATACGATAGGTGTGGGTGAGAAACAGATCAATATTTAAGTAATTTTTTATCATAAATTCTCCTGCCCAGTAGGGGATGATATGCATGAAAAATGAGAATCACCAGAAACAAAAGAAGAAGAATGAGAAAGTGAAAGTGAAGGAAAAAGGACTTCAATATTAATCTGTTTCTCACCCACACCTATCACTTCAAAAGACATGGATTACACCACTGGAGTCTTATGGATTCCTTTTTTGTTGCCCTTATGTGGATTTTGGAGTATCAACATTTTGGCACCCATTCACTTGTATTGTATGGACCTACAGAGCTGAAATATTCTTCTAAAAATCTTCATTTGTGTTCTGCAGAAGAAAGAAAGTCATACATATCTGGGATGGCATGAGGGTGAGTAAATGATGAGAGACTTTTCATTTTTAGGTGAACTAACCCTTTTTAATATTTTAATGTCTTTTCACAATCCATGTTTTCTGGATTTATTGGCCTACTGAAAACATTTGAAAAGAGTGTGCAGTGCACCTGCGTAGTTTTTGCTCTTGTGTGCGGCTGTGTTGTTTTAGAAGTGTGTTTTCCTCCTGCAAACGCAGACACTGATCTTCAAGCTGCTCACGTGGTACTCTGAACAAACGCTGACGATCTGCAGAATGACAGAGAGAAACAGACAATTACAAAACAAGCCAGTGGAACTGAGTTCTCAGTTACTGTAAGTTCTCAACAAGTTAACTTCTGTTTTTTTTTGTTTTTTTAACAGAAATGTGTATGAAACCTATTAAGAACTAAGTGTGTTTTGAGCATGTTACTACCATGTCTGCATGTTTTACCCTTTATCTTGAGCACCTGTGGTGGTCTTCTCCAGCTCTTCGTATCCTGAATTGTGTCTTAAATAAACGTACAAACACTGAGTGTACATTGACCCTGAATATATTCACACATTCAAACAAACCCACAAATACCCATGCAAGTATACATATGGATTCTCTCAACCAAAGAAACACAGTTTCACCATTTTTCACACCTGTGAGAACAGGTATGAGTCCTCTCAAGCCCACGTCCCTCACGGGGAGGTCACCGGCCGTCTCATCCACCGCCAGTGACATCATAAAGACTAACAGTTCCAACCAATCACCGTCTTTGTGAGTTGAGGGATTCAGGAAGTGATGTCATTACAGATAGGAGGCATCCAAGATCTCAACAGATATTTTTAAGGTATAGTATATTTTTGTAACTTCTCATCCTGTGTCACACACAAAAAAATGACGAAACAATTCAATTTCAGTGCTCAGTTTTACAATAGAAGTTTAAAATTAAATCCTCGGCAAACATTTAAAGCAAATGTGCATATTGTAAGGGTTTTAGAGTAGTAAAATACCAGTGGATTGTATAATATTCTGTTATTTATAAACCAGGGATTTTCAACCTTTATAGTTAACTAATGAACCAACAATGTAAATAAAATCTGGGAACGGTGGATTTAAAATAATCTGTGCAGTATTTTCTTGATTTTTCTTTGCAATAATGTGGACTTTGCAATTGGAAACACAGTGACCGAGCAGCAACCAGATGATATACAAAGGTTGTTTCATAAACCATTAATAAAGCTTTAAAATATATTAACCAAATTTGAAAAGAAGGGTACTGGATAAAATCTTGACAATAGACTATTACATAAAGAGAAAATTGTCATATTTTTAATCCAACATTTCTCAGGGTATAGAACCAAAGAAAAAAATTATAAATAATATATATATATATATATATATATATATATATATATATATATATATATATATATATATATATCAAAAACTTTTAATACAAAAATATGTGTGTGTGTGTGTGTGTGTGTGTTTTGTGTAATTGGACTCAAAGCCGTATCGTCAATTGATAGGCCTTGTGACAACTTCCCGTGTGACAACAAGTCCTGTTTAAGAGTATTATTGCAACTTATACTTAATACAACTAATAACCACAAACTGCCAAATCTGGATAATTACAATGACGATGCAGGAGAGAAGTTATGAGATGAAACATACATAATAAATTAACTGTGTACACACATACCTGTCTGTCTGTGTCTCCTGTGAGCTGTGTAGATATAGTCTTCATGCTCTCCTGTCTTCCTCACAGTCCACTCATCATCAACTTCTGCCTGTTTCAGCACTGATTGTAAGTCTCTCTCTCTTTCTTTAAAAGACGCTGTTTCATCAATCCACCTTTAATCTGTTTAATCTCTCTTTCTCTCTCTCTCTGCACCTCCTCCTTCAGTTCTGCTGTCAATCACTTCTTTCGCTAATGCCACACTGACAGATATCACAGCATTTCTTAAGTATAGATACAGTGTGCAAGAATGCAAATATGTAATATTTCCACTTATA